>NW_020799097.1:40699413-40780074 GCF_003259725.1 Athene cunicularia
CCCGCCGCCACCGCCAGGCCTGGCTGTCTCCCAGGGGCGGCTGTGGGCACAGTGCGATGGGCAGGGCGAAAAATACCCACCCGGTCACCCCTCGCTGCCGGCGGAGCCTCGGTGTTGATCCTGGTGATATTTACTGCGCTCCGCCCCCGGAGAAACCTCATCCTACTTATATTGCCGACCGCAAGCGTCCAACAGTCATGAGTCAGCCCTGCCAAACATTACAAGAATAGATAAGTGCTCCCCAGACTAAAAACAAAAACAAAACCCCATCAAGTGTTCCCAAAGCATGAGGATTGCTTGTTCTTCGCCTCGCCTCGCCTCAGCGGATGTAAGGTGCCCATTTCCCAGCCCTTTCCCACCCTGAGGCTTGGCACCATGGTCCCTTTCACCGAGTGGAAAGCTTTGATTCCTGCAAATTATCTTGGGGCCAGCAGCCAGCCGCGCTTCTGAGCGAAGACCCCAAATGTCATGAGCCATGAAATATAATTGGGAGAACTGGTAAATGAATAAACTGCGTTCCACAAGCCCGCGTTGTTCAGCTGGGCTCGGACAGAAAAACATGAAGATGAAAGACCGCTGATAAAAAGGAAAGTTAGAAAATAAATGATTCACAATAGGGGCCGTGAGTGAGATTATCTCTGGAGACATCTCTAATTAAAGGGCGTTGGATAACTAGAGGGTTACATTTTCCTGGGTCAGTGGTCTTGAAAAGAAATTGCAGTTGCAGTAAGTGTCAATAAAGAATGATGCTGACCTACTAACAAAAGCACGTTCAGTAATTAACGTATTCGTGTTTGTTATTTTTTCTGTGTTTATGACAGTTTTTACTGTACTTATCCTCCACTCCCCTCTTTCACTACAGACAGGTGATATATAGTGTTTTCTGTATCTTTTGGAGAGGAGCAATTTCTGTGAAGTTATTTCACTGATGTCTTCTCCTGAAATTGCAGCTGCTCCATCACACTACCTATGTTTTCAAAGTCTACTAAACTACAGAAAAACCTACAAATACTGTTTGCCAACACAAAACCGACTCTTTGTATGTAATGACAAATATATTGTCGCTTTTCAAAAGTTCTCCCCTGGCTTGCATTTTGCACAGTTGTCCTCTTGTGTAAAGTGAAAAGCATTTTAGTTCAGTAGCATTTCCCCCCTACTTTTCCTGGCTACATGTGGCTGCAGAATAGCACCCCACTGGAGAATTTGACTCATAAACTTCACTTTCCCTTTCCAAGTAATGTTCATATAAAGCCTTGCTCACAAGTGCCATTTAGGTTCTGGTTCTGCAGACATATATGGTGTTAAGCACGTGTAAAGTCCCACAGTGTGTAAGGGGACTTGTCATGTGTTTAAACGCTAGCAGGACTGAGCCTCCTTGTTGCCTTGTTTTTCCTAGAGATACAAAAATAATTTTGTATTGGCGTGAGAGATAAAAATACTGTATTGAGAAGGACAGAGAGATAAAAATAAGCCATGCAGCATTTGTAATGCTTTAGCTAGCACGCTACGTGCACATTATGCCACTGCATTCAAAGTGCACATATTCTGTTATTTACAACACACTACAGGAGATACAGCTCCAGGTAGTCAAAGCCAGCCAAATAGAAAACTTAACAAAGCACTCTGTACACACCTCTGCCCACAGCACACATTCTGAAAGGCACAATAATTGCCATTTATCTTACTGGCTGACGTTTTAAAATGAATGTTACTATTTGGCTTAAAGGAAGCGTAAAGTGAAAACGTCCATTTTAGATTTTATTATTCTGTTTACCCTGTGATAAAATTTACAGTGACGTTAGTGTGAACCAGGTCACGGCTGTGCAGGACGGAGATCACCACAGAGTGAAAGAAGCTAGAGCCAAGCAGGGCTTGGGCACGTAGGCTTTTTGAAAACTCACCAAGCACATCTATGCAGCTTTTGGTACCCACATACTATTAATAATTTTGTATCCAACTCATAACGGAAGACAGAGTTCAGATTCCTGTGCATCATTTAGATCGTGATTTTATTGTGGTCATTATATCTCTATACAACACTAGAACACTGGGGAAAAACTGACAGAGTTGATTTTCAAAGACAGAAGGACTATTACACTAACCAAATGAAACCTACTGTTTAAAAATGCTATTTTTACATCATGTGTTTTACATCTTAATGCATCGGCTTCACAGTTCATTCCCAAACTGCTTATATTCCAGCAACAAATCCAGTCTGATCCTGTTTCCATTGCAATCAACTATCTCCATGCCTCAATTTTTGTATATGTAACTATTTCTGGACCATTTTTCTTGAAGTACCGCCAAACATAGATTCCAGACAAATATGAATTATTTGAAAAGATGTCACGTATGGTCTCTCAAAATTATCCACAATTTGTCAAGCAACAACAACAAAATAAGAATAAATGTGAAGAGGTATGAATACTTGAGGGATAACTTGCCACAAATGCTGCAACGCTATCCTTGAGAAAAGGCTACATCCACACATTCAAACTGGTTTTAGCTCAACTCTGTGGACAGATTTCCTGGTTACAGGTTACCTTTACTAATGTCTTAATTAGGTGGTTTCTCCACACTGCCATGACTTCATCCCTTTAGAGAGGACTGCCTGGTTGAGCTTATAGCGCTTGACCCACTTTTCAATCTTTTCTTTATGGATAACACAAAACTTTCCAGAATATCTGAGTTATGAATATCTATTTCAATCATATTTCATATGTAAATTTAAAAGATTTTAAATAGAATCCAATATTGTAATACATGTCCCAACATCCCTTTCTGAGATCTCATTTGCATATCAATCTCGTAACTTGAATAGTCTTAATAGTGCCACTTGTTGGAGAGCTCTGTGTATTGCAAGGTATTTCAATCATGTATATATAAAAAGAAATTGCTTTTTCCTGGTGATAGGTAATTCCTAATTTAAAGTGCTACGGCAAGAGATGAAAGTACTGCACAGAACAACATCTGTTTCAGCCTCAGCTTCAACCACGCTGATTCAAAATCTCTATGAATGAGTAACATAGTGGATCTTAGGCAACTTGATCTTTAGAGTGGTAATGAAGGAGTGAAAAAGGAAAAATAAGGACAAATCTTACGGGTTTTAATTGAGGAAATTGTCATTTCCTTCTGAAGTACATTTTACCCTGCAGCGTTTGGGCGAAAAAGATCAGCTTTCCTGGATAAGCCCTGGTCCTGCACATAGATCTAAATCATTATTGATAATTATCCACATATTCTCCTGGGTTGTGCAGATAGAATTCATGAAATTGCATCATTTTCTTTGCAGTGATTAAGAAACTCACAGTTGATTAATGATTATACTACAAGCACCATATGTCTTTTCGCAACTAGATTCTAACACACCCCAGGTACATTGCGTTTCCAGGAGCACTGACAGAACGAACAGCACGCCCTGAGTCAGTGGCTGTGACGGCTATGAAGGAGACATTGTCATGGTGCGTGGTATCAAAGATCCACAATGTAATGTCTCCGCAGCATGGCTTGACATCACATCAAAAGCTCCACAAAGGAACATTTGCCATGCACAGAGCATCAGATCTCCAACATGATATTTTGAGGAGCTGGTGAGATATAATATTTGAAATATATTGAAGAATTAACAAAGCATTGTTGCTGGGACTAAAATTACAGTGTCAGGAAGCAAGGCAGGAAAAAATGTGAGGCACTGACCTTTAAAAAAATAGATGCAGACAACATAACAGAAAGGGAATTTAAGAAGCTGTTGACTTAGTATGTCAAGAAATTGAGTGTCAGGAATAATTTTTATGCACTATGTCCAAAACATGTTCTGTGGTCACTAAGTCAAAAGGTAGCGTCTTCTCTGGTGTTTGTCTTCTTCAGAAAAAGAGAAGTAAACTGTTAGTATCGCCTGTGTGCTGGGGTTGCCGGACTTTGGTTTGACGTATAGTAATTTGGAAAAAGTAATCGCAACACCTATGCTAGACAGATGGGGTGAATAGCCTAAAGATAATTCTTTCCATTGGTTCTACAGAAGGTCAGAATTTGTAAGTCTCAGAGCAAACAAAACCCTAACAGCTTTCTGGTGTCTTAAAGCTCAGTGCCGTGAGAGGCAGTCCGGATACAGCCCACAGCAAGTCCTGCAGATAGCCAGTGAGGTCAAAGCTTTGTCACTGCCCATTTTGTCTTTAAATCAATGCCACCTTCTGATCTTCATCAGCTCTATTACTGCTTTCTTTTTTTTCCTTAGTATGTTCACTACTATTTACAGTTTGTAGCATTTTAGAATTTGCATTTAGAATTGTATTTTACAACATAATGTAAATTTAGTGTTCTAAAGGTCGTATCTGGCAATTTCCCTGATTCTGCAGGTCAGGATGATCCCAGAGTCTGCTTCCAAAAGCAAGAACATCCATAATGACATATTTAAACCTCGGTTCATATTCCCCTATCACTGAGAATCAGTGCAGGCAAATCAACTCCAAAAGTTGTTTGAGGGCAATTGTGGACAAAGCTCAATGTTATTTTAGCTCAGCTTGCTCAAAAGGTTTGTAATGCATTTTTTCAACAAGGCTCTGTCTTCACAGTTATCTAGAAAAGTGAAAATATCTGCAGCAAACCGTGAGAGTGTGGACAAAGTGTCTGCCTTGGCAAGGCTGTCCTTGTGCAAATCAAGGGATGTATCAGAGGGTTAGTAAAAAGCTCCTTGAGCACTGGCTGAGGGTGGGAAAACATCTGGGACTGTAGAGCAAGGAGGGCATGCGGAGGTTAATCTGGATGTGATAGAGCAGTGTTTGTGTTCTAGACAGTAAATATCAGGTGGGAGACTTTTTCCATTCAAGAGCATAGAGATATTTCTGAGCAGTCTAGGTCCCCCAGTTCTGACATGTTGCAGGACACCAGTAATCATGCAAGATTTAATTCAAAGTCATGATTTTGGGAGGAAGGCGGCGGGTAAGAAAAAAACCTACTATTCCCTGGGGACAAATTACTATTTCTAAGGAGTGTTCTACTCCACATAGTCTTTAACATCAATGAGAGTTTATGCACACACACCAGTGGCTGACTAGACCCAAATCCACTAATTAAGAGTAAAAGCCTTGAGGTAATTATTACTCACAGAGATACTGAGTTTGTAACAAGTCTTGACTTTCTAGCGTCTGTGATTCTGCTTTCAGTGGATAACTGTAACAGGGGTTTCATGCAAATTAATTTATTTCCTTCCAGGCTGGACTGTGCAGCCGCAGTAGAGGACATCTTGCTGTTGTTGCAAGGAAGTCGCAAGGCGTTTCTTCAGAACTGGAGGTGGCGGTGGGATGTCTGACTGGATGCCTGGCTGCCTCTTGTGCCTCTGGCGACCTCGACCTCTCTCTTGGTCTCAGCACTGGGCTGCCATCCTGGCACTCCCTTTGCCTCTGCAGGAGGAGGCATACTTTGCCAAGCTCATTGCTGCTTCACCTGAGGAGGTATTTCTGGTGATGAGTCATGCAGGATGTAGCAGGTGGTCGGATACGCAAAGCCATGAAGACCATGCAGCGCTGGTGGGAGAGGACACTGGGGCACTGGGGGTGGGCAGTGGGGATGGAGGGGAGGAGGAAGCAGAGTGCAAAGCCACCAGCTTTGGCAGAACCTGGCAGTGGTAGACGCTGCTCTGTTACAGGGTATGGCCAAGGTGCCCATCAGCATGCCTTCAGTCGGAGGGGTGAGAAGTTGACATGCAACAATGTGGGGGAATTAAAAATTTAATAGTCAAGTGTGATTGTCATGTAGTTTAATAATAACATGTGCTTCCTGTAGCTGAAACATGACTGAAGCATAAGAAGCCTTGTGGAGGTTTAGGATGGCTCCTGGCTGAACAGAAGCTGGAGAAAGACCGGTGGGAGGGCAGGTGAGGAACACGGAAGATGCAGATGCACTGGCACACAGTGGCTGTACTGGCAATGTGGTTCTCACTGCTTCTGATGGCCTTGGAGTAGATGTTGGAGTATTTTGGGCTTGTTATTTCGGACTAAATCCATAACACTGTGAAGTTCTGAGGGGATTCTGGGGTGCTTCAGTATTATACTGAAAGCTTTGGCTTTTGCAGGGACAACTTATTTTGCTCCAATACTAACCAAACAACTTGAGATCCCCAAAGTGCCTGTGGGTTTCTACTCACATAAATAACTATTTGATTCATTTACTTCTCATATCCACGGCTTTTTCTTTTTTCAAAAAGGCTGCAGGATGTTTTTGCACTTTAAGCAAGGACCGGGACAGAAAATATATTTCTGTGAGGGTGAAGATGGCTCTTTCCATGCAGAGGGACTTATAAGCTGCATTCATACATTTTTTGATTAATAGATAGTGTTGCTGAAGTGTTAGCACTTAAGGCAGAGGTCAAGTCTCTGTTATTTTTCTGTCTTAGAGGTGATAGCAGAGTGCATTGGCTTGCAGCGTGTGTGATTTTTTTTTTTTTTTTTGTAGCTGCGGCAAATAATTGTGACCCCTGATTACTGGAGTGATTTAAAACTGCTCTTTGCTATGTTAACTTGAAGTTGTGAACTACAAAGGTCTGCTGTGAATAGCATATGAATAGAAAAGGAACTCTGTTGGAACTCGCTATTATGTTTGAAGTTGGTAGAAACTAGAGATTGAAAAGACCCACTAGTTCACTGAATGAATTCATTGCACATGCAAGACAGAAACTCCTTGCGCAGTGATATCCTTCCTACATTTCTCAGGAACAAGAAAACATGTTGAGATGTTTCTGGAGAAAATGATTTGACACAATGCAACCCATTAGGATGTCTACATTTTGACCTGGTCTGCCATCTAGGTAATTTTTGCATCAAATTTGCTGCAGCGTCAGTTGCAGAAGGACCAAAGAATTAAAGCTTCATGTTGAACAAAGATGATTTGTTGTATATTTCTCTTTCTTACACTGAAAGGAAATGCTATTCCATAGATGTTGCAGTTGCAGTTCAGTTGCAGTTGCAGTTCAGTTTAGTCTAAATGTAAATGTTGTGAAAACACAGGTGAAACACAACGTTGATAATATTTTTTTAATTTTAAAATTTAAGTCCAACAAAACGTGTTTAAACAACTAGCAACAGCGTGATGTCTGAAATTCAGTAATGATGTGAGTAAAAGCTTGAAAGTAGTCAGTAAGGAAACAAAAAATTGGTGATATTTGGGGATTATCCCAAGCAAAAAGGGAAAAATAAGCTAAGGCTGTAAGGAGTGAGAAGCAAATTACGCAAGAAGAAATTTCAGTTGTCTAATAATTGAACTTAATTTAATTTAACTAGATGCATAGGCCAGGAACCTTTTTTTTTTTTTTTTTTTTTTTTTTTTTTCTCAAAGGAATAGAGTTGCTAGTTGCAATTTATGTATGGTACAGCCTACTTTTGTCTTTAGCTTATGAAATTTGGTCTAGTTTGTCATGACTACTTTCTTTGTTAAAAGGTAAAATGCACATTGGGCAAATGTTCTATGGCAATTTGCATAAAAAGTGATGACAAAGAGCAATTAATTCCTCATTATTATGCAGTGAAATGCTACTTTGCTCCTAAGTGACTGTAGAGGAGGGTTTTTTCTCTGTGTGTAAATCTGTTGCGGCATTGTTCTAAAAATAGTACTTAAGAGCCCTCTGCACTCTTTATAAATCAGGGTCTTTGACACTCAATTCGATTCTCCACAGAGAGATTTTTCTCACTCATGCTGAACACTACAAGCATCGCCCCAAATGTTCATCACAATAATAAGCATCAGAATTTTGTTAGATAAAGCAAGATAGAGGAATTTAATATTTTGTCAAATTAGATCTCTATCTTTTTTATCTGGAGATCAGTATTCAAAGTATACTCAGATCACACACAAATAGAAACATATTCCTACCACACACGGCTAGTCTGTACAGAACAAAGAGTCAAGATACCGTTTCCTATGAAGGCTTGATTCCGAGTACAGATTTCATTACCGGCTCACCATAGGATAATGAAATTCCTTCAGGGCAAAGATGAGGTACATCAAAGAGGCAGCATGGAGAGGCAGACTTTGTTAGTGCATGCTCTGTCACCTGCATTACTGGTCCTTGCCTGCCTTTAATTTGTAAGGAAATGCTAGTAATTCGAACCCTTTTATTGGACCAACTTATATTTATATATATACATGCATACATATATGTATATATCCACACGCACACAGAAGTGTGTATTTTTCAAAATACAAAACCTTCTGGAAGTTATGTGACTTCTTTGCAGCTGAAATAGAATACAGAAAATAATCAATTTCTTGCTAGCAAAAATGACCCATGCAGGTCCTAAAAGCATTTTTGCATTTAGTAAATAAATGCTGTCTGCAGTGTGTAGATAAATAACCCTTCATGCAACTTTGCCTTTTTATTTCTGTAGCAATTCAGAGTGACTTTAGTGCTTATGGAAATGAGAGGCCAGTGTTCGGTAAGACCAGGAGCTGCTGAAGACATGAATCACTAAAGCTTTCCCACAAAGCTTTGCCAATACAGGAACAAAAGGGTTGCCCTACAGAAACACATCACGGGTCTATCTAGTCCAGCATCCCGCCTTTGGCAGCGGCCAGTAACTGATGCTTCAGAGCAAATCAAAACCACAGCAAGCACCTAGCTAATTATGAGATGCTATGCGTAGAGGAAAAAAAGGTTGATCCTGACTCACAAGAGAGCAGTTTATGCCCTGAAGCGTGAGGTTTGATTTCCCTTGTATCCGTTTGCTTAACTCACACAGTTGCAAATACTATTTATGCTTAAAAGAGTTTCTAATCCTCTCTTGGATCCTAATCAACAATCTGCCTCAATAACCTGAGTTACCAGGAAGTTCTTGGGGCTGAGCACACACTGTGGAAGCTTTGTGCTTTGCTAGTTTAGGGAAAGTTTTCCAGCTTTGGCCTAACACCCACTGCCCTGAGGATCAGACCTAATTGTCTAGATGAAAAATACCCAAGCTACCACTCCCTTCCCCTTGAGTCCTCCCTAACTGAAGCAGTTAATTCTTTCCCACCCCCAACTTGCAAAACTATTGCTTTGGGTAGATTTCTTTTGCTGGCACAGGGCAGTGGCTCCTGCTTTCTATCCTTCTGGGAGGTTTGTTCAGGTTCCCTTGTGCATCTCACCTCAATACGAGAGGTCTGCCTGCAGGCAGGGGATGCTGCCCGGCCATGCTGCCTCACACTGTTGCTAAGGAAAGGGCAGTGGCAAGCAGAGTGACAGGGCAGAGGAGAGGCTCACAGGACGCAGCAGTGTTGCCAGCTTCTTTCTGCAATTTCAGCATTTCCTCATGAAGTACCAGGAGCTCCGCTTGGCCTACTCTGAAAAACATGCAAAGCCTGTGAGACTCCTTCTCTCTCCCAGCTTACTCCAGATTTTCTGCTCTCTGGGCAAGAATGCAAGCAACATTTTCAAGTCATCCTTTGATGACCTTGAATGACCTGAAGCATCATTGCAGAGTGATCCTGGATCCATTACAGCACAGCAATAATCCTCTCTGTGCTTTCCCCATTGAGTGTGGGTTTCTTCTATGTACATCACAAAACAGTTATTTAAATCTAGCACATGGACCTTAACAGCAATACCAGGAGGTAAAGAGATTCCAAAAAACCTTAACTACTCCCCATGGGGCCTAAGTGCTTAAACCTAAAGGTGTGACCTGGAGCTCTGAAACAGAGAGGTACCTCCTAAACAAAGAGGTGCCCAAACTCTGTAGGTTTTCTTCTCAAAGCTTCACCTTCGCCACCTGAGGCTGTCATTGCTGCACAGGCACAGACAAGCCTTGGTTTTGATGGTGGCAAGTAGACTGGTGCCTAAGGGTGTGCTTCTGAGACAGCGCCAAACAGCCCTCATGGGCACTGCTGCCATCCCATCCTCACCTCTGGCTGTGTTTTCCCATCTCTCCTCCGCCACTTGCCCCCCAGGCAGGCACTGATGTTTGTTCCACCTCGGAGTAAAAGTTGTTAGGGAGCTAAAGTGGCTGTGCATTTATTTGCAGGATTATTTTTCTGCCAGTTTAATTTCCTGAACCAGCTGACCAGAAGATAAGACGAGACCAGGACTGGCACAGAGAGGAGTGGGAATGGGAGACTGGGGACAGGGCAGAGCACCCCAGGCTTGCACGGACCCACAGCCTCAAGAGTCTGGCAGTGAGGGACCTCTGCCTGGCACCTCACAAGAAGTTGCTCTGCCTGCTGGATGCTCCCCAGTGTGGAGACTCACCAGCATCTGCTGTGGGGCAGAGCTGGCAGCACCTCTGCGCTTTAGTGAGGGGCAGTGCTGTAAGTTCGGGGAAGAACAGCGGGTCAGTGGGGTGAGGAAGGGAGGAAGAGGAGGACAAGAGGGTCAGGCAGCTGACTCAGACTGAGAAGAAAAAGTGATGAGTCCGGTGGCTCATTTCAGGCTGCGAGCCAGGAAACTCTCAAGCCCTGTGAGCCTCTTTTGTACGAGGCAGAGGCACCAAGCAAGTTGGGAGCACAGCAAGGGCTGGGAGCAAGCAGCCTGCATGAGCAGTGAAGATGGGCATATGGGTGTTTTGCTGGGTAAGGCCCATTTCCCTTCATGTTTTCACAATACTTAATGTCACCCATGCCTCCATTTCCATTAGGTTTCCCAGAATCTCTTCAGCTGTTGTTCCAGCTGTAGCAAACAACAGAACAAAACCCAAATCACATCTCTTTTAGCAATGATCTCCACACAGGGGTTACAGCCTGCCAAATACAGAGGTCTGAAACTGCCTGCGGTGTGTCAGTCTGTTTATCTAGCATGGCTCATGCTATTTTATTTGCTTAAGTGTCACTACCTGTGTGCTGGGAGAAGTGGGAGGCATGCCTTCTGTGAGCTATACTGAATTTCCCTGAAACCACCAAGTGAAAAGAATGCCATTTCATGTCAAGAAACTGTTATTTCACCTACACGTGTGTTATGTTGTATTCTTCAGACTACATTTTACATGCCTGGGGTGTATATGTGTGATCTACTGAAATTGCTCGCCATCTTCCATAATTTATGCTGCCCTTCAGTCTTAGCAGCATGCATAAACTTCAACGACATGTTGTCACTCCTCTCTAAATCATTCTGAAAAATCATCCAAGGAACAGCACTGGACCCAGGGCATTCTGCGTTTTGCATGCTCCACTTTCTGGACCAGTCTGCGAGGTAGCAGAATGACACAGCAGAAGAAAAATCATAGCCAGCAAGGTGTGAAATAATGTCCCCAATAGTGAGAAATTATAATAGAATGGATAATGTTTCAGCCCAAACTTCGACATGGCTGTTCAGCCTAGCAGTGTTACCCTGCGGGTGGCAGAGTCAAGGAGAACCCATCTTTCTTGAAGGCAAATGTTCCCCCTTTTCTTCAGAAAAACCTTATGATGAGTGAATAGATGTGATGGAAATGGGAAGACGTGAGGGTTAACCTTTAAGTCACCAGGGGACTAGCATTTACCATTGTCACACAGGATTGTATCGAGATTATTTGTTTCCTATCACTTAATCCATTTATAACACAGAGTACTAATCCACAGTTTGTCACTTGACCCATCGCTCTGCTATGAGGAGCTTTGTCAAAAGCATTTTGAAAACCCACTGACATTTCCTGCTTCCTTAATTCACTGGGACTCTTTTGCAGCTTTAAGGGCAGAGAGCTGCAGCCCAGCTGACCTGATCCTGCATGCCCAAATTAACCTCATCCGTGGTTGCACACAGTGGGCATCCTTGGCCCTGGGATCAGCATTACCTACGTTAATTTCTGATTCATATTTTGGAACAGGGAAATTCTTTAGTCTCACTAAACACTCTTGTCTTTCAAAGTCTCATTGCAGGCTCTTGCCAGTCGCTCTGTTCTGAAGTTCAGCTTCTGAACACTCCTGGATTCTTTTAACTTCATCAGCTCAGGTTTTCTCAACTTGCTGCAGTACCTCTTCAGAAATGTTTATCTTTATAATATCATGCTCATCATTTTCATAAATTTCCAAATTCCCCACTACAGTGAAGACAAATGTAAATAATAAATTCAGCTTCTTGAAAATGTCTTAATCCGTGTTAATTGCGTCCTTAATTCCTTAATGACCCGGAGGGCCTACAGAGACACACATGCAGCTTTATTTATGTTTAGGCTATTTGAATAATTATGTATTGTTTATCTTAATATCTTTGGCTATTTGCTCCCTCTCCTCCCTCCGATTTACTATCTATTTACAGTTTACTTGTGACTTGTCCTGAGCTGGTTTGGGCAGAATTTCTAACACGTCTGTGTGAAAGCTCCCCTGGTGTTGTCCTGGAGGCAATGTCTCTGAAGTTCACAGCACCACACTCTTCCACTACAGAAACTCCTGCCTCAAAAGAGCCTTTAAGGCTCTGGAATTTCTTATAAAGGTTTTGCTTGCATTGGTTCAGTGTGGTCATGCAGTATGATGTGATAATTCAGTGAGGCATTTGATTTTTTAAGTATTATTATCATTAACAACAATATTAGCCAGGAGAACAACTTTAACTTAAGGTTGTCAGATACTTTGCTCCTGTCAGCTGCTCATAAACTGCCCTATTTTAACCATTCCAGATGGTTTCTTCTGCGCTCTATGTCAAGCTCATTTATTAAAAATGTAGTTTTTTAAGAAGACAAGTGGGGATTTTTGTAAGAAAGACAGACTGAGAGGTGAGAGAGGAGGTGGGAGTGGGGCTGAATGAGGAGCTGGTAGAAAATACTGAGACTGCCTGACCGAGCTGAAATAAAGCACTGGCACCTACTAAGGCTCTCTTGGCTGCCCACATGGGTGGCTTACAGCGTGCCCTCTTGGAGCTTGTGATTTGTACAAATGAGGCTCAGAATGAGACCGCAAACTTAATTTATATGTCTGATGTGAACTAGCAATGAGCCAAACCCGTAAAGATGTATGGCTAGTTCACTACCTTACGCAGCCTCTGATTCCAAGCAATTTTCATTTTAACTTGTCACTGAGAAGGTCACGAAAGAAAAAAAAAACTTTTGACTAAGTTATCTTTGCCTACTTTTTATGGCTTTGGTACAAAACGGATTAGGTAAAAAGGAGATAAAAATAATCTCTTCTTTTCTCTTGTTGTGAGAACCACATGTGCTGTGTAGAGAGAGAAAAGAAGTGAGTGCTGTAAGGAGTGGATTATTTTATGTACTTCATGGGAAAAAAACAGCCAGCTCATTTCAAAGTAAACTATGCCTATAGTACTTTAAAGGGAAGTAGGAGGAAATAATAATAATTTCTGTATTGGCTTAGGGCTAAATTCTGTAGATGAATATGGGTGTGACTGGGCAAAATGTTGTCTTGAAGTTAACCTGAAAGAGAAATGAACCTATCAAACCCAGATTCCATTGCAAAAAATGTGATGTGTGTTATTGTACATCCATGCAAGGATATTTGATTTTTTAATTTTCTTAGCTGAGTATGCAAATTAACCTACTCCTAATTAGCCTTTTCTAGGAGCATATTCATATGAAAAAAGTATGACAATTTAATTTCACTATTTCAGTCTTAAAGATACAAAATGGCCAACGTAAACGTTAGCAGCGAAAAGAAAAAAAGTAAATTATGACTTGGGCATTTGTGAATTTTGGTCTTAAGCAGATGGGAAAATGTGTAAGGAACAAGGAAGGGAAAGACCAGTAAGCTTATCTTTATCTATGGAGTTGTTAGTGATATCTTTAGGGGAGATGGGATTATATTATTGATCAAGGCCAATAGCCACAGTAATAAAGAGTAATAATTAAGAAAGTTATTAAAGGGAGCTTATCAGAGGAAAACTTTGATAAGTGGGGCATTATAGACAAATTGAGGAAGGGCGAAA
This sequence comes from Athene cunicularia, assembly GCF_003259725.1. Taxonomy (NCBI): domain Eukaryota; kingdom Metazoa; phylum Chordata; class Aves; order Strigiformes; family Strigidae; genus Athene; species Athene cunicularia. The sequence continues at coordinate 40,713,221 of NW_020799097.1, forward strand.
GGATAAACAGAGTCCAGTCCTGTGTGGTGGAAAAGAGAGCTCTGCTGTAGCGCTTAACTGCAGCAGTCCTGGTGTTACTGAGAATAATTTTTTTCAGCATCCAGAAATGTATGAGTTAAAAATTCTTTCTCAACTGACAAGGGCTCAGCTAAACAGATCAAAAAGAGAAGGAAAACCAAAACACGAGCTCAGAAGTTGCCTTTGCCTTGTACCGGGAGTCAGAAAGTGTCAAAAGATGTGTCATATCTTAAAAGGCTAAATGAAAAGTTATAGTTCCTCAGTACATGAAGAAAGAAAAGCTTTATTGAAATAGTTTCTTTGTCGCATCCTATAAAAATATTATGAGGACAGCGTGTATAAAAGAATAAGAAAAACAGAGGTTACTGGAAATTCATGTAAAGGCGAGTTTCTCTGTTTTATAGCGTAACAAGAGAAAGCCATCACTCCCAATACTAGTGTTTCTAATTATCTGGGATTTTTTTTTTTTTTTGGTTATAGTTTCTAGACTTTTCTGCTAAAAACCTATGCAGTTCCTGAAAACAGGCTGTTATGGAGGTTACCAGAGCAGTTGGATAAACCGTCCATCTTTTCTAACTCCGATTAACAAAGCAGAATATTCATATTCTCCAGAAATGTAGATTTTGAAGCCAAGAGCTGAGATTTTCTCTGATGGATTTTGACATAGCATCCACAAGTGGTGATATACCAGTAGTCACTCCTTCAGCAGGACGATGCAAAGTGCCCTCCCCTGCCATGGGGTGCAGTTGTGGCTGCAGAGCTGTATGGATGCTTATCCACACTGGAGCTGCCACTGCTGATTCTGGACTGGTTTTCTGTCAAGCCAGACCTTCAGAAATGCTGGAGAAAACGCATTGGCTCTGACCTGTGATGGTCCCTGAGAATCCTCCTGCCAGCGGCTAAAAGCTGACATTTCAGCAGCTCATCTTTCTGTCCCACAGACTCCCAATTCTGGATCAAAGTGGTTGACAGAGTTGGCCTGTACATGACTTCTGTAAATCCTGGAGATTTTTACTCCACTCCTTGCCCTGCTGGAAGTACATGAGTAGGACTGAGGGAGCTGAATAAAACTACCTACAGTGTTTTTTGGGGCACAAGCACTGAAATATTTTCCACTGAAGCACAAGTTACAGGTTTGGGCTGGAACATCAACACACAAAGTGAACATCAGTTGATTTGAAACTTAGTGAAACTTTGAATGTGTGATAAACAAGGTAAGTGGGAACCATTTAATCCTAAATATCTCAGATGACCGCAAAGAAGGTTTTGGATGTTACTGTTGAGGCCAGGTTTGCTGAAGAACTATGATGTTCACCCTGAAAATCAAGGTGAGATGAAAACTGTCCAAAGCAAAGAGGTACTTGGGTATGTTTCTGAACCTGTTCAGGGCTGCACTAATGCTGGTGAGGAGAATGGCCTTCATTTTTGTGCCTTGTGTGGCAGCCTCTCCCCTGCCAGTAGCCTCTGCAACGATATTGCATGATCAGAGGCTGGGTGGATGAGCAGAATTACGGTGTTTCTTAGAAAGAGCCCAAGATTGCTACTAGAAGGACATGTAGAATTTGTAAGCTGCAGCAGCCTAAATTCAGATCGAATGCAAGCACAGTAAGGATTTTGGGAATTAGGACACGGGAATCCTCAAGAATCCTGACTCAGATACAGAATAGACCCTTTTCCTGACCTATGATTGGGTTGAAAATGTATCAGTAGTTCAGTTAAACAGGGAGAAATTCTGCCTTCAGTTAGGTAAATTCTGCCTTCAAATTCTTCATGGTTTTTTGCATTCCTTACTGATACCAGTGCAAATTGGTCATAAGTCACTTCTGAAATGGGAATAATTTGTACCAGCCATGCACCAGAGAAATGACCTTGCAGCCCACTGGAAACCCTCTCTCATCGACTTTACTAGGAGTTACATGACTCTAACTGAGACTGTTGCTGACCCCGGATACCCTGATGGACACTATTCATTTACTCCATTGGCTGCTACGCTTTATTAGTTTTTGCAGTGAGACTAGAAAATGAGATAGATGTCTATAAAACTGTATCCAGAATATTTTGGTTTTTTCTCTTTGTCTAAGTGCTGCAAGCTCTCCTTTTCTTCTTCCCAGCCAAGGAGATACTGCTAGTGCATAACTGAAACCAGGTATTTCTGCTGGGGTTTTTTGCTACAGATATGTACTCTGGGAATAATTGCTATGTGTCCTTCTCCCAGCTGAAAACCAAGTAAAAGCAGACCTTAGTCATAATACTGGTAAATAACTAGCTATGATTTCTGTTAACAAAGCTTTTTTTTTTTCACTGTGGAGGAGCAGCAGACTGGGAGTATTGTTAGCAATATATTGTCTTCTCACTATTGTCAGAGTAGCATATCATCACCTCGTTTTATTTCTTCCATCTGTTTCATGCCGGGTTTGCTATAATGTTACTTTGAGTATACTGTGATCGTTTGTTTGTATTGATATCAAAAATAAATATAAAATGCTTTTGAAGGCACCATAAGGATGGAGAATTTGATGGGATCACGGTAAAGAGCGAGCAAGCTGTGAACAGACACAGACTGCTGCAAAATACAGAATTCGTGGAAGAAATGTGTTAGAGGTTATTAAGGGAGGAGAAGAAAGACGTTCTTGTGACTAAGGCACTGGACGGATACTAAAGAGGTCTGGTATTTGTTCCTAGATGTGCTATTGGATTCCTTTGCGACCTGCGACAAGTCACTTTCTCATTGCCTCAGTTCTTCGCCAGTAAAATGGAAGTAAATAAAATTTCTTTACCTCGCTGATCTACTTCAGAGGTAAACCCATTCAAAAGTTATGAAATGCTCAGCTGTTAAAGTAATGAACACAGGGGAAAATGAGTAAATGCATGAATTCTAATTTTCTGCTTGTGATGAGTTTAGTGAGTGATTTCTCTGGTCAGTGAACCTGGTATGAAGACAAACACTGGCTTTCTCCTAGTCAGAGAAACATCAGTGTTTTGTGTGAAGTCATAACGACGTCTGAGATACTTCTAATTATAATATGTCAGTAAAGAAAAAAAAAAAAAAAGAAAGAAGATGAAAACCCCTTTTTTCTTATTACATCAAGGAAGAAAAGACCCAAGAGAGGTAATGATAGATGTCCTAACAGCATAAAATGAAAGCTTCAATAGAGGAAATGTACAACTTTTCTATCACTGGGAAACTTTTAAAGATTAAAACATACATGAGCTTGACTTTTCGCTGCTGTGTACTTTGCACAGTCAATTACATCCACTAATAAACAGTGAGAATAAAATGTTTCACATATACCTGGTTGCACTTTATATTCCCCTTGCACCGGTATAAATGACCACACATGGCTCTAGGCATGGAGAATCCATTTCCCATAGATTTCTAGCATATCACAACCTGAGGATGTTGCTTTATTCTTCAGTACCACATTTGTGACCAAAGCTACGGAGATAAGATGTAAATGCTATCAGTGAATCACACCCAGAAAGCTACCTAATCCTAGATAACTACTACGTGGTGATGCTGTATGTGTTTGGAACCGATAAGGAAATCTTTTACATTTCCTATTATCTTTGATTAGATATGGGGTTTGGTTTTGATTTAGTGTTAGGCACCTACTGTGAGGAACAAAGGAGGTGTCACAGATAACAGAGAGATAATTGTTTTTAAAAGTGAGATCCCTAAGAGAATAAAAGAAGGGTTTTGAATTTCTTCTCATTTTATTGATTATCCTTTCACTATGATTATCCATCTGCAGAAACATATGCTTTCAAAGGAGATGATAGTCTTATCTGTGAGATGACTAACATGCATCTACATTTTCCATTGTTACATACCAGTGACATGTCTTTAAACCAGACCCTTCTCCTGAATGTGTCAAACACCAGTGACACTGACTGGTTTTCCTTTAGGATGAGAACAAGCAGTTTTCTTTGAATCACTGTGTTCTTTCTTCATGGCTCACATGTGTTTGAAAATTATTTGCAGGCAGATGCTGACAATTTCCTGAAGAAACTTCACGGTTCATTACCTCCCTTTATGATAGCAGCAAAATAAATTGCTGTAAAGTCAGTTAATGTGATAGAAAATGTTCAAATTCCCAATAATAATAATAATAATAAAATCTCAATCCAGCTCTCTAAACTCTTCCAAAATACTTTCCAAATCACTTCCCCTTCTGCATTTGCATGCAGATGCTGAGTATTACTTTGTGCTAAGTAGAACAAAGGTTGCCTCTGCGATGCAAATACTGCTGGTTTATGATGCTGCTTAAAGAGATTCTTCAGGAAAAACAATGTGCATAATTTAGTGCGACTGCTGGATAAGTAGAGGAGAAACAAGAAACGGGGCTTGTTGCTTCTGCAGTGTGTTGCTTGCTCGGTCCCTATCATGAGTTGGAATTACAGCATACAACAGAATATTGGTTAAATACATGCTTACAATTTCCCTAGAGAGGGATGGATATATATCATACAGTAAGTGTATAGCTACTGTGTATATTCTGGAGATCATAAAATGAGTACAGGTGGTACAGTAAGCAAGAAAGAACAGACAATCAGGCTTTTCCAAATTCTGGTATCTTTGCCCTAGCTGATATTAGCAGTATTTGGAAGTAGCTGTGCTGGCTCACGTTTTGCTGAATGGCCTGGTGGCCAGGATTCCAAAGAGGCTTTAACTGAGCTGACTCTCATGTTCAGACGGAAATAATAACAGGGGTGCTTTGGGGCTAGGTCCTGCCAGTCAGGAGGGGGATTTTCTCCAGGGCTAAGCTTAGATTCTGGATCATGTTGGCACAGCCCTTGTGTATTAGCATGGCTCATGGCTCTCAAAAGGGCAAAATGCAAGAAGATGAAAAAAGAGGAAGCTGCGAATAGAGGGGGGTGTGGGGCATTAACCTGGTGATTCTCTTGGTCAGCATGGAAGATGCTGCGTGAACTTAAGTGTGAAAGCAGTATAGCCAAATGTGACCTGACCCAAGACAGGGAAATGCTTTTGAAAAATCAGTGCTAAAGAGCCTGCACGGGAGTCAATCAGATGACATCCCTTTGTTTCAAATGGAAAAGTGACAGATTCTGCAAGTAACCGTGTTTGCACTCAGGGTGGGCGGGTGGCTGTGACCCCCATAATGTATGTTTGTGTCAATAAAGCACTCAGGTAGCAAATCATAATCTCTTAGCAAGCAAATAATTCTAAAGAAGAGATTTACATCCTAAAAGCATGCCCTAAGCCCGAAGATAAGTCTTCCAAAGCCTGTATTTACCACATATAGCACATGTTTAACTCTGGGTGATGTGATTTTGCTTACAGTTGAAGCTAATACCACAGCTCAAATTCCAGGGGTATGCAGAGATGAGCAGTGTTTCAAAGTGTGTACCGCTGGCCAGACTAACCATTTCAGATGGAAGAAAGAAATAGGGTTTCTGGGGATTGGATGAAACCACGGCTTGTATCCTGTTTCTTATTTTTCCATTAAGCCTGATCAGTAAGTGAAGGAATAGAATCGAAATGCAGACCTGTAAGTTCATCTCTGAGATGAAAGAAGACGCTCAGCATGAAGGCACAAAGGCACAAGAAAGAAAGACAGGGAAGTAAAAGAGGAAGCAAAAGGCAAAACTTCAGTAGAAAAATCCAGAGCATCAGAATGGCTGATTTCAGCTTCAGAGAGTCGCCCTGAGCATACATTAAACTGGGTTCAGCTGCTCTATGTACCATCAAATATTTCATATTAATAATTAACAAGTCACTGGCTGTCAGAGCAAGATTCAAATGGATGGAAGGGGAGTTTGGGTCACCTTCCCTAGGACTGAGAGTCTTAATGAAGGGATAGCTTTACTGCACTGTTGAGGAATGATGATATACTAGGCATGAGGATTAAGGGATATACATCTTGAAGGCTCCCTCCATGCTCACTCCCCCATAGGAGAGTATTTCATTTCCTCTTTTTATTCTTCATGATACACTGCCAATGTATCCACATAAAGGGCTTGATCTTGCCTGCCAATGTGTGATGTACCCCAATGTAAATAAGCTTGCATATATGCAAACTCAACAGCAAAGGCGCTGTGTATCAGGGACACGACTACATTCAATGACTGCTATAAATCAGAGTGCTTGGTGTGTCTTTGCTTGACACGTTCTCATTTATCAAGGTGATTTTTAAACCTGTGCCTAATTCCCATCTGTGAGAAATAGGAATTCACTGAAATCTCTTGCAATGCCTTGCTCTGGCTTTAGCTTTTCTCCCCAACACTCCTGTTCACCTTCAAACCTGCTTGCACATGAACATAAATGATAGACTACAGGGCACTGGGTTTATTGCCTTCCCATCGATCACTGATGGGCTGTTACAACTCATGCCATCACACGAACAGCTCCAAATGGCACAGTCAAACCCCAGGTTTTCCTTGTTACTCTCATGAAGTGGAGAATGAGTTCAAAGAGACACCAGAAAGCCTTTGCAGCCTTGGCTGCAGGCCCACTAGTGACCACAGCTAAAGAGAATAGCCCCACAGGAAGCAGCAAGCAGGATTTAAGAGAGAACCTGAGGAAACAACAGTGTCTTCAAGACCAACTGAAAATGTTTATGAAGTCAGGCTGCCATTTGCAGCTCTGGCTTGGGTTAAAAAGAGCATAAAAGCTGTGCAGAATTACTTTTTTTCTAGTCCTACAGAAGGACAGACAGACACACTGACAAACTCTGAAAGCCCAGAAGAAAAAGTGGCACATTTCAAAGAGCTAATTACAATTTCTTTCCCTTGGAGATTAATCCACTGACTGTAATTAAGCTCCCTCTATTTTTGAGATCTTGGCAAGATCTAAGAAAAGCACGAGCGAGCGAGAGAGTGCCCTTGCTAGCCAAGCAGATTTTTTACTAAGCTCTATCAGCCCTAATTAATAGACCTTTGTGTAAGACCAACGAGAAATCAGATTTCCAATAGAGCTGAATCAAATGGCCTTGGCTACCTCTGCACACACATTTTCTAGGAGCCAGGCCACAGCCAGGATTTACACATTCAGAGGATGAAAAGGAGGCGTAGAGGGGAGGCAGGATGAACAAGCTCCCCCCGCCCCAACTCCTTCTTCTCCTTTGCTGCTGCTTTGTTCTGTTTGTAATCTTACCAGATGGCTAAGGCAGCCTAGAGAAGAGATTGCCTGAAATAGGCAGGTGATGAGGCCAGCAGCAGGGACTCCGGCAGTGATTGAAGAAACCGATACAGCTCTCTAACCCGTGCTGCTAACAAAGTGCTTTGTTATTCTTCTTTTGCTCATGGCTACGTTCCATTTTTTCCATTTTGTGCCTTCCTGATGGCCAAGAAGGATGCTATAAGCCAGATCCTCAGCTGGCACAAGTGGGGATAGCATCACTAACATCCCTAGATGTTATCGCTGATCTGTGCTAGCTGCAGCTTTAACTCTTAATTTCTGCACAACTCAGCCCTGTTCTTCTTATGGCTTCTCCTATGAGTATGTGGGCATGCTACTGTCAGAGCAGGAAGGACCTAGCCCTTTCCCACAGCTGTATCTGACAGACAACATGTTTTTCTTTACACCCATACCAGGGTAATGCTATGGGCAAACAGTGGTGCAACAGAGACTGCACTGAGTCATGGAGAGCACTCAGAGATCCCCAGAAATCTCTAGGGACAATATTGACTATGCCAACACCACCTTCAAGAGTAGACTTGACTGTTTTCCATACTGCAAGTCCGTAAGCACAGCCCCTGCCTGGGTTCAAGGTGCTCTCTCTGCAGCAGCTGCAGGGACCTCACTTGCCTGAGCTTGCTCTGTGGGCTAGGATGCTCCCAGGTGCATTCAAACAGGCCAAGGGCAAGCTATTTGCAAGGCAGCTGTATGGACTGAAAGTAGGTGGGATGTGGGGCAAAATATGCTTACAGCCACTCTGGGGCTGGTTTTCAAAGCCACCGGGTCTGTTCATGTTCAGTGATCCTTTGTAATACAGATCAAAAAAGGGAAGGTTGAAGCAGCTCCCAGCAATTCGGTGTGAAGAATTAGCCCTTTGAGAAAAAAAACCCTGTCAGGTATTTAATTCCACGCAGTATATATTCTGACCCTACTCTTATAAAAGTTAATAGTGAAAATCCAGTTGACTTGAATGGGAGCAGAACCAGGTCCTATTACCGCACTGATTAAGCTGTAAGAGCAGAACAAGGCTCACAACGGTTTCCAGTTATTGTACAAAGATCCAACTTTGTCAGTTCTTTGTTTGTGGATCATAACAACAGAAATTAAAGTACATTTAAAGTTCTAATGTTCACCCCCAATGAAATAAACAACAATAGAAAGCTTGTCTTTATAGTCAAAAAAATAAACTGAAAACCACAGAACAAAAGCTAAAATACCATAAAAATAAGGTAGGCATATTTTTCATAGCTAAGCTTATATGCAGTATAAATGTCTTTTGTCTGTTTTTTTCTTTCTGCAGAATTAAGCATGGAATAAAAAAAATGAAAGAAAAAATATTGTACTTTTTCTTAATCCTTATTATAGTTATCTTTTAATCCATTTTAAAACTTTTTTTTGAATAAGACCTTAATAGTATCAATTTCTCACTCTATATCATCGTCAAAGACTGCTAAGACATTTTGTATATCTTTTAAAAGTGGAAACACTTGAAAAAAATATTAAGTTTGAACACAGACGTCTCATACAGGTTTTTCTCTGGGAGTTTGAGAGCTTTCTTCTACAAATGCAGTGATCAGGAGGGGAAGAGCATTACCAGTTCTTTTGATCTCTACCAAATATCGTATTTGCTTCTTACCTATGGTCTCCTTGAAGTGGGAGCTACCAGACCTTCTACACAGGAAAGTTAAAAGTCTTAAGAAGAACCTGATCATCTTCCAAAAGGCCAGATATAAGAGAGCTTCTCTGAAAAGTTTCCTCGATCTGGCCAGTATTATCGTAAATCTTTCAAGCTTTGTCAGTGGAGTCAAGTTGCCCAGGGAACACGAGAAACAAAGGAGTCTGGCAATTTGTCATGGCCAGAAGCAGAAGAATCAGAACCTTGTCATCACATCTAGAGGTATCGAATCACCACCAGGTGCTGAATCACACATCTGAATGAAGAACCTGCAAGAATCAACTGGAAGAGAGGACACACAGGTGGTGAAGTAGGAAACTGAGAAATGCTTCTTGTCTCTTGCTGGGCAAACCTTGGAAAAGCCCACAGGGGCCTCCCAGCTGGTCCCAGTCAGGACAGATGATGCAGACAGTTGTCTATGCAATGCCAAACTGGAGGGGCTGGCAGTTCGTATGGATCTTGGAGGCACAGGTGGATCCCACAGTAGTTTTCTGCTTTCCAGAATTGAAGGGCATCATCACAGTAATAAAGGACATTCATGTGGGGCATCCCAGACTGGTATATTTGATGGAGATCTACACTGGTGACATTAGATTTTCACCTAAGGTATCGTCCATTAAGGACACTGATACTTTTTAGACCATTACAGATCCTGACCAGGCTTTCTAAAAGGTTATAACCTACACTATCAAGTGGTGAATTAAAGAGATGCTTGTGAATATTTATTAAAGTGCATCTAATCTTACATGCTCTTAATATTTCTATATATTATGCAGTAAAACTACATTATCATGTGCACCTTTCTCTCAGGATGCACTGACTAGACTCCTCTGGCCAGTAACAACATTTCCTGAGTTTCCAGAAATGACGAATGGTTTCTTAATGCAGAAGTGCTGTGGCTTCACTGCAGTCACAAAAGCAGATTAAATTAGTATTGACCCCTGTACTGCAGTAGCCGCGTGGGTATCAGTAGAACGTATGACAAGTCTGCGTACCAGTTCTCATTCTGCTTGAAGAAGATGAGATCATCACTGACCTAAAAATTGGCAGCTGCCCCTGCACCAGTGAAAACAACTTGGTTTCATTGACCTTGTAAAGAAAGTACCAACATTTATCACATGTATTTGGAACTTCAAAAGGGACAGTTTTCCAAAAACTCAAACCTTTTGCTGACATAACTGATTTGTAATGTGGGAGCATTACCTCAAACTGAGAATTGTTTTGTGCTATCCTACTGGCGTCCCTCAGCCTTGGTTCTGCAGTCACACAGGGAAGTTGTGCTGCTGGAAAGATTTCCAGGCTCAAAGAATGGATAGACAGCGAAGCTAACAACTGTAAATAATGCACCATGATGTGGAGAACTAAAGGAATCACTCACATAGCTTGAGATTAAATGGCTAAAGGCAATAAGAAGGTATTTCTGTCATATTAGAAATAAAAAATTTGTAGGTCAGATAAAGGTCCACTGCTGCTTGCAAATGGTGGATGTATAAATTTGATCTTGAAAAGACAGATGTTTTCAAAGACATTTTTGTGCTGTAGGTGGGGTGGAGCAGGAAGATATGCCCGGCTCAGATGAAGTTATAACCAGAAGTGGAAACCTCTGATGTACAGAAAATATTGCATGAAGCAGCATCTGCTAAAGATCAAAATTTTCACATTAGCCTGTTCAGATTACGCATAGCCAAGAGGCTGAAAGGAGTGAGTGAGGGTGCTGAGAGCTTGAAAAAACTTGGATCCTTAGGCAAGGAGCGAGCGGTGTGATTCAGGAATGTATAAGACCCTGGTGAAGATCTTGGTCAAAATAATAGACGAGTGAATTCAGGACTCTACAAACAATAAACTAAGTTCTAGTTAAATCTAAAATTATAGCAAATGTCAGTCAGTATGGTTTCAGGGTATGTCTCATCACACAAACCTGTTGCCCTTTTTTGAGAGAATTACTGGCCCACAGATTTGCAGCGATATATATGCTTATACTTCACAAAGCCATTTGACTTAATACCGCATTATCTTTTGATTGAAAAACTTGCACAGAATGAGGAGCACTTTCTTGGAAAGTGGTACTGAACAGAAGGACACAGGGGTCATTGCAAATAATTACCCAGCTACAAGCACTTAACGCAATGCCATGGGAAAAATTGGCCAGTGCAACCTATAGATGTATAATAAGGGAATATGAAGTAAAAGAAGGAAAGTGATTTTGAATTAATGACTGCTATTACAATACTTTGTCCACTTCTCATTTTCATGCTTCAAGAAAGATGTGAAATACTGCAGAGAATTCAAAGGACGGCTACAAAAATGACCCAAGGGCTGGAAGGCAAGCCCCAAAGATAAGACTTAAGCAGGCTGAGAGGTGACTTGATCTGTGCTTGTTTATAGATATTTACACAGAGAAATGAGATTCAAGGAAATGTTGTAATGTCGTATATAAAAATGTAACAAGATCCAATACCTGTAAACTGAAGTTAAATGAATTCGACCTTGAAATAAAACCAGCTTCCTCGCAGTGGTGGTTCAAATTAATATTGAAATAGCTTACCACAATGGTGGTGGGCTTGACATTGCTTCATGTCTTTAGGATGAGATCAGTTGCATATCTGAATGATGTGTCTTTATCCCACTACTGTCACAAAGTCTAGAGTGATACAACCAATTCTGGCTTTGGGAAGGAGGAGGCTGAGCCCCACATCTGACATTGACCGGAGCTGTGATGGAGGCAGGGAGAGGATGGATGTGGGTCTTGGGTGGCATGAAGGGTTGAGAGCAAGGTCGGTAACTTGGAGATGTGCAGCAGAGGCAGAAGTTTGCTGCTGGACACATCTGGGCATTACTCCCTGATTACTTCTTTTCCACAGGCATTGGGGGGAAATTGGCATTTTTCCTGCATTGAGCCTGTGGCTGAGAGTCCCAAGGCTTAATTTAAGTTTTTAGGCCTTATCTCGCTCACATTATCTAGGCTACTTAAAGTTCACATACAAAACAAAAATAGTATTATTATATGGAGTCTTAAGGAGCTAAACCAAGATAACTTCTAAGTGATGATAAACTTCCTGGGTGGAAGTTTAAAAAAAAAAAAAAAAGGTTTGAAAATAATCTGTAAAGTATTGTGGACCTGACTGATTCAGACCAGGGAGCACAGTGCTTTACAGCACAGTTTTCACAGGCTGGCCTGAGGGCTATCCATGCAAGCAAGCTAAGGCTCAGTTTTATGCTGCAACTAAGCTGATGTAGCCAATGTCTTGAAAATGCCCTGCTACCTCTGGCCCTTTGTGGTCCCACAGCTCCCTGCACTGCTACCAACTGGTGTTTGCTGACCTGGCCCTGCAGTGACCTGGCTGGGGCAGAAAGTCAGCAGAAAACTAACCCCAGAAGACAAGGTGAGTTGCTGCCTGTGGGTTCAGCTCTTGCACAGGAGGACCCTGGCCTCATATGAAAGCCAGTGCCCTGGAGGAAAGAGAACACAAGAAACTCATGGGGATGATGAGGAGGTGGAGGACCTCTCATTTTGGCAGTGGTTTGCCTTAGGTGTGATGTCAGGTTATGCTTAAAAGCCACCTGAGTTCACTCATGCCACCTATTAACCTCAAAAGAAGACCTTGCCATCATGGGGAGGATTTTCAAGGCTCACGTTTCAAGAAGGTTGAGAACAACTGGAGTAGGTGATATCATCTCGTCCTTTCCAGTCTGACTTTGTGTGCTTCTGTGGTAATGACAGAACATCAGCCAGCAGAAGAGCAGAGGCAACAATACATTATGTCAGTGTCACATCAAATATGGAAAGGTTTAGCCCTAGTTGTTGGAAACAGTACCAAATAGGATTTGTCCCAGTCTTCACTGACTGGCGTGTTGTAGACGGTGCTGGCTCAGCTAACTGGGCTCCTCAGGGTTGTGTCTGAATAGCTCTGCTTTTTTGTATTATTTCTGTGTTTTGATGGTGTTTGTCTTCCATATGTAATGAGAAAATATCCTTTCTCAGTTAAAATAACCGTTAAGCAGTTTAATATACAAATGACCTGTGTTTTTACAGGCATCATTCTCTAGTCCCAAAATGGCCAGATTATTGATATCAAGTTTTAAAAAAGAAAAGAGAAACATTAAAAACTCATATTAATACATAAAATTGACGTGATATAATTATTTAAAAGCATTGAGACAGGTGTTAAAATTGAGAATAACAGTATTTTTGCTCACTCACCAAGTTCAGGATCAATCATGTTTTTGCATAATTCATGTAAAACACTTTTTCTTCCCTTTTTCAGGGAGTGTGTGTTGAATGTAGGTGTGCATATAGATTAGGTCAGGAGAGGACCTAATGGTCCTAGCAGTCATATAGGCTATCAGACATAGCCACTGTTGGATCTGCTCTGTTTATCAGCAGTACTTATATATACATAATCGCACAAAGACACCTTACTCTGAGACACTTTTCTACTGGGATCATAAATTTATATTAGAGTACTTTTATTATAGTCTGCTTTTCTTGGCTTGAAAATATCAGTGTATAATCTAATCCTCCCCTCTTGCTGCCTCTCTTTTCTGTTCCTCCCATGAAGAGGAGTAAGTAGTGGCCAGAAGATGCCCCGAGGAAGCATGGTTCCCCATAAATAGGAAATGAAACAGAAACCTTCAATCATGAAAGAAGGGGCTAGGAAAGATTTTAATAACATTCTTCAAAAGATGTCTTGTGAACACTCACCACAATTTAATCCTGGAGTATTTAAATGCTCTTGAACCATTATGTCTTCTAAAGGGGAAAAAAAAATTACTTTTCTTCTCTGGTGTTTCGAAACCCCATGATTTTTTAGCAGTACATTGGTTTTGTAAAGCTAGTACACGAGAAAGGTAGAACAGTCCACAGCCCTTGTAAAAGGTCTGCAAGAACACCATCCCATGTGGTTTGCACCAACACCATCCCATGCTGGCTGCAGTTGTTATTAGCATTCCCTTCCTAAAGTCAGTCAGAGCAGCCCTCGGGCACTGACTGCCCCTGTCCAGAGGGCTGACTGGGAGACCGCTACAAGGCGGCAGGTTTGGTAGTTCTACAATTTGCTGGTAAAGCTGCAGAGCTCCATTATGCCTCCAGATATGACCAGACTTGCTGAGTAAAGGCTCACTGTCTGAAAAATTATCTTCCAACGCTGAGCTTGTCGCTATCCCAAAGACAGGACATGCTGGATTTGAAGTGAGGGAGGCCAGTGGGCTACGGTCCCTTTCCTGAAGGCAGCCAGGGATCTGCAGCCAGAATTGCCCTGGAAACTGGACTCTCGACTCTTCCGGACTGCTCTGGACTCCCAGCCCTGCAATGCTGGACACTGAAGGAAAGAAAAAGCCTGCAGGAAAGGTATACGTTAAAATAGCTGAGTGAAGAAAGACACTCCGCAGTGCAGGAAGCAAGCATGTACTGGTCAAGGAATTAGATTACTCAAGGTGGTGACTCACCCAGCAACTATTCAGTGTTTGCGGTTATAAGAGAAATCTTTGCCAGAGAATGACTAAAATCCATTGGCACGGGCTCTAAAGGAATCATGACTGGGCCTAAATGACTGTGTATGCAAGTAAGTTATTTTTCCGCCCCTTTCCACTGAAGCAAGGCTGAGGATAAAAAAAAAAAAAAATACACCATCCCTGTTTACGTAGGTTATTACAGCGCTGGAGTCGCCTCAGGGGGCCTTTCCAGCAGCCGCTGTCGCTGGGGCCAGGTTCAGGCTTACATTTCCCTGTTCAGGCTGGGCTGTGATTTTTGTGTTCATTTTAAAGGCTTGAGCTGGCAGCGTACAGCTAGCTCCGGGGCATTCGTTCTTGCTTTGTTGAATGGTATATAGGAGGAGAAAGAACAAATTCCAGGATCTTGCAGTTTTGCCACAGAAATGAAAAACAGAATGACTGGCTTTCGTAGGCTGCACTGGGGTAATCTGGGACTAATCTCAGCTCGATCACTGCAAGCTGCTAAACCTGGCAGTGGCTTGTTGCGCTCAGCATCTGTCAGGATCAAACCAAAGCCATCTCAAGTAACTCAAAAAGTACCACTAATGTATGCAAAAAGCAAGAAGGGCATGGCGTGATTGAGAGATGAGATGCCTATTCTTCTTCCCACTGATCTCCAAAGTCGTTTTCATGTTACCCTTTGTTTAATTCTGAGATCCCCAATGCCCTGATTTTTTTCCTCACTAAAGCCTAGCAGACTGTATTTGCTGCCTTTGTCAAAGGTCAGTGAAAGTTTTCAGTGGCATGGGCTGTCAGTAAACGTGCTTAGAAGAACTTGAGAGTATTTGCTTGCTTTTGTCAGGTTTTTTGTGGCTGTAAGGGAAATATGCAATAAGGCAATAGCCTGGCATGCACAGATGTATATTTCCCTCCAGTAAAGGTTAAAGCACAGCCCTGGCATCATTCAGAAAAGCCTTCACACACCTGCTTTTAATTTCCTTTTGCTATTTCTGGTAATGAAAATTGGAAGTGTTGCTATAGATTTGGGGTGTAGAAGGCCTTCTACACATTTTCTTTTTTCTTAAAGTCAAGCCTGGGATTAAATGAATGTTTAAGATTAAAAAAGATGAAACCAGAGAATTTCTGGAAGGAGGAGAAGAAAGGTAAAAAACCCTTGCTCTCGGTTATTATTTTTTACTACTGATCCAGCTGGGAAGCTCAAGTTGCCTTTTATCCTTTTCAAACCTCCACTGTTTTTGCACCAGAAAATCTGCTGCTTGCTGGAGCTACTCTTTTCTAGGGTTTAACATGGAAACAACAGAACTGCAGTCTGTTTTACAACAAGCCATTGAGCTTCCTGTAGAAACAAATTCCTTTCCAGCACTTTCTTCCCCTGCTCACCAGTCAGCCTTTTGTTTTCTCTCTTTTCAAAGCTTGGCTGTGCTGTCTGAAGGAAAGGGGCTAGCCTAGCCAAATGCACTTTTTTGCTGCTCCCCCCCGCCTGCTACCACTAGTTGATGCTGGCAGTAATTAGGGTTCTCTAAGTCCCCAGGGAGATGCTTGTTCATGTCTCCCCCTCCACTGTCATCGCCTTCAGCAGGACCTTCAGGTGTCTTCTGTTTTTCTGGGTGGGATTTCTCAACTCCTCCGAGGGAGAGTAGTACCAATTTCCCACTGGCCCTGGCGAAAAAAAACCTGCTGCCTTAATGGCTTGGCAAACGGTGCAAATGAAACCCTCAGAGCAGCACTGCTTATAAGTTCACATCTCATCCGAATGTTTGGAGTATTTCCCCAGAACATGCAAAGCCCAGGCTTCTCTCCTGTGCTGCCTCATTTGGAGAAACCACTTTGAATGCTTGTATCCTGTGGGATCCCACCTCCCACAACAGGGTATGGGCCGTAACAACCGGAATGTCCTTTATCAGGGAGGATAAGACTCATCCAAAGTGGTCATAGTTTGGCGGTGAGGGCAGCCTGTGTACATGGTGGGTGTCCTGGGCTCATAACCTGCTTCCATCAGATGCGTGGGGCTGCGAGCACAGCTACTCTCCCCAGTCAGTGCTCTGTTTGTGCGCTAATGTGCGTACAAAGCTGGGAGAGAGCAGGAAAGCCCTTTGCCTGCTGTAAGCAATGCCTGGGCAGGTTTTGGCAGCCAGCTCCAGGTGAGTATCCTAACCATAGCTGTCTTTGAGGGGCTTTGCCTAGTCCACTCTTGGTGCTAATGGCCACTCTCTTTCACAGGGCTGGTTGCTCACTCCCCACTTACCTTGCCAGCTTTTCAAGAGTCCACTGTTAGGCTTTTCATCCTCTGCACGCAGCCTGTGGGGAATGCGGGTTTCTGCCCTGGGGCTATATTTCCTACTGATCTGAAAGCTAAGTCATGCAGCAGCACTGAGTCATGAGGAGATTTAGCCTCGGGTGCGCCAACGCCCTCAGGCATGTTTGCGGATCTCATCCTGTGATTCCAACCTCCTCTTTTCCTGACAATGCTTTTGCTCCTCCAGGGTTTTGGTCAAATGATAATTTTATGATATCTGTGCCCATAAGTGCCATTTTGAATACATGTGAATGTGCAGATTTTCGTGTTTCATTTTGAGATATGGATGAGACGATCTTGATCTCCAGAGGTCCCTGCCCTACCTCAGCATCTCTGTACGATTTGGGGTGTGGGATTTTATATATGGAGCAACATTCCTGCCCATCCCGCTCTGTCCACATTTAAATCCCTTTTGGTGCCTCTCCATGGTTTTGCACTCCATTAAGGTTATTAGCAGACACTTAGGAAGAGCGTAATTTTGCCCACCCACTCTGAAAACATCTCATCTAAATGGGAACTTTATAGGCAGGTCTCAAACGCCGCAGGTCAGTTTAGTGTTTTCCAGACACTGTATGTTCTCTTTTAGCATTCATAAAGCAGACTGACTCCAGCACGTTATCTCACAGCTCGGGAAGGGAATCTTTCTGCTTTCTAAATACTTATTTTAACATGTAGGACAGAATCCCAATTGCTGTATACAAAGAGTGAAACTGAAGATGACAGGCCTTGAAAAAATGAGCAGGATCTGGTCCTGAGTTAAGTGCAGCACCACTCTTAGCTCCAGGGAAAGCAGGAAGGATGCAGAAAAGCGATCTCTGCTGAGGCATTCCTTTACTACAGGTTTTGTATCTCATCTTTATTCTCTGCCAGGGTTTCCTCCACCTTCTTTAAACCACAGTGGATCATGTGTGCTCCTCTGAAAGAAACATACAATTGTTAATCGGTGTATGTGATGCATAAAGAAATGTAATAGCTGAGGCTTTTGACTGTGGCACTATCAAATTGTCCTGATTCACCCGTGGTCTCATTTTTTTTTGGTAATATATGCTGAAAGTGCTCTAACATCCCCCATCACCATAAGGATTCAGACTTAAAACAACAACCCCATCCTTTCTGCCTTTGGCACTATTTGCTGATTAACCATCTGCTGTCATCAAAAGTCCTGGTGAAGAAATGTGTGCTCCGCAGTGCTGACTGAGCGGGCGGTGTTTGGCAATACCAAAACGCAGAAATACCCAAAGCAGCATCTGTGCAAAGACTGGAGCCCCAGGCAGTGTATCTATCGTAGGCTGGGCGGAAAGCCGAGGAAAGTGCCAGAAACCCCAGGTGCTGTGAAGGGCTCTGGTGATGGGCATTGCCACTGTCCGCCTTGGCTGTGTTTCCTAGATGAAACGTTTTCCTCATGTGGTGCCCCATGCAATTAGTCTTGCTTTGGTTCAAACCTCCTCGAGTATTACTGGGATATGACCTCAGCTTCTGTGTTCAGCCTTTCAATGAATTAAGATTTGCAGGAAATAATTACTGTGAATATAATTGACGTGCTTGCTATCTGCCCTAACTTTTTAGGAGGAAAGATTATTGAACAATCAGGAATGGCACTTGGTGAAGAGCACTCATTTGTGCCCATGAAGAAGCAAAAGTGCGGTGTTTGAAAGAGAGCTGACCTCCTGCAGCAGAGTGTTGCTGCTTCTTTGCTTCGTGTGCTTGTTGGATTCATTTGCTGTGGCACTCTTACGTCATTCTTTTCTACAAGAAAATAACTTTCATTTGACCTAGTGATGCTGGTCTAGGCATAATAATAATAACATCACATACAGTGCACCATAATAGTAAATTGCATAAAACCCCTCTATCAAAAGAGACCCTAAAAAAGAGGTTTTACTTGCTCATCTTTCTGATTATGTACCACACATTCAACTTTGAAGGGTGTTGGCCTTCAAAGGGCGACATATGGATATTTCACTTGGGCACCTGTGTTGGCCCATAGATGGGGGGGAATGCTGGTGTGTGCCCCTTTGGCAGGGTGCAGAGGACACCAATGCCTCTGGACTCTGGGTAAGCAGTGACTGTTTCTGGTCCCAAATGCGCAGCAAGAACATGGTCCACACCTAGGTAGGGCTCTGTTTCATAGATCCCCTTTGATGCCAGTGGTCTCTCCTGCTGAGGATTAAGTAGGGTTCAGGACAGCGTGTTTAAACACCCACATTTCAAGACCAAAGGTCCTCAGCCACTTTCTGCATGAGGCTGACTCAGGATACAACTGTTTTTGGATTGAACCGTGGCAGCAATGTAATGAAGGGCAGAAAAAAAATGTAACAAATCAGGACGTGTAGGGGACACTTTCCCCACACCCAAAATTACTGGGAGAGCTCGAGGAAAAAGTGTATCACACTGTCCCTGGAAATCTGGCTCAGGCACAACATTCAACCCCATTACTGAAAGTGTATCTGATGTCTCTTTTTCTGTTTCTGGTTAGCTCTTAACAAAATGTTTGTTGCACTTGGATCTCTACATGATTGATAGAGATCTTCTCCCCAAACCAAGGAAACAGAAAGCAAAAGAAACCAACAGTGCACCCCTATAGGTGTAGAATGGCAAAAAATCTCCACGAAGCTGTTATCTAGAGGCAGAGCCCCAGAACACACCATGGGATGAACAAATGCATGTTGAAAACTTAACACATTCCCTAAAGCTATAGAAACAGGCTCACAAATTTTAAACAATTCTCCAGTGTCCCCAGTGCTTCTATTTGAGACCAGTGTTTTATTTTGCAATCTGGTTAAAAAAACATGTTTTGAGGCATGGCTGGTGACAGCAGGGAAGCCAAGCAGCAAAGACAGCTCCTACATTACTATACACAATAGTTATTGCCATTAGGGGATAAAGGGACACAGCGATTGCCCTTAATTTAGAAACAAATAGCAGAGGAACGACTAGCAGCTGGGGAAGTCTGCATGCCTGTGCACTAACAGAGAATCTATAGCATGGGAGCAAGAGGATGCGTTTTCAAGATGACATGGAAAGAACCCACTTTGAAGTTCCCAGGCTGAGTAAAATCAATATCTAAATGCTTCAGTGAAACGTGTTTGATGTTGTCCACATGTAGAAACCCAATAGAGGCCACTTATTATTGAATAGTACTAGACTGAGCAAAGTAGGTCATATTACAGCTTTGTTTGGGAAGCAGCATTGTACCTGCCAGAACAGCATCCTTAATGCATCGTGTCTGGCACTGGATAATATGTAGGATACGCACCCAAACCACCTGCAAGAATGAGTAAGCAGACAAACAGATCTCATCTGTGATTGTTTTCCGAAATAATAATTGGTCAAATTGCCAGATTCTGTCAAGTGGCTACTTGAACCCATCTCACATGCCAGGCATTTGCAAAGTCTATTTATAGAGTGACTGTGACTGTGGTGGTGCTGAAGGTCTGTCAGCATTTCCATTACAGGCTCCTTGGCAGTACGATACCCACTCCAGGCTACAGCCTGATGTGAAGGGTCGGGTCTTGTTTTAAAACAATACTTCTTACCTTTGGGTTCCTTTCCCTAAATGCATTAAAAATTGTTGGTATCTATTAGACTTTTGCATTCCTGTTGCTTTAAGAAAAAGAGTATAAATCTTGATTTTTTAAACAGTCTTTTTTTTTTTTTCATGGACAAAGATCAAGCTGTATTTTCCTGTGGGGAAAAGAGAGATGTCTAGAGAATTGGAAATGGCAAGTGGCTGCCCCTGTGCATTATTAACACTGTTGCTGGCTGATGGCTGTATGTGACATGGGGATGTTGTGTTCCTGGGGGATGTCTGTGACACTCCCCTCGAGCCACGAGGAAGACTGTCAGGTGTTCCTCACAAGGCATCGAGAGCTGCTCTGCTGTTGTGCTGGACACCCTCTGACACCATCACATGTTTTGGGGCACAGGCACAGATGTTCAAGCACACGTGGGTCTGCCCAGACCCACATCTGGGCACAGATCCTGCCTGTATAAACACCTCTTTTTCAGGGGTCAAGGAAAAGGCTTGCCATTAATTCTCTTGTTGCTCAAGATCCCTTGGATCACATGTCAGGGAGAGCCCAGGAAGAGGATAACCCAGCTCGCCTGGTGCTGGGGTAACTCCACCCGCACGCTGCCTGAATTGTGGGTGACCCCAGCTGTGGCACGAGCACTGTGCTCACAGCCAGATGGAAGCATCCTATGTGTTCGGCAGCTGCCCTGTGTGTGCATCTGTACATCACAGACATATCACATGAGCCACCTTCTTTACAAATGGGAGGTGGGCTGACGGGGCAGAGGGTTCAAGATGCCCGGGGCACTGCCTCTCTCTGATGATTCCCCCTGTCTGGGGGCACTGCAGGAGATGCTTTGTTGATGTGCCCTTCCTCGCTCACCAACTCACTCTCATCGTCTGGCCTGAGAAGTATTGCAGTGCCTGGCAGACCTAGCTCCTCGCCTGCTCTCCTATGGAGTCTGGATGTGCATTGATTTTTCCACTTTTCTCAGACTGCACTCATCCGTCATTTTATATTACTGGAGATACCATTAGCAATAAAATAAAAGATGAAAGGTACAGAACCCATTAGAGTGCTTACTTCATGTGTATGAGAGAGTGAGTGAAACAATTAAAAGCACATCATCTTATAAACATGCTGATACAGTTATTAGCACAGTGAATAATATTCGGAGCATGATACCAGGGGATAGAGATGAAATCTCCCCTTTCCTTTCTCCTTCCCTTCCAGGAAGCAGAGGGCGGGATCTGATATTTCATAACTGTGCTGAATGTATGTAGCCATAGATATTGTACATGAGCAAGATGAAAAGAAGATTAAATAATAAAATCAAGGGACATTACACAACAACCAGTCCACAGTTGGCTTCTACATGAATGAATTTCAGATCCACAATGGTAAAACTAGAGTGACAGGAAGGTTAAATGTAAAAGGAAGAGGTAGCAATACTGGCTTGGAACTAGTTTATAGTAAGCTGGGAAAAGCTTCAGAAAAGAAAAGAACAAATTTTATTATTTCCATTCATGGAATGATTTAACCAAAATCCTTCTGAGAGCTTGATACCTTGCAAGGATGATATGAATAAGAATAAAGTGTGTATAAATATTAGATGATAAGCAGGCGCTCATCAACCTTCCTAAATGCTCCAGTGTCATTTGCAAGGAAAAACATCTGCTCTCTGTGTTTTGCAGCTTTTGTTTTTATTATCTGCCTTTTTCTCTCAGTAACCTTGGGTGACATGCCTGGTATCTGGAGCCCCAGGTAACTTCACTTTCATCAGCAGGAGTGAGCACACCTTGTTGGTGGCGCCAGGTCTTTCCCTCCAGGTTTTAAACCCACTGACTCCAGAGGGTTGTGTGTTTGGTGCTTCTGTGGGTTAGTGGTCCCCATTGCCTTCTGGCACTTCCAGATAGTGTCCCAGAGGTCAAACCAGGTCAGGACCGAGCCATTTTGGAGCCTGATGATGCTTGAGAACTTGCACAGAACAGAAAGTTAACGAAGAGTTGCACTGCTACTTGGGACAGGAGTTTTTATGAGTGGTCTTTTTGATGAGGTCAGTGTTGAAAAAACATGGACTTTCTGTATTTTTATGTTTCTCTTCCTTTTTTACTCTGTGACACTGTACAAAAGAGCTCCTACTGTGATAATATACTGCATGATAATGTACGGAAGTGGGGTAGGTGAGTCAAGAGCGACGGGAGTGCGGAGGTGGCACAGTTAGCCCAGCTGACAGCACCACATGGTGGGCACATGGAGTCTGCAGCTGCTGATGCACCCAAATGCCTTTGCACACTTTCCTTGCCCTGGGGCTTGCCCTCCTTGGTCAGAGTCTCTGTGGTCCTGTTGGGTGCTGTTGCTACATGGTTGTGGCTAAGAGCTCAAAAGAACAGGTGAGCCTGCCAAACTCAGTAAGGCATAACCCAGTGGTGTCCAGAAAGTACTCTCTGGGGCAACCACCCTTCTTCTGTGTGGAAAATGGTACATATGAATACTCTGTAGAAAGATGGTTGCTAGAAGTTAGGGAGTTTGTCCACACCCACACCTCCATGATTCTAAATGTATCAGTACAAATCCCTCTGGACTGATTTAGGAGGTGTTTATACTCATTTACCTTGCTATATGGGTAGAAGCTTGAGTTAAGTCCCAGTACAAAAATCTACCCCAAGTTCAGTGAGCAGATGTATTCACAGTGATCAAAAACTGCCTAATATCTCACCTATAAGATAAATGAAAACAACAGTGTTTACATCAGGCTTAATAACTCCCTGTGGAGTAAAAGCACGGTGCCCCAACGCATGAGTTCAGTCATGTTTATACTTGACAAGGATACAGACGGCAGAAGTTGAAGGTGAAATAGAAAAGAACAAAAAATGCCCTCTAAGTTATTAGCTTTGTAAAAGGGGATCACTATGGAAAAGGAGAAAAAAAAGTGGAAAGGGAAATGATCTTCTCATTTTGACCTGTGTAGTGTTTTAATCCTGCTTTGGACAACAAGCACTGCGATCCTTCAGCATCTGATTCAACACAAAGTTTAGAGCAGAGGTAGAAAAGACAAGATGGATCCTGCAAGCCTGAGCTTGTTTTGAGAAGACTGGTGTGTCAGGACATTTCCATGGCCCCGGGGCAGACGGCAGGGTTGCAGCACAGCCAGAGTGCCATAACGACTCTCCTCACCCCTGGTGAGCAGGAGGCAAGTGTGCACGGTGAGGGCGAAGCACAGCTCTGGTACACACATACCTCGGTTCCTGTCGTGGGATCAGGAAGGAAACGCTGACTAACAGAAGAGCTCGCAACTGGTGTGGGGTTTTTTTTGACACCAATCCCCTATCATTAAGCAACAGTGACTTTGCATGGACTGACTCATTTCAGGTATCCCAAGTACGGAAAAATAACTGAAAGGTCCCAAATCTGTCCCAAAGCTCGTTTTGATTCAGGTATTTGCCTACGAAACATTTAACTAGATCACATCAGAACAGCTGTGTACCCCTTCTGCATGCCTCGGTTTGTGTTCTCAGGGAAACTGCCAAACGTGATTATAATTTCCCTTTCTTGTGTGAAGCAGCAGTGCCCAAACTTCTTAGGTCGCTAGGCCATGTGGTTTATGATAGTGGCAGGCAAAGCTGTGCCATGCGATGCAAGTACAGCCCCGGCGAGCTCCTGGACGTGCTGAGCATGCTCTGCACATTCCACGCAGACTGCGTGTCCCAGGGGAAGGGGCTTCAGGAGCCAGCAGCGCTTGCTCAGAGCAGCTCATACAGCTAGACCCGAACCAGCTGCTTCCACAAGCGAGCATTCGGGCAACTGTGTGAGTCAGATAATTTGGGGTGGCAAGAACCTTCCTTGTCTCCTTGGCACCCCTCTCTGCTCCCCTGCTGTGCAGTGATACCACGTGGCTGTGCCAGGGCTGTGCACCCATGGGAAGGGGGGAGGTCAGCAGCTGGCTGCTGTTGGTGCCACCGAATTTGGCCTGGTCCTCTGGATTTCTGGGTGACTGGACCATGGGGCTGTGGCCAGTCCTCTGGGCACTGCTGATAAATGGGTTGTACAAGCGAGCAACCCACAGGTCTTGTTAAAATGGTCAGGCACAGAATCTCAGAGGGGATTTCTGTGGTGCTTACCTCCCAAGGGCTAAAAGACCTTGTTTAACTGAAAAGTTCCTTTATTTACATGATTTTATTCTTATTCAGAACAAATAAGGTTGTTGGAAATAGAAAACTTCCAAAGAGAAAACCTTGTGAGTGGGAAAAGACAGAATAAGAAACAATGAGAAGTATGAGAATGAGCCAAAGCTCTTTGCTTTGCCACAACTATTTCCTGACCTGTTTATTGCAGTAAGTATCTATTAATGGGCTGACTTGAGCTCTCAGATGTGTGAGCTCCTACCCCAGTAGTTAGGTTGTGGTAAAAACAAAGCGCGAACAACAACAACCCCAAACCCTCTAGAACCAGTTCTTGGCATTGAAAGTGTTAGCAAGCACTAACGTAGTAATTAAATGTACCCAATGCTTTCTGACTTCACAGATGACAGTCTGTGGTTTGCCTGCCCACCCAAAATGCGTAGGAGGGCAAACCCAAGTTTTAGAGCTCTAGCTCTGCCGAGTGCCTCATCACTTTCCTTATCAAGATTTTCGCAGTCACTGGGAAAGGGTTGCACCCATCAGCAGGAGACATTCCAGAGCAGGAGATGAGATGACTTTCCTACAATTCAAGTTGCACAGGATTCCTGCATAATCATACTCTGTATCTCATCTCTTTTTGCTGTGCACCTTTTCCCTCCTGTGAAATTTTGCATTGCTTCTTCATCTGAATATAAAGGAAACCCCCAGGAGAAAGCAGGAGTTTAAAGCAAAAAAGAAACCACTACAGCTCCACAAAGATCTTAGAGGCATGTCCAAGGTTGTTTTACGGTGACCCTGAGTACTGGCATTTTCAGGGAGCCTTTGACAAAGTCTCTGAAAAAAAGTTAATAGAGCAAATAGTCACAGGAAGAGGGAAATTTTATTTGATGGCTGAGAAGTGCAGGGCAGAAGTAGGCTGGCAGTTCTCAGTGTGGCTAAGTGCTTAGAAGGAGAAGCTCCAAACACAAGTGTTTGCAATGTGTCAGTCTGGAAAGGAGGGGAAACCACTGCAGCCACAAGATGTACACAACCCATCATTGGTTCATGACTCAAGAGAGGGCTGTGAAGAGCAACAAAGAAACCTGAGAAGATGGAGCAAGATGGCAGGAGGGAAACCGTGCTGTTGACAACAGTGGTGTAACCCTTTTGGATGCTTGGGTCTGCTGGGGTGCTTGCTTGGCAGCTGTATGGAGAAGTGAGCTTTCTGTCTCCACACTCTTAGTTTTAGGGGTCAGGTAGTTTAAATGGTATTTCTGGCTTTGGAGCTGCAGGCATGCACTTTTGCCAATGTCCAGATACCTGTATTTTGAAACAGATGCATCACAGTTTCCTGTCTTCTCCCTGGAGGTCCTCTATCGGCCTGGTGCTGCTTACAGATACCGTCTCATTCCTCTTCTCCCCTCTCTTTCCTTCTCCTCTTGCTGCTGCTGCTGACCAGAACTCACTCTCTTTCTGACACACACTGCATTTCTTGTCAGGCCAACTGAGGAGCTGATCCAGCTACCTGATCCATCAGAAAATGTCCTTTGCTTCTGACATCCATTTTCCTCTTGTTTTTTGAGCTGCTTGAGCTCAGTGAGAGATCCAAGAAACACTGGTGCTGCAGGATGGGAATCAGTGTAACCGCACAACCAGGATATAGAGGTGTTAGGAGAACGGAGTGGGGCATCACGTCGTGGCAGTTGTGACCCTGTATGACTGCAGCTTGGTCATGGTGCCACACCAGAACTCAACCATGTCTGTGGCCCATCATTGGGAGAGGGCTGGGCTGGGTCTTCAGGTCGCCAAGTGCTGTACAGCTCTAGCCCAAACTGGGATTTTCCAAAAGACCCAGGAGGATTTGTGGGCACCTTTGTAAACAGCAACATCAAGATGCCATACAATATACCATAGCTATTAGAAAACAAGCAAGATGATTTGGACAATTTAAAAATGAGTGAGAGGATACCATTTACATCTGCAAAGATATTATAAGGTAATCTGTCATGCAAGGTGTACTCACTTTAGTGGTAGGCCAGTCTTTCTAGAGAGGATACAGAAACCTGATGATAAAACAGCTAAAGTGATGGGAGACTTCCCATCCAAAGATGGAAAGTTGACAACAAGGCTGGGCTTGCTCAGTTAGACAAGAGGTGAATAAAAGGGGACAGTGAGGAGCATCCTATGGCACACAAACAATGCATATAGCATTGCCTGAGTTAAAAATGAAGTGAAACTGAAAGGTAACCATTTCCAGTAAGTGGTAAATACTTTTTCAACAATCTGTCAAGCTCATTGCAGAAAGATATGAAGAAAGTAAAGGCACTATTAGGCATTTAGACATTTACATCAATAAAAGAATATGTATTGTCATTCTGTGTAGGATAACTGGAAAATCTAAGGAGGCACATACATCACAGAAGAAAAAAACACTTTCCTTTCCTGGTGCGGGTAAACTGGAAACTGTTTTGGAGATTACACTGCTTCACAACTACTTAATAAGGTCCTGGCACCTTTCTCAGAAACATCTAGAATTGGCCAGTCTCAGGCAGGACATGAAATGCTTTAACCTTCTATGGAAATCCTCCTATTCCTAGCACAATAAAGAAATCCCATGTGCAGTGGATGTCAGGAGCTCATTTTTCTGACACTAAGAACCAGGAATGTTTGAAGAAATGGGTAATGGTGTGACCCCATATGCCCATCTCTGTCTCCAAAAACGGTGATTACATGTTGAAGTGACAGCTTCTGAACAGCCATATAAAGGCATTCAGGGCAGAGTGCAATATCCATCCCCTCTTCTTCTCAGCTTTCACCCAAGAACTATTCAGTAAATTGTGTAACACAGAATTATAACAGATTCTCTCAACAAATGGCACTGCAGGCCTGTGTGATGTGAAGGTCTTCTGGCACGTATTGCCATAGAGGCTAAGAGAAGAACAGCACCCACCCATGAACAGTGTGAGCCAGGAAACTGAAATTAGGAAGCCTGTTTCATGTTAGATTAACAGTTCTTAATGGCTTTTTGATCTGCCATTCTGTATGAATTTATAGTAAAGAACTGACTTGTTTTGGATCCATAAATAATCATAAACAAATGTTGGACCAGATAATCTTGCTCCTCCACACAGAGGAGGATTTTGCAAACCTTTCAGAAACATCATGTCTTGTTGCATTTGGGTACAGAAATTAAAGTTGCCTTGAGGCAGCTTTAACTTGTGTGACCGACACTTACAAAGTGAATCACAGTAGGTTTTATTGACCTTGGCAAAATCAGAGGTCATATTTCCACAGATATAAGCCCTTTTAGACATATTCCCCTGACGTATTCACTGCGAAAAGGTTTCTTTCTGTACCTCTACAGAATGTAATGCATGTCCTCACCTTCATTCTTCTCTCTTTAAAGTATTACTGAGGCTATCGAGAAGGAAATGAAGTTCCTTTTAGAACATTTCAGTACAATTATTCAGGGCAGGATTCTCTGCCACGTTCGTGGGTATTTTTATATTTATGAGTGCTCTTTAAGGCTTTAATGGGGCAGCAGCCACAGTGAGATGAACCAAATAGGACTCTTAAAGAAAGAGAGACTTGGTACATTAGAGGCAGATTCTCATTCTCATTAGCCTTATAATTTTTAATCCTCTAAGCGGTGGCAGTAATTGCAATGTGACTTGTATTTGAGTGAGGTACAACATAGGGTGAATCCAGTTTTCAGTCTCTGACCCTTTCTTACTCTACTATAAAAGCTCAGACCAAATGGCAGTCATTTCCAGTTGAAGAACAGCTGATGGACAAGGGATGTTATTGGATCAGCAGATCTTCATTTTCTCTATAAAGGAAGAATCACTGCTGACATTTCAGGTAAAATAAGGAAGAAGACAGAACATGGAAAAAGAGTAAGGACCAAAGGGTTTGCAAAAACCTGATAAGAAGTATTCTTCTTTCCTTCATGTGCCCTGTGAATTGCCCCTTTTAGTTCAAAGTAAAAGAGCACACAATGCCAAGCCGGGATGGAGTAGCACCATAACTGTGTGTGGGCTCTTATAAATTTATGGTAAATCTGAAGCAGCTGATACAGATTAGTTTTCAGTGAAAAACATTGAGTTACCTCATATTAGCACAGCCGGAGATCAGTTTCTATGGCTCAAATGATGCAGTACGAGAGGACTTTGACCGCCCAGACCAAAGCCCCAGCTAGCTCAGTACCCTGTCTCTAACAGTGACTGACACTGGATAGGGAAATAGCTTTGGGGTGACAGTGATACAGGTATGTTCCCAGATTCTGACAATCTCTAACCTAGAAACTTCCTGAGCCAGAGGTGGCATCTTTGTGCGTAATAGCTCAGTATGGTGTTTTCCTGTGACTTTGTCCAATTGCTTTCTTGAAGCCATGCAAACTTTTGGGATTTGCATCATCCTGTGGCAATTAATTCCTCAGTATAACCTTTGCGTTGTGAAAAGGTGTGACCTTTGTTTTGAAACTACCACCTAGTAGGTTCACAATTTGATGCTGTGTACTTCCCGTTGTATAGGAAGAGTGAATAATCATTCCCTATCGAACTCCTCCATGCCATTCAAGTTTTCCTAGATGCCTGTCATCTTCCTGCTCAGCTCTCTCTAGGTGAAAGACTCCTAGGTGGCTTACTTGCTTCTTGAATCTTTTTTTCCATACCTTTAATCCCTTGTATTGCGTATCTTTTGTCCTTTTTGTAACTTTATTGTATTTATTTTTAAGATAGATGGAAGGACTGGAACTCCACAGAGGGTTCAAGACATGGGAATAATGAGGACTTTTGGCCTTTGTACCTTTCCTAATCGTTTCTGAGATGCCATTTGCTCTTTCAGTGCTGTTAAACCCTGAGCTATCATGTTTGTAGAAAAAGCTGTTGTAATGCCAAAATTACTTTTCTGAGGGGTTACAGGTAGCTCAAAACCTACCACTGTATCTCTGAAATTAGATTTTCTTTTACCTGTACGCATAGATGTTGTGTTCAGAGACACCAAAATTTTGTCTGATGTCTTATTGCCTTGTTGCTTTGTATCATAGCACTGAATTGTGATTCTGCACAGTCATCACTCATTTTTACAGCTTCAGTGGCTTAGCAGCATCAATAAACCTCACCGGCTTACTCTCCATTGCCTTTTCTAGGTGGTTAGTGAGTATGTGTAATGACACAGAAGCAGAACAGAACTCCACAGGACCTTAAGGTTTATTCTTCCTCTTTGTTTCCTTTAACTTTAATCCATGAGAGAACTTTCCCCTTAGAGTCTTTAAGAGCCCTTGGTAAGGGATATTGTGAAACCTTGTTGAAAATCTACTCCTACTTTATCAGCCAAATGGGCTGTGTCTACATGCGTATTACCTCCTTTAGAAAAATGGTGAGGAAATTTGTGAGATATGGCTTCCCAGCACAACAGCCATTATAACTCTTCTCTGTTATATTTTTCCATGTATTTACATATTCTATGCTTTTAAAAAAGTTTCTATTGATTTGTCCAGTACAGCTGGTGGTGTTACTGAAAGGGCAGCTCCCTGTTTGCCCTGTTTTTTCTTCATGAAGCCATATGCCTGTCAGTGATGTCAGAAACATCAGGAAGAGAAGCCTGGAAGATAAGAGTCTTTCTGAAATGTCCAAGGGATGCAAAGATTGCTACACAGACATTTTCAGGCCTCCTTCCTGGAACTGCCATCTGCTAGCAGATATGTGAGCATCAGTTGCTATGGTAGCACACAAAGTACTATGTCCAAACCCTGGAAACACAGAGTATAGGTCTAGAGCTGGGCTGTGGACCAAGAATCTCTGTAAGGTCTGGAGAATGAGAGTTTTATCCCCTTCCTGGCCAGTGCAAAGAAATCTTTTTACTGTTGAATAGACTCATTGCTGATGTGGCTTCAGGGGCAGATATTGTCATCCTGGTTGGGGATGACAATATGTAGAGCTTCTTGTAAAACAAGCCTTACTTTTGTTTTGAAAATCTCCCAGTGGAGAGGCCTATACACAGCAGCAATGGGCTGTAGTGAGACATTTCGGTGACTGTTTCCCAGTAAACTTATGCAACATCCATTGTGCTTGTGCAGCCTGTTGCAAAAAATGGATGCCATCCCCAGAATGTCAGCTGAATATTGATTTAGCAAATGGGAAGAAAAAAGGAATGAAATAAAAGGCCATTGTAGCTGGTACTGCATATAAATAGCTGGGAGGTTAATTTATGTTATTTATGGAAATCTGGAATACTGGGAATGCTCTAATGCTTATCCCAGCTAGACTATTAGTGCTGCCCAAGTTCTTACATGCATACATCACCATATTATCTAAATGTTGCTAAGTCCTCTTTAAAAGCAGTCAGGCAAGGCTTTAAACCGACTAGAAAGGGGTCTGTGAAAAAAAGTATTGTTTTCTGTAACTATTATAAATCTAAAAGGATGCATGTAATACAGGTACAAGTAAGAAACTTTTATTTAATAAAAAGTAGAGGAAAAACTGCAGTAAAAGAAGAGAAAAGAATCTCCCTCCCCCAAAAGAATAATAGTTCAGGGTAATTTAAAAAAAACCCCATATATAGAGTTCTTTGTTTGTTTGTTTGTTTGTTTGTTTGTTTTGGGGTTTGTTGTGTTTTTTTTTCTGCTGGGAGCACATATGACTAACGGAATCTCTCTGAACCAAAGAAAATACTTCAGACCAATTTATGTTCAACATGAATTTACCTTGTACAAAACACACACTCCTCACTCATTTGACTATGCAAATAACATACATCAGGAAAAGAAAACAAGCAAATGGAATGTGTATCTCATCTCTTACAGGGATGATAACCACAGCACTTCTACGAGGGGCACAGTGATTTGCTCTCAAGCCTTCTTTTTTAACAGCTTGTGGAAAAGGTGTGACATGGAGATCCAATGGTGAAATGAGTGTTCTACATCAGCTAAAAATACTCCCTGGTCAAAGCAAAAGGTGTATGAGAATGTACCAGAGGTGGGGAGGGAGGTGAGCCTGCAACATGTATAAACAAATGCCCCATCAGCAACTGGAATGTATACAAAGCCATTGCTGGAGTTTTCCTACACCTTCAGGGGCTCAGTCTTCTGCTGAGATGCACAAACATAGATGCTTTTCTGACAGGGTATCTCAAAGAGTGTAAAGCAAAAGCCACTGCTAAATATAGATGGCTGTCACATGCTGCCTTTAGTCACATTTCAATTCATTGTAAACTGCAGCATGCCTTGCACCACGGTTCTTTTAACCTTGGGGGTGTGTTTGAGGCATTTTTTATTTGTGCACATCCTTTCCCCCCCCCCTCTAATTTGGAAGTGCAAATGTAGATGCACAGTCAATAAACAGGCAGTTTTGATGGCCCTGATGGAGCTTTAAAATGTACAGGCATGTCTGAAACAACATGGAAAGTGCTGGTGAAAGGGGGAGTGTGTGGATGAGTCACTTTTAAACCAAGGCAGGCAAACTGGGGGAAAAAAAAAAGAAAAGATCTGTGTCTTGACTCAGTGCCCAAACTCTTAAGCTGATGCTTCACTGCAGACTCTGAAGTTCAGCTTATTTTTCCTCTCATTTGTTCTCTTATTTTTATGTCTTACATAATGGAGCTTTGATTCATAGAAATCTATTTATATAGTCTAGGATTTGTGCCAAACACTGAAGTCCTAACTCTGTCTTTCCTCAGGCGAAATGGCCATTGTGGTTAATGATATGAATGAGGTTTGCTAAGACTGTGTGTTCAGGGCTGGATTTCTGGGGAGCCACGCTTGGTCACCCTACAATTTCTTACATTTTTGCTAGAGCTGTGATTTAATGTAAGGAACTCTAGGCTGTATTGCAGCTGGAGGACAAAGTGTCCAAGACTGACAAAATATCCTGGCTTCTACTGGTGAGGCCAATATGAGCCTGTGCTCCCTCCACACGCCCAGAGGCCACCAGTCAGCACTTTGGGTCCTGGCTTTTTGCCTTATTCCCCTCCCTCCACATCAGTCCTGTGGCAGACGAGGAAGCCACCCACAAACTGCTTGCTGGGAAAGCCCTGACACGAGGATGGGGATGTACTCCCCCTTCCTGTGTCTCTGGCATGGGACGTTTTCTGTGGAGGAGGAACGGCTGGACCATGAGGCACCAGCACCACCCCAGCTGCAATATGTCTTCTTGAGGGCTGCAGCTGGCTGGTATAATTGAGGGCAGGTTCTCATCTGAATGGGATCTTGGAAGTTAGCTTCTCCCGAGGCTGCTTTGCTTGGTGGTGGTTGGGTGTGAGCAGAGGACCAGATAGGCTAGGTCTGTCTGAGGAGCTGGCAGAGCCAGCTGACCTTTTATCTGACAAGCTGGCAGTGAGGAGATGGCTGCCAGAGAGAGAGTTCCCTGCTGACTTCAGAGTTATTCTTGGGGCTAGATGGAAAACAGAGAGAGATAATGCTCTTTGCTGTAATGATGGGGCTGATTTCAAATACTTTGCATGAAAACAGCAACCCAAACCCAACTAAGTAGGTCAGAGGAGCAGAACTCAGGGAGGTTGCTTCTCTGTGACAATGTCACCAGGGGCAGGAGTTTCTGCTCTCTAATAAAGTGTGAACACCAGAAGAAGTTCCTCAGGGGACCAGACATGCCTAGGAATATTCTTAGCGGTCTGCTAATACCTTAACTCCCTGTCCAGCATTTCTTCCAGTGCAAATGTTCTTATAATCCCGGGTTTTTTGGTTTTGTTTTGTTTTTTCTTCATGTCTGCTTCTGAGAATGCAGCATCTTTGATACTGCTACCTCTTGGTCATATTTGATGACACCATGTTCATATTTTTATCCAGACTAAGAGATCACAGTAATGATTCATGGGGAATCAGGGAAAATGCTTTCAGTTTATGCTAGAATACACACACACACACACATATTTTTATATAGCTCTCCCTCTCTTTATATATAAAAATTTTTGTCTTTTCACTAATTTGTCACAGTTCAGAATGCAAAAAACATAAAGTACTCCAGTTTTTGGCAATACCAGGGTAGTGAAATAGCCAAACAAGCACTCCTTAGCCCTTTACTCCTTCAGCTATTATTCTCTGAATGTTGGAGATAAATGTCATTTGTAAATCCCACTCATTGCTAACATTAGTACTATGCATATGTACTTCCTTTGACAAGTAACCCTACCAGTGAAATCTGTAAGGCAGCAAACTAAACAGTTTTCTTTTAAGCATGGATAATTAGTAATTGGGGGCATCTGTCTCTGCTGAACACCCACACTCACTCTTCTTTAAGGTGTTCCAGGTTGGTGATTTAGTGTCAAAGAGCCTTGAAACTTTTGACATCCTTTCTCCTAATTATGAACTCCATTACCAACTTTTTCTCTCCCGAGTGGCTTAACCTTTCTCTCCCTTTATCTTTCATTCTACAGTGCAAACTGCCTATGGGGCTTGGGCTATGCTCCTCTCATTGGCAGACCAGCAAACTGAGCTGACCCACAGGGCCCAGGACAACCCTGAATGATTCGAGCCTATTCCATTGGCTCAGTTGCTGCCTGGCCTCCCACTAGCTCTCTGGTAGCATCACACAGCAGAGAGCAGAGCCGCTCTTGTATGATGCTGTCCCACACTAGGAAATCTGAGGACCTCACTTGTGTGGGGGATATCATCCCTTTTTCCCAAGAAAGATGCTGTTCCTCAGGAGCCAGTTTCTTCTGGGTTGAAGTTTGTGTCTGGTTATATGGCCATAGGAGGCACCCTGAGGAGAACAGCCCACAGAAATAAATAATCTGGTCCAGCAGGCAGAGCTATGCTTTCCCTCAGCCCAGGGAGAAAAGTACATTTTCTGTCCCTGATTCTCAGGATTTACCATAACAAAAGGGGGATGATAATATCAAAGGTACATCAAGCCAGTGTCACTTGACTCCTGCTGTGCTGGAATAGCAGGGCCCCAGAAGACACTCCAGATCTGAAGTCTGTTAAGGTCCCCCAAATTACCTTCTAGAATTGCTTTTCTGTGCTGACTCCAGACAGGCCATTGGGAAACTGGCCTCTGAAGTCTGCCTAGAGAGGAGGCAAAAACTGGCATTTGTGAATACCTGTCTCTTGTCCTTCCCTTCCCATCTCATCCACGTATCTTGAAGCCCTGAAGCCATCAATGGTGATGAAAGCATGGAACAGAAATCCTAAAAGGTAAAAATCCAACTTTGCTTAAATTAAGCCACTTTGTGAAATTATTTTCCAAAGTACAATTATGGCAATGCTAAAACACATAATTTAGGAAATGAATATGTTTCCAGGCTGAGATTTTTTAAAGTCAACCTTAACACCCTTGCAAATAGTACCACAGTTGCCAAACTATAAACATCTAAACCCAGAAGTTAATAACAGACATTGTCACTAATAGACATTTAACGGTAATAACACTAGCAGGTGATACAGCAATAATGAAAATAATGGCCCCTTGCAAATAAATGATGTGCAATGTCTTTCCATGATAGCTGCACACCATGCTGAGCACACAGCACAATCACGGCATCTGCACCTTCCAGTGGTTTTATGAGGAGCAGATTGCAATTCACTGACTCCATTACATTTTGATTTCTGTATGGATGTTGCAAGGGATTCAGGTACATCTAAACTGAGGTAACCCGTGAGAAAATTAGGTTTCCTTAAGCTTACTTGACTCCCTCTCACTGTAATAATTTTTCTTCTTAATAAGCATCAACCTATGTGAGAAATGAGCTCAGCATCATGGACTGTTTCATCAGCCAGGCAGTTCTTCTGCCCTGCCCTAGCCAGCACGCTCCCTGCAGCCCTGACAGCCCCGACAGCCCCTGCCACGGGCCATATGGAGGTACCGTGGTGGCCTGAAGGGGACCCTCATGCCACAGGACCTGCATGCCCTGAGATGGCCCTTTCCCGGCTCTTTCTAAAACTCCTATTGCAAGTGATGTATCACTGGAACAACCCAAAATTACTTCATCAGATTCTGGAGATAGATGGAAAAAATCTCCAGAAACGTGAATTTTTCAGAGTTAAGTCAGGGGCAGAAAGCAAGTAACCTGCAATGGGCTCACCCATGCTGCCATGTCCTGTGAGAGCACGTCTGACAGGATACCCACAGAATATGTCCACCTGCCCCAAATGGTGACCCAAATGCATTTTCAGCACATATTCACAAGATGTATAT
Source organism: Athene cunicularia (assembly GCF_003259725.1). Lineage (NCBI taxonomy): Eukaryota > Metazoa > Chordata > Aves > Strigiformes > Strigidae > Athene > Athene cunicularia. The sequence goes on from NW_020799097.1 coordinate 40,748,561, forward strand.
AATTTCTATTAAAAAAAAAAAAAAAAAAAAAAAAAAAAAAAAAAATTTTTTTTTTTCTTTCTTTCCGCCCTGGCAGTTCAGTACTTGAGTAAAATTGCTTTCTGACCTCTGATTTGCCAGTCTTTTAAACACAAAACATGCACTTCAGATGGGGAAAGCAATGCTTGCAAAACAGTTGCGCTGCGCAAAGGAGGTGGTGGTTTTTAGTAGTGATGGAGGGCTGCAGAAAGCCCTGCTTCCCTCAGACTCCGCAGTACCTGAGAGCAACACCAAATATCTGCAGCGGCTGCCTCCTTCACCCAAAAGCATGACAGTAGTTCCAGGCAATTTTACTTTTGCTATTAGCAGATCTGACTGGTCCTGTGGGTTGCTGCAACTGGATGCTTATGTGAGAGCTCTTAGTGTGAGCACAGGCTCATGCAAAAAAGAGCATGCCTGAACCGGAGATAATTTTTTGAAGCTCTGACTTAAGTTTTCTCTCTTTATATGCCTTCCTCTTTATCCTCCGCTGCTATTGCATTTTTGTATCACCTCGTAATAATCGCTGCAAGCTCATCTGTGATCCTACTAGATTTTTTTCCTAACAAGGAGGAGTCTGTTGGTGCTTCTAGGAGGAGAGAAAGTGTTAAGTAGCTTTTGGGGTAGGTAGAGAAATCCCTGCTGAGTATTTAACCTACATTTGTTTTCAATTTACAGGAGCGTTCAGGTCTAAGTCTGCTGTTAAGATGAAAATGGAGTAACTCAAGTAATTCAATAGGATTTAGCTGAACTACTAAAAGGGCTCTAGTAAAAAAAATTGTAGCGTCTTTTCAGGGAGGTCAGAAAGTCTTGAAACAGGGAGGAGATTACCGAACAAGTTAAATTCCCTTGGAGCTGACAGCCTTACCTTCCCCCAGTTAGCAGCTCATTTTAATTGTTAAGGAAGATGTTCACTGTCCTAAGCTCAGCATTTGACTGACAAATTCAACCCTATGCGGGCAATATTAGTCCCTGGCAGCCCTAGGCAGGTTGATGAGAGAAGCAAATTCTGCAAAACAGGGAAACAAAGGCAAGTGGCAAGCTACACAATGCATTTTTTGTCAGTGCGTATGTGAAGTTCATTGTCAAAAGCCATCCTTTCCTCCAACTGCAGGAGAAAGCTGCGATTGTGGAAATTCCCAACAATGGTTTTGAAGTAGCAGGGGCTCTAGCGCATCTAGGCAGAAGTACTGGATGTTCAAAGGGACAAAAAGGAAGGACCTCTAAAGCCCAAGAAACTGGAACAAGGAAGAATAAACACATGGTTTCTCTTTATGAAGTCGGCTACTTAGCAGCTATGCTTCCCTTGTAACTCCCAGCACTTTAAACTCTGCTGCCAGATCTGTTGTATCTTAAATTCAGTATTTGGTGCTGCATCTCATAATAAGGAACTGGTTAAAAGCAGGGCAATCCTTTAAAATTCTGCTAAATGATTTTGCCTAGAATTGACTGCTTAGGAACATTTTTGCATGCTACCATCCTGTCTGTGCTTTCGATGTGAATCTGTAGTTTCATATCTAGACTGTAAGTACAGAACATCTGTAGGGCTATGTATAAATAGTTACATAAAGAGCTGACAGTGGACAAAGCAATTGCTTTGGTGAATCAGGTAATTGCTGGGCATGTTACCCAAAAGAAAAGCTGACTCTTCCTTCCTGAGAAAGGCATAACAGTCCTTCTGGCATAAGGATTTTCAGGTATTAGTGGAATCATATTTTCTTTCCTGATGACCTAAGTAATTAGTATTTTCTCTTTAAATAAACATGCCAAGTGTATGCCTTGCAGATTTCTTGTTCATACTATAACCTTCCTGGCTGTCTGCATAGCTTCTTAGTATCCAGAATCTTAACGTTTTGATTGCAGCAGGAGCTTTGCTGCAACGGTCATTTCCTTAGACTATCACTTGGACTACTCCATCATCACTTTTTCTTTGCTGGCTCCTTTCTCTCTGTGGTGATCACATCCCTGTGCTGGCTCTCATCTCTTTGTGATATCAGGCAGAAATAATTTCTCTTCACTCGCAAGTTCTATTAGAGCCTATCCCCACCCTGCCCATAAACCCTTATTCGGTGTCAGGAGGCTGACTTCCACATTCATCAACCGCAAGCAAGCACCTCTGCTATTTTCTCCTCAGGCTTGGGAGGAACTTCTCATTAAAAAAGTGCAATGCTCTCTCCATTTCTTCCAGCCCCTGTTTTCAGGAAGACTCCTTTGAACACTGCAGACCAAAATCTTGTCAGTAGTTTGTTGGACCCACAGGATGGCTGAAATTGTCCTGTGCTCTCTTGTGTCTCTGCCTCTAGTTTTTCATGTTTGTGTTGTAAGCAAGGACTGTGTTCTTGCGCACTGAATAGTACAGTAGGGATCCCAAGTCTGTGACAACCACCAGTGATTCATTGTATGGAAGCGTGCTTGGGCAGAAGGAGAGGAAGGGAGGGGAAGGTACACAGAGATTTTAAGAAGCTCCTTTCCCTCCCTTTAAACACTCTCTTTGATACACCTCAGCACCGTCCCTCCCCGGGAGTGCTGTGTAAACCTTGCAGACCTTTACTTCAGCCTCCAGCTCCGGCCTGGCTTTCTTCAGGAATGCAGGGAACTACACAGGATGCTTTCAGATATTGCATTACAGTCTGAAACCTAGGCAGTACTTTCTAGTGGAAAACCCAAGTCAGCCTCAAAGAGCTGGGAATTTGGTTGGTAGCCAACTCCTGTGTAGCTCTGCTTTTCACATCGCCCTGCTCTCCTTTTTCCTCTAGGTTTTGTCCTGAGGAGGGTTAGGTTCTTGCTTTCTCCAGGAGTTTTACTATTACGAAGAGTGCAGCATTTTACCGTCAGGTGCATCCTCCCTCTGCGACCATCCCTAGGAGGAGAAGCAGTACACGCAGGAGAGAAAAGAGTGTTGTGAAGGACAGTTTATAAATGACTTCAGTGAGGCAGAGTGATGTGTCATTCTGGCAGAGAGCCCATTAAAGAGGAAGCGCTGCTCTTGAAAGCGTTCAGCTGGGGTTTCTGAGAACTCCTTTATACCCACTCATTATCCATTTCACATTCTGGAAGTGGATGGTTGTGTTTGCCTATGTGACGCAGATCTTAATAGTTTTCTGCAGTACTACATCATTTAGCTCTCAGCTAATACAAAACCAAGCTAGTAATTAACATTAAATGCTGAGAAATGGATCTGATGTGATGAACACTCAGCACATAATGAGAACACTGTGATTTCTTACTTGGAAGCCATCATGGTCTTACAACATAACCAGTTGTTACAGATGCCCAAACAGAGCTGGGATTAACAATAGGATCTGGTTACACTTGCAAACCTAATTGTTGCTAGTCTGGTAGAAGTTGCACTCTCGGGCTCCACTCCGACGGATAACAGCGCTGGCATCTATTGTCATTTTATAATGGTGTAATGCTATTTATGCCACAGAAATCCCAGCTGAGCCATGAATTACACGCAGATCAGGCACACCATGGAAAATGCAGCTGTGTCGGGGGACGAGACTTGCAAGCGACTGCTCTGCAAGGCTAACTCGTACGCTACGGAGTGGGATGATGTAAGCCGACCATAATAATTATTAATAAAATGATTTGTTAGAACAGCCATTAAAGGGCCAGCAGAACTGAAACCTGAGTGTGCCAGACACTGCAAAACCAGCAGCTGGTTCCTGCTGGACAGACAGATAGACAGACAATGGTAGGCCTTAATGAGGGGTATGCTTGGAGACCTTGCCCTTAATGCCACGAAGAAGAGGGATGGCAGAAGGAGGTGAATACACTTCAGCCCTTCTGACTCCTAATGCTGCTGGGGAACTGGGGGTGGTGACTGTGAGGACTGCTGCAGGAGACCATAGCCTCCTGGGGTCAAGGATGAAGGAACCAAATGTCCTGGGATGAGCCCTGAGTGTGTCTGTGTTCCCAGCATCCCATTTTTTTCAGAATGAGCTGACCAGGGGAAAAGCCCTAGTTTCTTGCCCCATGCAACACTCCTTCAGACCCCCAGCCTCTCCACACTGGGGTGTTCAGGCCCCTTAAAAGCCACCCGGGGAAGACTTGTGATAGAGAAATGCAGGGAGAGGCTATCCTCCACTGTGAGACAGTGACCTTCCCCTTGCTACAGAGCCTTTGCCTTCCCAAATTTAGCTGCTGCTGCTGCACTTCTCTGTCAGGGGGGAGAAACTCACTGTGGCAGTGGCAATGCCTGAGAGCCACGGGGAGGAGAAGACCTGCCCTCAGCCCACACAGGGTGCCTCATTGCCCCATGTCTCTCCTGGATGCTTGATGCTTGTGGCAGGGGAAGAGAGAGGACACAAAGAAATGTTTAAAAAAAAGGGAAAGTAGGGTGGCCCCAAAATATCTTCATCTAGCTCTGGACACAGGCAGAAGTAGGGTGTAATGTTCAGGCATAACAAATAATGTGATGGCAGCAAATATGAGACTAATTGCATGCTTCTGGTGTGATTTGTGTTTTGGTGTTGAGTTTTGGGGGGGTTCTTTTATAAGGTTGTGTCTCCAGTTGGGAAGGCACAATCCAAGTGGAAATACAAGATGAATGGGAGGAGAGGGTAGCGAATGAGAATAGGGGAGAAATGGGTGAGGACAAAAGCAGAGACTGAACCCAAGGTGAAGAGATCACAAGCAATTTACATAGATTTGAAACAAAGACTTGAGCAACCCAGGCCAGAGAAAAGCCAGCATGTACCATGGAACATTTTGAGTGCACTGTACAAGAGTTTAGCCTCACCGTGACCAAAATGTTCCACATCCGTATCAGACAGATAAAAACAAAGGTTCCTATAGAAGTTCATACACAGTAGCAGCTTGGAAAATACAATGATGTGAATCCTAAGAGTGTAAAAATACATAGAGAACTGCCAGGTATTTGGTCAGTTTACCTTGGAAAAATTAAGCGTTGCATTGATTCTACTAAAATTGGAACTTGTCTCAAACCCAAAGGCTGGACCACAAAACTTGCCTCCCTCCTGAGTGTGCAGCAATTCCTTGCAAATGGTCATTAACTTGTGGCTTACCATAAAATACCTTATTTCCCTTTTTCTGATAAAAGTACCTTTTTTAAACTGCCATAAACAGAGTTGAATAGAAACTTTAGTACCAGATACAGGATGCTGAACATCAGACGTACTACTTCATGGCCTTCTCTCTTGGGCTTATGCCTTTGTTTTGTGTATTTTTTGCGTTGCTTAGAGTAGCCTGCAGTTGAAACAGCAGGCATTTATAGTATATCCACAGTCCCCTCCTTGACTAAATTAATCCCACAAGACACAGAAACAGTTTCTCAAGGGAGAATTCTTCATGTACCTTTTCAATCAGTCCTTCTTTTCTTTGTGCTTTTATTTTTCAGTTTTTAGGGTAGGCATGTCACATTCATGATCTGTCATGTTTGTATGCTGGTAATTTCATTTCCCAGCTTTGTTTGGTTCCAAAATGCACAAAGGAAAAATAAAAATATTTGAGTCTAATGGGGTAGGGTCAGCTGTAGGTCTGTAGTATGAATGGGGAAAGGGTAATCTCTGGCAACGTGACTTTATACACATTTTGCAGTGGCATGTATTAATTTTTAATCTATTAATTTTCTAAATTATTCATATCAGAGAAATAGAATAAAGAGAGGAAAAGCAGTGACAGTCAGTAACTAAAACCAGCATTCCGGTGCTGTTAATGGTCTCTTTCCTCTCTTGGTGTGCTCTAATTCTCCTTTTCCACACCCTGGTACACCTGCGGGCACAGCTGTGAATGGGCATACTTTTACCTGGCAGCAGCGGAGATGCCCATACCTAATGCTCTTGAGGCTGAGCTTTGCAGATGTCCCAGTGCTGGTGTCAATGCCGCTTCGGGATCCTCCACCCCAGCTTCAGACACTCTTCTTTCCCCTGCAGGGCTCCTTCCCCTCAGCTATGCTGACATAGCTGCCTGTGGGTCCATGCTGTAAATTAGATCAGGCATCTCTTTTGTTTGAAAGAAAGGAACAAATGTATATTTTTGGGGGGGTTCCTAGGTCTAGAAGCAGACACAGTCCACGGAAAGTTGTGTTGATACAGATGGGGTGAGGGTTTGCTGTGGTGTGAGGGTGGGTGAAGGGGTAGGGTTGCTACTGAAGCCTCTGCATTGCTACACCACAGCCCAAGTCCGTGCCTGCATAAGTGTAAAGCACCGAGACTCAGGGGGGGAAACGGGCTTCAAGATGTGCAGCTTTCCTGAGTATTTCTCAGTAGCTGACTCATGGCTCAGATGCCTCCACAGCACAATTGGTTGTGGTGACCATGTGCTGACTTGTTACATGTACATATCTGCAGAGTGGACTGAGGATTTTGAGAATTAGCTCAGGAAAACAGCCAAAATCAGCTAAAAGTACTCCCAGAATGGATGCAAGACATGGACAGAGCTATAATTTGGTGAATCAGATCAAGATTTTCTTTGACAACACCTTGTTTTAATAGTGTCAGTAGTGCATGTGCCTGCAGATAACACTGTGCAGACCTGGCCCCTGGCTTTTTCAGCCTCTGCTCTATCTGTCAAGTGAGAGCTGCTGTTACCTCAAGATGCTGTACAGATCAAAAGCATCTAGTTAAATATGCCTGCAGATTTGTAGACCTGCAACTGTATCTCTGTATTTGGGTGACACACAGCACAACTGATGCTGATCGTGGTTGTGCCTTTTTTGCATTACTGTCAAACAAACAATGAAAGAGCAGTGAGCGGCATCCTCTAAGGTATTGCTGTCTGCATGCCGTCTCCCCGTTTGATTTCTTCAGGTCGGTAAGACTGTAAGAGCAATCCTCTGCAGGAGCTTTTGTTTTAAATTAAAGATGCTACAAGACTATTATGTCATGAGGCATCATGAAAAATACCCTTTCAGGAGATCAGATTGACACTTCCACTCTGTAAGTGCACAGTGCAACAGCTACACATATTGCTAATGCTTGTGTAGGCACTGCGTAAGGTCCTCGAGGGCAGGCAGGGAGGCACTGCTTTGTTCTCCCACCTGTGCTGAATAAAGAGTGTTATCGCTGTGCCAATAAATCCTGCCACAGAGTTTTGTTGCGCTTGGAAGGAAAATAATACGATGTGTTACAAAGCCCGGTAGGTGATAAGAAAATAAAAAGGTTGCTTTGCTTTGTTTTAAATAGGGGTTGTTTTGTGTGTAGGCATCTGCATAAGTGGATACAGCAGCGGTGAAGATGGTCAGATGAGGAGGTTGATAGCTGCGTTTAGAGACCTGAATTCCAACACCCTGCTCTGTGCTTGTTTCCTGAGCCACTGTCAGCATGGTCTTCAGCTAAAACACTATATAACAATCAGTCTCCCTCCTGAAAAATTCAAAGCCAGCTTTCTTCATTGCTCAGGTGCCCAGCTGTCAAAGGAGTCTGCTCTTCAGCTAGCATCTTTAGGGGTGAAACCTATAAGACACCTGGCCTTATGTGCCCTACACAGCATCCACTTTTGGAAAGATGGGTAGTGCTCTGCAATACCCTCTCTGGAATTTGCTCCAAGTCCTCCTGCATGCAGCCATGAAGCTGTGAGAAAACTGTGTGACAAGATCAATCATATCCTCATGCACCTTCTTGCAGTTTTCCTCCACAGAACCACTGAGGCATGGACAGAAGATGTATCCTGGTGTATGGTCTGGCTGGAGTCCCGTGTCCTCCTTTCCATAGAGAAAGAGTAAGTATCAGATTGCTGCTTCGGAAAAGCCCCTTGCAACAGCTACCACTGCACAGACATTGCTGCTGATGGCAACGTGGGTTATGGGTAAATTCATGCCACAGCCAGTGTCACAGAAAAACAGAACTGAGGAAAGCTTACTACCAGTCTAGGGATGGGGGGAGCCCCAGGAATGAAGGGTGTGGGGAAGCAATTCTGCCACAGATGTGAGATGCTCCACACAGCACCTAAGCCTGACTCTGCGGATAGCCCTGGGAGGGGTGAGTGACCAAGCTGGCACATCTGCAGGGCTGTAGCCCTTCTTCTGACACAGCTGCAACCCAGCAGAGACCTTCAGCACCTGGACTCAAGCCTCTGCTTTGTCTTGGTGGCCTACTAGCAAGGATCAAGATGGCTTCTGTCTGTCTTGCAAATCAGGTAGACTGGACAGAGTAAATGACATCCTGGTTGTTGCTGAGAAGGTCCAGAAGGAGTTTCATTTGGAGGAGATCTCCTAAAAGTCAGATACTTAAGCAGTGGGCTGCATCTGGACTGTTAATGCACTCAGAAAGACCCTTGAGGAGTAGCAATCCAGGCAATCCTGAGGATGCTTGGCAGCAAGAAACTGAGTGCCAGATCTTAGCTCTGCACCACCTTGCGCAAGACCATGCATGCATAACCACAGTTGCCCCCCAAACCTTCTCAGAGCATCAGAGGGCGGTCATACAGTCTGGTCTCACCACTGGGAGCCTGAGGGCTCTGTCTAGATAGCCCTGTCTATGGGACATTGGCCTCAGAGCCAGGCAAATGAGCTGGCAGTGGTTCACCGGGTTGGTAAAGGACAGATGAAAAATAAGAACAGGACCCAAGGGAAGACCATCAGGATGCTTTCTGGATTTTCTACCCCTTGGATTTTCTTTTGGTAGGGTAAACTGTCCTGTCTCTGTTCTTTTATAGATGATGGTAACAGATCCACTTTACCAAGAAGACAGATGGATAGCTCATAATCAGGATTTGAGACCTGACACGGTAAGTCAGAAAGGGCTAGCGGCTCTAATTTTTTATTTATTGCACTTCTGCAGACCCCAAGTAAGTGCTAAAAGGGCAGACTATATTTCTTACCTGTTTTTAAGGTTTTGGCCACATTACAATTTTATACTATCTGTTTTTCTGCAGCAACCTATTCCAGCCATAAACCAGCAATGGTCTGGGCACATTTAATCTGAAGGGATTCCAGATGGCCGTTGTAATAGAGAGTGACCAGTCTTTCAGTGTGTGGTCTGTGCTTAATCTGAGCTGGCCCAAATAAAAAATATGAAAATACCTTTATATCTGCAGATTCCCCAGCAAGGAAGTCTGGAAAACTTTTGTAAAAGTTTTATTTTATTTTTAGTCACTAATGGCACAAAGCTATTAAACGTGAACTGTTTTTCAGGTTTACCCCTTGCCTGTAGTCTCTCTGCAGGAAACTATTAAAATTTTCTTGCATTTGAGAAGGTTTTGCATTTGAAAATTGCAAAATAGTTTTTCACTCTACATCTGCTTGTTATTTTGATTTATGGCCTTGGGCAAACTCTTAGTTCACGTACTGTCTTCCATTTCAGCTGTGCAAAAAGTAAGTGAGGTTCATCATAGGTGCCCCGAACTTTACAGGTCTGAGCTTGGTGGAAGAGCCTCTAGGAATTTTCAGAGCTCCTGGTACAGGGGAGAGCGGTCTGCCTGTGACCCTCTATGTTAGATCACAACATGTGTGGTGTTATCACCCCCTTTTCTAAAATGTCCCTTTCTGCTCACCCATATCAGTCTGCCATAGCACCATGATCAGTGGGAAGCTGAGGGCTGCATGGGTTTGGACATCTGACTTGTCCACACTTCCAGGGGTTGGCATCAGAGTGTGTAAGAAGTGCAGGCATGGTTGGTATGGGGCAAATGTGAGAATGACCCTTTGAGGAGGGTTGTTTGGTCAATCATACCCCTGGTCTGATGGCAGCTGGGGTGCCCTGAGGGTTTGCACTGTGTTGGTGGACTTCAGGAGGGACCTCGCCAAACCATGTGGGCACTGCCTCAACCTCTTCGGGCCTCTGCTATGAACATAATGAAAGATAGCAATGCTTCCTTACGTTACAGAGACATTGCATTTGTGTTTGTAAGGTTTCCTACAATGGCAGGTAAAAAACTATCTAAATAATGGAAACGAAGTACCTAACATAAGTAGATGAATCTTCTAATTTTCTTTGCCTCATCTCTAGCTGGACTAACTCCAATCACCAACTGTAAATCCCTCTCTCTTTAAAAAAATCAATACTCCACTAAATCATTGTCTTTTTCAACTCCAAACTTGAACATTTTATTGCACAATGACATCTACCTCAAATCCAGGCAATCTTTCACCCTGAATGCCCATGAATTTTAAGGGCCAATATTTGATGATGTTGAGAATAGCGTAAATGAGTTATGTTAGGTGTTTTGGTCTACAGGTTCTGAAAAACACTGATAAACTTGAAAGAAATATTCTGTCAAATGCAGCACAGAGCATATACTGATATGGCATAAACACACCATCTACTCTCCCTGGAAATATGACGTGACAATTTACTAGTCTAGCATAAGGTCTCCTCACATAACCGGTCAGCCCGCACCATATGGGAGTCACCTGCCCGTATCTTAATTACATCTTATAGTCTGGCACCAGAGCCACCCTCACTATGCGTCAGTAAGCAGCCAGTTTTCTAGTGCTGTCAGACCTTATCTATAGAAAGGAGAGGAAGCTGTGGAGAGTAATTGTTATGTTCTGGCGGAAAGTCCAGAAAACAATGATGGGGACTTGCGGGATTATTGCTGTCAGGTTTCCAGTGCTCGGGGTGGATGTGCCTAGGTACACTCCTGTGCCATGAAATGGGAGGGTGGGAGACCAGGGCATTGGTGTGAGTACCAGAAATGCAGGACTTACAAGTTCGAGCTGGGTTGTCACCTGCCCCTGAGAATCACTGCAGGACTGTCACGACTAAAGGTTTAAACTTAGCAGCACTGATTGCTGCCAGTGTCAGTCCAGCAGCCCACTTACAGGCTGAAGGAAGGGTCTTTCCTATAAGCTATGTGACACATCAGGACAATGGCTTGGCTTGTTTGCATTTTTATCCATTTCTTCATGTAAAGATGACAAGTTTATTGGCTCAAACTGAGAAGCTTTTGTTCAGAGTGGTGGTGTCTCTACTTAACTTGAGGGGACCTTTGCCAGAATAAATCCTAAAGGAAAAAGGAGGCAGGGCTACAGGTTTTGATGGAGTGCTTTAACTGACATTTTAAGTTGAAGCACATTTGCGAGGGGACTCTGACTGAAATAAAGTTTTTGTGGTAAATATAGCAATTTGGGAATCAAAAGTAGTTGCAGAATTGTTGCCATGTGTGCTGAATCTTATCCCATGCAGGAATCCTTCAGATAGACTATCAAGAGTGGGTGAGATTAATAATGATTTGAATAATTTATATCACTGAAATATTTTCCTGGGGGTTTTGCACTTCCTACAGATGTCTCAGCTGGACTTTTAGCCACAATGTCTAACAATTTTGAATACATGATTACAAATGCTTAAACTTATAACAAGTATGTAATGCTTTTTCATGCTATTCACCCATTACTAGATATCCAGAATAATAAAAGCTGATCAGAGCATAAGACCTCCTTTCATAAGATCTCCTGAGCAAATATCTTATGAAAACAAAGTAATAATGAAGGTACTATTATTTTCTCTTCACATCTCTTGTACATGCCACAGAGATGGAAGGAGGAAGATTTTACAAATAAGGAGAAAAGGAAAGCTTTTAAGTGGGTCCCGAGTGGGTTTCTTTTCCAAATGGAGCTTATTTGTCACTGCATTAACACAAAAAAGAGAGCAAAGGTGGGATCTTGGGGCAGCCCTGCCTCTAGGCACTTCTCAAATTAGAACTGCCACATTACAGCTTTGCGGCTACATGTACAGCAGCAGGAGTGGAAGACATGGCACCTGCAAAGATTTGGTCTGGAGAGGTGAGGAGAGAGCCCGAGCCAACTGCTGATGCTGTGCAATGCCCACTGATAACCCACTTGGTAGCATCACTTCAGTGCTCCAGGTCCTGCACTCTTGCTTGGGGTCTCCCGCTCATAGAGGCTGCCACTGCCCGTCTCCTTGCATGCATGTTGTATTTACATCTTATTGCCTATCAGATCTTTGAAAAAGTCAGGGTTTTTTCTGTTACAGGTCTGTACTGTCTCATCGTGTTATGCCATGGTTCTCATTAGTACTTATAAAACCAGCTGCAGTATGAGTAAATGTCCCTGCTGCTGTCGATGAGAGCACTAGCACTGAATCTGGGGTTGAGAAGGTAAAGGTGAGATGTGGGTTGCGTAAATGATGTTTCAGATATCATAAAAGACCTAGATGTATAAAGCCTCCTGCATCTCTGTGAGAGAGCCCTTGTCCCTTGCCGTCCTCCCCATGTCTTGGAGGGGGATGGGACCTGGTAAGACCACATGAAAGAGCTGACTGAAAATGAGCAAACGTCATTAAAATTATCCAACGGACCTCAGTAAAAATGTACTGAGCAGTCCTGGCTGAGAGAGACATTTTTCACGCTGTAATGGCCACACGGCTCCCTAAGTGGAAGAAGGAAGGTCATTTACTCCACAGAAGAAAAAAAAAAAAAAGTCTATGAGATCATTTATAACATTACTCACAACCATTATCTATCCCAAATCATTCTTATGCCTTGTCTGTGATATTGGCTGCCTTGCAGTGCTCTGAGTCTCTCTTAACATAAAACCCTTATTCCTTAATGGCATACCAGCTGAAATATTTAAAGCATTTGCAGACAAATGTATCTAATTGTATCCTAGATGCAGGAAGGCCCCCCGGGAACGCTAACTGCTGCCACAGTCACATTTACCTGCCCTGGAGGAGGCTGTTGTTTCAGGAAAAACCCTGTCGAATACAGGTTGGTTAATATGAAAATGCTTTTCTACAAATAGAGCATATTTATGCTCACATCCTGCACCGACGCACTCTGAATGACAAAACTTCCTGACCTCTGCCACAGCCTGCCGGCACCCTGGTGAAAGGTTTTCACTGGCTGAAGGGCTGGCAGTGCTCAACTCACCTCCGACCAACCACTGAGATCCACCTTTGCTTGCAGAAAGGTGGGGGGTCATGGACTGGGTTGTCCTCCAAGAGGCTTCCACTTTCAAAACTGGCCCTGAGTGCAGGATTAAATACAGGTGCAGAAAGAAAGACTTAAAAACTCGCTCAGGAAGGTCAGGCAATGAAAGAAGACTAGATCCTTGTTGCCCCTCAGCCGGGCAGTTTCTTGCTTGATTTGTTCATGAGTCCCATTTCCTATGCCCACATGAGACCAGCTTCAACCCCGATGTGTGTGGCAATGGCTGTCGTGTGTGACCCTAGCAGATACCTCTGGGCTCCATCCCACTGTGATGGATGATCTAGTGAACATCTTCAGTAGTTTCTTGTCTGTGCATGGTTTTTAGTCATTGGACTAGCAATTATAGAATGATGCCTGGACCACTATGTGAGGGGCTGGTAAGGATCGTTCACTATCTCCTGAATTTTTTTCTCACTCACTGCCTTTATTTGTCTGTGAGTCCTACCCTGCACTTTCCAAAAACATTTGTTTTGACCCTGAGTTCATGCTGCAGAGCAGGATGGATGCATTGCAGGGTCCTGGGGGGAGTATCTGGAGCCTCCCACCAAATCATCATCATCATCATCATCAAGTTTTCTTCAAGGATCTGGTGCAGCTGCTTCCTCTGATTGGGGTTAGTGAGTCAGATTTCTCATGTCCCTATTTACCATTGCCAGGGACATGAGAAATGGTGATGTGCCCGTGTGAGGTAGGGCATCCAAAAAGAAGAATGCTCTTTGATGTGTCCCAATGCTGAAGAAATTACAGATATTGCTGAAGATCTCTGCAAACAGCCTGTGAACCCTGCTTGTTCCTTAGCATATATAAAATGACCACTGCACTAGTAACACATTATTTGAATAGCAGACAACTGTGGAAACATTTGGCAAGAAAACATGTGGGAGATAACAAAGCATTGCAAACTCTGGCTGCCACAATTGTTTGAAAATCCTGCCCAGAAAGTACTGAAGGGAAAATGTTACGTGTGGTGCTCCAGGTTATTTCATATGAGACGTTAACAGCTTTGATGGTAATGACTATTACTTTTCCCATGCTACTGGCAGTGCCATAAACTGATACAAGGGCAAAAATAAATTGTCTTGCCCAGCTCTTGTAAGTGTGAAAAATCACGCCCTATTCCCCAGAGTAAAAGTGGTTGAATGATCTACTCTAAGAAACATGACTCCAACTATTTAGTGGCAGCCATCTCAGATCACAGCGGTGTAGCCTCAGTAAAAAAAAAATATGTAAATTGAGAGGTGGATAGAGAGCAGCTGAGAACTCTGTGAATGAGCATGGGTTAGTCCTAAACCTGGGATAAGACTCACAGCCAAAGACTAGAGGAGCTGCTGAGGAGGGGAACACGTTGTTCCCATTATCTGCCAGTAGCTGCACGTCTGCACTAAAAGTCAACAAAAGGGCATTTTTTTGTACAATTGTACATTATGTAATAAGATAAGAATAAAACTAATTCACATTTATCTAGAATTTCTCAGAATGGTGGTAGTCCCTGTAGACATAGCTGACTTTATAAAATGTGAAAGTCTGAGTCACACCAGCAGATTGTACATGGCAGTGAAACTAATCTGATGTAATAGAAATGTTTACAAGCCCAGTAACCCTTCTCCCTCCACCCTCCTCCGCTTTAAAAAGCCACGTAAGGCCATGGATGAAAGCGATGCAGTGGCAGCATGCTGAACACTGAAACAATAACAGCCCTGACTTCCTCAGACATCAATAGTACAAGTTACCAGAGAATTTTTGCATTCACTGAAGAAGGAGGTAATATAATCATATGCATCAAAGACTGGAAGTGGAGCTATAATACCATCAACTCTTATCACTAAAACATTGCTAAACATGATTAAACACGGTTCAGTGGAAATAGCAGAAGCTGACTACCCAGTGGGATCAAAAAAGCAGCAAACAGTTCAGAAATGTGTACACAGTTAATGCTTACCAGATGCAATCAATTTAGAGTAATAGTCAGTTCCAGTCCTTAATTCATATCTTTATGAAACGAGTACAGATACACTCCTCTGATGTCTAACAGATTTCCTGCCTCTGTTTTTCCCTTTCTTTTCCAAGCAACACACCACCTTTGGTTTCTTGAACTCTTCATCACTCCCTAAGAAAGCTGGAGGTTCCTTTCAAATAGTAAATTTGCTATAGCTTCCTGAGCAGCTCTCAGGTTTGGTAAGGGTAAATTGATGACACAACACGTTTAGGGTTTCGTAAGACACGTGACTTCACTGCGCATGGCACTGTGAAAATAAATGAGAAGTGCAAATTCAGAAGAGCCCATACTGAACAGATTAAATGTTGCCTGTAAATGAGAATTTTTCACCCTGGGGGATGTTCCTCATAGGGTCCCACAGGTTTCCTTTCTGGTCCTGGTGGAAGATCTGGAGGTAACAAAAAAAATAGTGAAGAAGCATTAGGGATAGATTAGCTAGAAAAATTGATCTGGATTACTTGTTAAAGGAAGGTCAGTTAAACAGTATACATTCTGACAGCCAAATGAAAGGCCATGAAGCTAGGCATAAATAAAGGCAGCTTACCTACAGGAATGGGGGCTTTATTCTGGAAAGTGGTGGTTTATCAAAGGATTTAGGTGAATAGGTTGGTAACCGAGCCTATGGGAGCTCTCGGGATAATTCATAGCATAAAGGCCAATTTGAATCTCAAAGAAGAGCAGCGATATATTTAGCTGCCCTACTAATGTGCTGGAGAAAGCTCAGACAAAAGCAACAAAAGTGATCAGAGGTCTAGTAAATGTGAACTCTGGGAAAAAATTGAAAGATGAGACTGTGCCTAGTCTGGAAGAGAGAAGACAAGACAACAGCCTTCAAATACATAAAAGGTAGCTGCAATGGAGACTGTAATAAAATGCTGTCCATATCTGCTGGTAGTAGACAACGAATAAGTTTAACAGGCAGCAAGGAAGATTTATGTTAGCCATCAGAAACATTTTCTAATGATAAGGATCACTGAACACTGGAACATGTTGCAGATTACCATAGGGTTAAGAACTGGTTAGGCCAGTGGTTTCCAATCTTTATTTTGCACCAAACCTGAATTGAGAAAACTGGCAGGGTTCTGCCTCCCATTGTTAAATAGCAAAATTGTTTTGTCTTAAAACAAGGACCCTTAAAGGCTTTTGAATACTGGAAATAATGATGATGATGATGGTGACACAGACAAAAGACATCGCACAGGGAATGCACCAGCTCTATTTAAACCAAATGAAAAGTCAACCTGGGAGTTAGCCACCTTTCATAACGATCTTATAGAGTGGGAGACTGCTGGAAAACTGGCTAGGATGCACTGGGGTGTGCAGGAGCTGACACGGTGGTAGAGGCTGGGAGGCTGTGCAAGAGGAGTCATTGCAGACGGCTGTGATGAATCAGTCTCAAAGCAAGCAAGAAATAGCTAGGTTTTGGGATGAGGGGAACTAAAGGACTCCTGTGGATGGTCAAGAGCTTCCTGGTATGACACAGAGCTAGGAGCAGAGAGGATTGATGTGAGCGACATGAGATGATCGTAAGGCAGAGGGCACAGCTGGGCCGTTTACTGCTGGGTTGCAGCAGCTTTCCTTTCTCCCTTCCTCCACAGCTGCGGTGACACCACGGTGCACATCTCACTGGGGAACTCCCAACAGAAGTGGCCGCGCACCTCTGAGCGAGGCTCAGACCCAGTCTTGAGGTGACAGTACTCAAGCAAACCTTTTTTATGATTGCAGATACTGAGCAGCCTTTGTCAGATATATTGCCCTTGACGAGCAAAAAGTGATGCAGAGGTGCTGACAAAGAAAAGGGGGGCATCTTTCTGTTTTCTGTGCTTCTTGTGCTTTTTAAACTGTACCTGTCTGAAGCTTAAGGAAGGGTTCACTGATGTGAATATGCATGTGAAAACGGGGAGGTCCTGCTCTGCCCGACATTGAGGGGCTGTGCAGATGGTGCCCTCAGTTATCCCTTTCCTGAGAGCTTGAGGACATGTCCTCACATTGATTGTGTCACTCCTACCACCCCGACCAAAATCCCTTATTGCTCATGTTTGGGAACTAGAGTCACGATCTCAAATGTTGTCACATTAACTGAGTAGTGAAATGCCAGGCCTCCCACTACGTACGTGTGGGTAGCACCTTGTCTTTGATTAGCTCAGAACACTTTCTAATAGGAGTTAACCTTTGTGACATCCTTGAGGGACTGGCCCACTGTGATTAATCTTAATATCTCTATCTTACAAATAGGAAAATCAGTACCAAAACTGATCATCCTCAACAGCATCCTCTAAATCATTGTTTGAACCTGGAAAAGAGCATGCTATTTCTCTCTTTTTTTTTTTTCTTCCCCTTTTGTTTCCCCAGTGAGTTACTCTAGCCATTAAGATGCACTGCTAGATGTAGGGAAGAAGCCGATCTGGAAATGCAACTCTTTGACTGTATCTGTACATCAAGGAAGGCCTTACTGCTGTTGTAAGCCCTGCCTGGACAGCTCTGTACATCCTCTCAGTTACTGGTCCAACAAGGACTTGAAATGTGTCAGGCTGAAGTTACAAGGCTCCAGCACTGTCCCAGCACTGTATATGCTGTAATTCCTCTTGAAGAGAGTCCCAGCCCATGCACCACCCAGCCCAGCACCCTGAGACTGAGAAAAGCTCAGAACTGTAAAAAAGCAAATCACAAAACAAGCTCGGTGAATTTTGAAGAGAAGTTTTTGAACACCCTAATGTGGACGGTAAACCACAACAACAGTAACAGGAAAAATAGCACCACAAACGAAAACCCAGTACTCCATTTGAAACTAAATTCATTTAATAAACTAGAAGAAATTGCTCAGCAATGAAAAACTCCAGCACCACCACCCTGACCACATAAGATACATGAGAATAAACAGACTTGTGGGCACACCTCAAGGAAGATTAAAACAGCAGCCTCCTCCAAAACAGTCTCCACACTGGCAAGGTGATCTCACTGTCTGGTAGAAATAACGCTCGTCAGCCAACTGTAATCAATCAATTTTACAGGAGTGCTTGCTATATATATAAATTGAGGTTGGTATAATGTACAGGACGTTTGTGTCAGACTACTATCCTCTGACCTCAATGAACAAACAAACTGAAAGTATTTCTTACAGAAACCAGTTTTAGGTTACAGATCAGGCAATAACTTGGGAACCTCAGTAAAGGGCAAATCCTACCGCGGCAAAACCTCCAGAAATCATTTGCAGTGATGCTTTAGATGTGGTAGTGAAACCCCACTTGGGGTCTGCTTTTGCAGAGGGGTCCATGAAATGAAATTTTTTCCTTGATGGTGCCCTGGCAAAACAACTTTGGAAGGTGGGCAATCTGTGTTGGAGAGGCAGGTGATAAAGGGGATGAAGGTCTACTTGCTGCAGCAGGTGGCAGGTAACCAGGAGCCCCTTTCTGATATTTGGGCACAGCACCAGTTGATTGAGCATGGGAAAAATCTAACTTCTCTGATTGGGAGCAAGACTGTACATATATAGACACACAAATGTCATATCAGCAAATGGTAAATGACAACATTTACTCACTGTGTGAGAACTAGTTTTTTCGTGATTTGTGTCAAGCAGTTGATGCGTGGAAGTGAAAAGGCATTTAAAAGTACACAGATCTTTTACCATCATTTGCTATTAATAAAAAAACCCCCAACTACTTCAAATGTGCTTGGTGTTTCATGGGGAAGGTCGAATAAATGAGGCTTCAAAACAAGTTTTGTAGTTACATCTAACGGCTGCGTTGAATAAGGGAAGTAGTAACTGTAGTTAATGAACTGACAGACTGTTTCTGGTCACTTGTGAAGTAGATATTTAAAGACATATACATTCTTAAAAATACGGATGAGTGCTCTGTGGCATTTTCCAAAGCACCTCACTGGAAATCAGTGACAGTTGTGTGAAGTGGGAACGCTACCTGCTTGAGTTGCAGTTTGGAAAACCTCACCCACATCCTTCATGTTTCTCAAATGAAGGTGTCTTGACCTTGCCCACCTGTTTGTAGTCACAGGCTAGAAGAGGAAATCAGCCTTGTTGCTTCTTCCACTCCTGACTGATTTCTTAACTGTGAATGAACAAGTCAAGAAAGTGCTCTTTTTATACCCATTAGGTAAACTGAAACCAAAAGTCACTACAAGAAAAACTTTTCTGCATAACAGAAACCAAAAGTCTTTGCATTTAAAAAGAGTAAATACTGAACAGAAAAAATACTGATAATGTGATACGTGATGTTTCAAACCAGTCTTAAGAGTTAAGATGGTTTCCTCTTTTTTCCTGTGACTTTGCAGCTTAACTTGAAAGTCACTGTTATCGAACTGACAAATCAAGGGCAGCAATTGCTGGACCTGAAGAGAAAAGTTTGTCTGAATTCTCGTACTTCTCTGTGTGACCTCTTCTGCTGGGTAGCGTGGACGATCTCCACCCAAGAGCAGGGCTTGATGGCAGTAGGCCTTGTCCCAGTGTACAAGATGAAAAGGATAAAAAGGACCAGGAATGGAGAAAAGGAAGGGATCATGAGGTGCTGGGAGGCTGAGTGCATTGTCCAAGGCCACACAAGAAATTTGTAGTGAGCAGGTGAACCAGTCACAGCCACCTTTGGAGGTTGTGTGCTGATTTCAGTGTCTCTTCGCCTAGAAGCTGCCAAGGCAATGATATGTGGATTATCAATTGTCACTCAAGTGTCCCTTCACAGTGACATTATCATTCCACTACTGGTAGAGTGTGGCCACAGGTGACTTGGCAGGAAAAAAAATAAATCTTTTGTGCTAGATGACATTCAGCTGTATATTGGACAAAGCAGAATGTATCAGAACAGCTGGCAAAAAGCCAAGCAACTGGAAGTCACCTGGTAATACCATCAAGATATATCTGATACCTAGCCAAACCCATTCCTCTCAGATCGTTGACTAATTCAGCCCAACCCAGGCACACACAAACTGCCAGACTGCATTGTCACGTGCAAGATTGGTGCTTAACATGGTAGACAACGTAGTCTTCATGATGGAGGTCATTTGGCAGAAGATACTGTAAATTATTGTATCTTGTGGTAGCCAGTTAGGAAGAAGTCTCTATTTTGACAGCAGCTTGGCTATGAAGAAGGGACACTATGAATCTTGATGCAAGCATGGACTACAACAGGTAAAGAGCCCTAAAGGCATTTAACTATGTTCAGAATGTTTGTTAGCATAACTACTCCTGGGCAGTCATCTTCATTAGGTGGAGAAAATGAGGTGGAGAGTTACCTGCCTTTGCTAAGGCCATGGTGGTGGGTAGCACTCCAACCAAATGCCTGCGCCTTGTTTGCAGAGATGCCCCAGGTCTCTTTGTATCATCCTCATGCCTACTTCACAGCATCAAGGCTGAGGACTGGATGGACCCTATGTGTGAACTTTGCAAAATAGTGAGCATCAGGGATTATTTAAAATCTACCAGGTTTGGGAAGAGGAAACAGGGAACAGAAGAAACACACTATATACTTTCCCCAGAGGGTTAGGGCAGTGCCTACAAATGGAAAATGGTGGGTTCTCTTTTGCAACATGCATAAATTGGGACTCCCTTCTCTTACTCCCCATATGCTCCTGGGAGCTTCTTCTGAATTGTATCTCCCTTGACATGGCCTTCAGAGCAGTGTGTGGCTTTCAGCCACAGTATTTCTAGCTCTCTTTAGGATACAAACTTTGGGCTTCATTCAAGAAAGCACTTAGGCATGTGTAATTCCTTAAATTTCAATGTGACTATTCATGAGCATAGAGTTAGCACATATTTAATTGCTTTCCTGAATATGGGCCAAAATAGAGAGTATCCCAGGAGTGCATGGGAAAGAAACTAAGTTTTCATTGCTTTGATAGAGATAGCTGCTCCACTTAGAAGCATTTGTAAATGGTTTGGGAAGGTTTGGGACTTCTTGCTAGCACATCTCTAGAGGGTAAAGCAGGCAACCAACCCTACTGCAAATGAGATGAGGATCGCTTGTGTCTGCATCACCCCAAGGAGAAGGACTCACAGGAGTATTGATACTTTTTCTCATTTTTTTGTATGTCTGCCCAACAAGTGCTCAGCTCCAATGTTCTCCCCATCCATCTGTGAATTTATCATTTTTTATTAATGTCCTCTGGGAAAGAGCTCTGGATTTAGAGTATTCAATTGTGCAGATAAAAATAGAAGAGAAAACTTTTAAAGTGTCTCATTTTTAAGACTCTGCTTTCCATTTTAAAAATAACTGGAAGGTGATGAGGAGAAAAACATGCTTTTGTGTTAACTGATGTGGTAACAAACTGGAGGTAAAACACAAGTAATGATGGTACATTTCCTTGGTACTCAAATTGCTGCCTAGATCCTACAGACCTCCACTGGGTTCAACTGAGATTGTTATTGAGTGTGAAAAACCACCAGAATCTTTAGTATTTATGACCAATTGTTGACCAAATAGTGCAGATGATACCCTCTTCAATTTTCAAAACCAGCTCTAAAACATGATGTGGGTTGTCAGTGAGTAGCAGCAGTTTCCATTTGGCTTTTCAGTTGTAAATAGTGAACATCTGAAACTGTGCTGCAATTTTAAAAAAATGAAGCATTTTGCCCAAGATCTACATTCATTTATCCACGTGTGGGTGATTATCGTGGAGACCTCCACATATGTGACGAGATTCACCGCGTCTTAAAATAAGTATCTCTTAGAGACCTCTCAGATGGCTAATTGGGGCTGAGAAATCATTGTTTAATATTCAGCCCCCGGTTTGCAACACTGGCAGCTAGCAAGAAGAAAAACCTTCTTTCCTCACGGTCACTTTTAGTGGTAGCTTGGCCTTTGAGAGCCATGACCCATATACGAACCAGCTGGCTGAGCCATGCTGAAGATTAGCACAATGACCGCTGCTGCAGGCTTTCGGTTGAGTCACGTGCGGGTGGGGGTATGGCTTTCTCCCTCACAACCAGTGTTATTTTCACTGACTGCCTGGGCGAGATGAGGGAGGAAGGAGGTTAATTGAACAGCGCGTGTGTGTCCTGCTTGTGGCAACATCAGATGTGACTGCTCAGCGCGGCAGAGCTGAGGGCGGGCGTCCGGTCTCTGCGGTGGGCAAGAGGTTGCTCTGGAGAGGACATGTGGATGGTGCCTTGGTAGGGCCTGAGGCCCCTGGGGTGCAGAATAGTCCTCTTTCTGTGGAGTGTGCACAGCTGAGCCCTGGGATGGGGCTGCTCCTCTCCTACAGCACTGCAGAGTGCTGGGGACCCTGGGGAACAGCTGGGACATGATGGGGGCTTGGCGCAGTGCCTATGTGCTGCCCCCTCCCACCTCCCCTACTGCCTTCTCTGCAGCTGAGCTGCTCTTCATTGGCATAAAGGCTCCTTCACCTAAAGGATCCTGGGCCATTCCCAACTTTGCAATGGGCAGAGCTGCTTTGGGCCGTAGGGTGAAAGCAGATTAAGACGTGTTTTTTACCTGCTGCGTAGGAAATGGGGTCAGTGTGCACAGGAGCGTGTGGCTGACGATGCTATGCAACGAAGTACATTGCTGATATTGCAATACACTTCTCTGCCCGAGGTGACACGCGAATGTCTCCCTGATGGAGGTGAAAGAAGTGCTTTTGAAAGATGTATGAGAGAACTCCGGAGATAATTTCTACCTTGGATGTTCCTGAGTAGGATAGCCCAGTAAAGGCAAAACACAAAGGGATACTCACGTTTACACACATTTTCATATGTCATTTGTGAGGGTAGTAATCATGCATGGAGACAGGCAACAGAAAGTATGCCCAGGAAAAATGTAATTCTAAAGCAAGGCTGGCTTGTGCAAAGAAAACACACTATAACTGAAAGGACTATTTTCAAATTAGCAAACCTTGACAGTTCACTTTTTTTTTTTTTTTTTAAATCTTATTTCTAAATATAAAGCCATGCTTATAGTGGCATCTAGTGGATATTGTCTTTATGGAGCTCTCCTTCCCAACGCGGTGTGAGCACAGGACAGGAGAGATTTGCAACACCGGTTGTTCACCTGTTTGTCCAAGATTGACTTTCCAGTAGCATTTCTCTTGTGCATACTTTTTTTCCTTAGTCTAGTGGATCAATTCAAAGAAGTCGGGAGAGACCCAGACTTTAGGGTTAATGTTGGATTAGAGCACCTTAAAAAAAAAAGGTGAATTTCTGGACTCAGATCTCCATTTTATTTCAGAATTATAGAAAACAAATTTGAAAAGGCAAACATTTAGCGTGGTTCAGCTTGACTAAAGCTGGAGGCAGCTCAGACCCGAGTTCTCATTTCATGTGAGCTTTTAATGTTTCAGCTAATGGGAAATGCACACATACAAGTTTACCAAAAGGCAAGCAAGCTGGATTCTGGCTGTGCCTCCCTTCATGCTGGCTGGTGTCCAGCTGGTGGGACAGTCAGGGCATCTGCTGAGGGATGGTCCATGCCTTCTCCTGCTAGCGAGTACCCTAATGGGGGACGCTGACGGAAGGTTGCTGATGAAATGACCCTGTAAGCACTATTCCTCTCAAGAGCCTGAAGAGTGCCTTCTCACAAGACAGCAAGAAAAAAGAGGGATATGAGTGCTGATGGCTGAGAGGCCATGCCAGAGAAAGCGGCCCCACTGCCTCTCTCCTACTCCTTTTCTTCACCTGCAGCAACCTGACATGCAGAAGAAACACTCCCGTCACTCCTCCTAGCTATCCTTTGGCCTTGCCTCCAGGGCAGGCTTCCCCTTTCTCTTCTCAGGGCTTCACCAGCCACCCCAGCTCACCCTGCTCCCAACACCCCAGCTCTCCTCAGGCCTCCAGCCTGTCAATGCCAACACACTGACGTCTCCCTGTGATATGCTCCAGCCCAGTTCCTCACTGCTCACAGCTTCTAGCATCTCTTTGCTCACCTCTTGACCTGCTCCCCAGTCATGTCTCTCTCTTTCCCATGCTGTGGACATCACTGATAGAAATATTAGCACGATGCTGAGTTTTTCTAGTGCAGACTCCTCTTCTGTTTCATCTGCCATTGTGCTAGCTGGTGTCTGTGCCTTTGTTGAGTCCTACACCAGGAATTTCAGCTCCTTTTCACCTGCTTTGGCCCATGTCTATCTCTTCCTCCACCGCATTCCCTGTTGCCCATTTCTGCAGAGTCAAGCAAGTTTTGTCATGAAAAACAGTGAGCTCTGCCGTGACCTATCTCTTCCGTTTGACCCACTCTTTCCTTTAGTCACAAGAACAGCTTTGACTAACAGCGTTATTCTGGGGACTGTGGCCTCTCCTTCTGTGAAGTTCAGACACAACAGCCATGCTCTGCTACAAAACTCGACAGGCCAAGGGAAAGGGCCCGAGCAGTGGCATGCCATTGTCTATACAGTTAATTAGCACAAGGTCTTGGCACAGTCGTACTCTCTTGTCAGTGAGGAAACATAGTCCAGGACTGCTCCTAACAGGCTGCTGCAGCTGGACCTGTGTGGTGTGAGCGGGTCAATGTCAGACCTAAAAAGCGATCTCAGGCCCACGTTATTTATTAAGGTAGCTGTAATCAGTGTGATCAAAACTATGACAAATGACTCATGGGCCAGAAGGCCACACCAGTCCTCACTGAATAGCACTCTGGTCCTTCCCTCTCAGCAAACAAGGGCTGTACACCTCCCATGAGACCTGCCCTTCTTTGCCGTGCCTATCAGAAATGTGTAACAGATTTGGGGGAGCACTGAGATAAACTCACAGCAGAAAGACCCACCAAGGAGCTTCATGCTTTCTTCAGAGATCCCCAAGCCCAGATAACTGTGAGGTGAGAAGACCAACTGGGAGAGGATCACCTCATGCCTACTCTGCTTCTGACAGGGTTCCCTGAGCATCCCCCACCCGCTGCTCTCAGGAACGGGCTGGTTGTTCCCTCAGTGGCTGTTCCTCATTGCTTGCCCTGTAAGCATAACAAAAGCAAGCTCAAGGGCCAGAGCTCTAGGGGTGATGTTTTCTTCAGTGTGAGGACAGCCAGATTTACGTACTGAATTGCTGTGTTAAAACAATTCAGGCAACAACATGGGGGAAGACCTAGAGAGCTCATGCTCTATAAAAAAACCCAAGGGAGTTTTTTCTTCTGTGCATATCTTGTATTGTAATGTATGAAATATTGTAGCTAATGAGTCCCATTTACCTGAGCTGTTAACACATCCACATCTTGTACCACTGTATCTTTTGACACTTTAGAGCTTTTTTTTTTTCTTATAGAAGTGATAATTTTCTTGAGTGTATTATCATGAATTGCTTTAAACACATAAAAGCTCAGCTATAGTCTAATTGTGACACAGATATTGGTAATATGAAATCTGCTTTTGCAATGCAAATGTCTGTCTATTAGCAGAATCTTGTAAATTTGGTTTTTGAGTTTGGAGCAGCAGCTGTTTATTCAGTTCGCAGGTTTCTTGCGGTTTGTGGTTTCTTGTGGTTTAAACATTTGCAGGGTGTAGACACTAACGAGAGTACTGAATTGTTTATGGTGATCTTTGAAGCAGCATTACAGATTTGTTATGAATTTTTGCCAGGCCAGCAGAAACATATTAGCCTCTCCTTATGCAAAGTCCCATGTGCAGAGTAAACTCACTAATCCAGTGCTTTGGGACCACGCCACCGTGCAGGTCAGTGAGAGTTTATACTGCTACTGTGTGGCAGTTGATCACGTCCTTTCTGCAAATCTCTTATTTGGAGGATTGTCTTTTTTCCCAAAATAGGCCATTCAGGCATAAAGCAAAGGAAAAAAAAAAAACGACAAAACTAATTTTAAAGTGCTTGCAGCAAAAGCCCATGTAAGAGCACTGGACAAGGCAGCAGGTTAGTGGTCATCTCAGCGAGTCATGAACTAGTTCTGTAAAGCTGGCTCTGCACCAGGAGTGCATGAAACAGCCATCCTAGTTGGAAACCCATCTCTTACACCAACGATCTCCTACCAGAACCTGTGAGGCAGAGCTCCTCTCACCTTTTCTGTGTGTTTCTGCTGGTAATTCCATGCCAATTCCACCACTGCTTGTTTTCCACTTCAGTAGTTAGCAAAATAACTTTCCAGGAGCCTGGTCAGTTCATGCCAAGCTCCCTTGCCAGAGCTATGGGGACAATAGGCTGCTTGTCCTAGACTCAGAGACCAAGTGACCAGACTGGTCCTAACAGCTCCTAACTTGATATTGATTGCAGAGTAGCCCACTAGATCATTGTCACCTCTATAGGGAAGGAGAGGAAGGGTAGTTGAAATTGGTTAGGCAAACCTCAGAAAAGATATAAATGTTGAAACAATATTGTACTTTGGAAGAATAGGAAAATTAATCTCACAGTCCTTTCAACCTAATTCTTGATGACACGCTGTCTTCCTCAAGTACATGGCAAAAGGGGGCCCTCTAGGGTAAGTGTTTTATAGGAAGATCTGTTTTCAAGATGCTTCACAGTTGGTTTCGTTTTGTACTTCAGCAGCTCTGAAGGTTCTGAAACACGATGATTTATGGTGCAACCTCCAGCTCAAGAGAAACCCAAGTTGCTCACCCAATCCCAGGACACTTTGCCATCAGAAAGATCTCAGCATCTATGCACTGTTTCTCTAAGTATCTATCAAGGACAGGCTGGAAGGGGGGAAAGATCTTTGTAACGGCTCAGACTGGCCACTCATGCTCCCTAAAGTGGGCTATGAATGGGTGAATGAATATGGGGGAGTGGACATCCGTCTTACCAAAGTCCCATGCTGGCCTTCACTGTTTGCACTTCTATGAATGTTTCACAGTTGTCCAAAGCCCATGTAATCTTGTTACTTTTCCTTTTCCCATCATTATCCATCATCACACACTTCTCTCATTCCCAGTTACCTACATGCTGCCAGTACTGCCAGTCATTGTGTCCTATTTGTCTACTTCTGTAATTATCATGTCTGTTCCTCCACCTGCTCTCAGACTACTTCAGTAAACAAACCCGTGCTACTTGGCTTGTGTATGCTGCAGTGGGAGTGAGGAGCACAGAGGGCAGGAAGAGAGCATCATGGTGTCATTGCTGTGCCAAGCAGAGAGATTAGGGAGGAAAAGGGACAGCTGGAAGGAGTTAAATTGACCGTGATATTTAAAAATACAAGGAGACCTTTGTACCTAGCAAGTTAAGTGGCTTCTGGTTTATGTAGGGTCTCTTCTTTGCTGTTGACTGAGTGCAAGGCAGACCTGTTCTGGTCCTGTGTCGGCAGCCTCAAGGACAGAAGGGTGCAGCAAGACCCTCGACGCTCAGCGGGATGGGTATCCTTCGAAGTGGGCATGACAGATCCTGGCCAGCTGCAGCCCTCTTGCTGCTGCCTCTCCATCCCTCCCATTGCACCCTGTTCAGAGGCACCACGTCTGCTGGGATCCATGGCCTTATGTCATTTTCTCAGTAAGGATTTGCTGTCATGTCAAGTCTAACAATACTCCCTCCATTCTCCCTGACATTTTGCTAAAGCACACAGCTGTAGCTCAGGTAAATTACAGGCCTGCCGCAGAAATTACTGGGTGTAACTCCCTGGCCTGAGTTAAAAGGATAATAGACTCAGGGATTGCTAAGATTCCTCCTGAGTCTGAGAAACTATGAATCACCTTGTGAAGCCTGCAGCTTTGTACAGTACTGCAAAGTCTTTTTTTTCCTGTCCCTTTTGTTGACCACCCAATGGCAGTGCTTTTACTGGCTTGGGCAACTGCATAGTCAAAGGATCATATGACTGTATCATGTCTTTCCTTCTAATCCAAAATTATCATAGACCGTAAGAAATCCTTGTTCAGAAATTACTGTCAGGGAGGAGTGTAAAGCATTTTCATTTTAATGAGATTTCCCATGTCTTTTTTTTTTCAGCTCTGATGCCAAAGAAATAGAAACAAGCAGTTTTGCCTTAGGTGCCAGCCTGTGGTTGTTCCTCTGCCACATGTGGCAGCTTGGCCTCATGCTTTCACCAAGGTTGAGTTTTCTGTGCAGCAGGCAATGAAATATGAGGTGAAAGAGTAGAGCTGTTTGGGTGAGATAGGCGCTACCACTCATGTATTGCTATGCTTATTAATATTGGACTAGAGCAAAGGTAACAACAGCAAAACTCATTTCTGTTTCTTCCTAATCAGACACCATGGCAGTGTCAGAGTCTTACATGAAAATTTCCTCTCAGATTCCACTGCTGACCTGGAATGTGCTTTAGATTTCAAATTTTTAATTCTAACAGTTTCATTCAATTTTGAACTGGCATAACTTGGGGGTCATCCCTATGTCAATGTGCCCCCCTGCTATCTGGTGGGGTGTTTGGTGAGTGCATGAGCTAAGCCCATTGTGCTACACTCTCTGCAAGGATGCTTCATTCTCCCTGACTGTACTACATCTCGTATCATTCTTCACTCTCCCATCTAACGAAATTTCTGAGGTGCATCCTGGCAACCACACAAGCACAGAGGGGTTTCAGGCATGGGAGCATGGCTCATGGGAGTAGGGAGGGCTCTGCTGGGTGCAGCTCATGGTGAGATCTGTCTGGAAGCGAAGGCAAAGGGACCACTTACCGGCAGGGCAAAACGTGTGCAAGAGCTATCATCTGGCACAGTGCCCTTACCTTCCCCTGATGGGAAAAGACTGTCTTCATCAGAGAGGCATGAGGTTTTGTCTTGGGTCACCAACAGGCATCAGTTTCCAAAAATACCTTCCTCCTTCTAGCACAAACCTGGTTATTGGGTCAAGCATATTCAATACTCAGTAACTAACACAAGAGTTTGGCTGTGACAGATACTGATTGTAAAAGGCTTCACTTGACAAACAATTGCTCAATTTGTCAATTAGTTGCTCTGAAGAAACAGAGAATGTCAGAAGACTAGATTTTGGGGTATTGGTTGCCACCCTGGAGTGACAGAAATCAGAGAGTGTAAAACACAGCACACAGGTTAGTTACTCAGTGTTTCCAGCCATTGTCCCAGTCACTGGACCAAGGAGGGGAGGTTAGAGTGTGACTGCCTTTTCTTTCAAAAGAGCCTTTCCATCCCAGCAAGCTCAATATTCCCAACCCCAATATTATGCTCCTTTTTATCCAAATACTCCCTTTTTGGAAAAAAACCCTTTAAAAAGGATTTGTCCAAAACCCAGCCAACAACAACAAAATAAACGAGCAAGCAAAAACTCCAGGAGCTCCCTCAGGACAACATTTCTGTAGGCTCTTGAGCTTGAGAGAGTCGTTTCGCATGGTGGTGGGGCAGCTCTCTAATGCCTAGCTAGGTAGCCATGATGACACTTGCAAGTTAGTGTCATCCACTGTACTACAAAGATTAGTTCCTCAGATGCTCATACAGAAGTTATAGCTCCAGAGCATTCACAAGAGACAAAGAGTAACTTAACAGCTCCCAATTAGCTTGTAGAAAAGAATACATGGTACTTAAGATATGCCAAAAAACCAGCATGCAACTCTTCTGAAAAAGTAATGCTGCTGCTCCTTGTGATGCTTTAGCCTCCTGCAGTGCCAGATGTAGCTAGTGTTTTACTATTTCTTTCTTCAAATAGCAGTGCTCAGGGGGGATAAACTTTACTTAACCTAATTAATTTTAATCACAGCTTTCAAATCTCATACTGTGCAAAGAATTACAAATTGGAATACATTAATAGAAGCCATGGTTTATGCTGCAAGCTAATCGGGAAGTGTGCATTTACATTTTCTGCATGAGTTTGCAATTACCATTAAAATAAAATTCAGTTATGTCCTTTTAAATTACTAAAATGTGAAGAACAGATTGAGCTGGTCCCATTTGTTGTAGAAAATGACTTGAAAATGGCCTACATTTCAAAGAATTAAATGATTCTCACTGAATAAGAGGTTTTAGAAAATGATTTCCAGTTGTCTAGAGTTAAGGTGCTTCCAGGCATTCTGGTTTAAACAATCTTTCTGTTAAAATAATGGATTGTTTAATGTTTCCTACCTGCTTCAGTACAGGTTCATGGAAGGAACAAAGCCAGTTTTCCCACAAAGCCTCAGCTACATCTTTAGGAATAAACAAGAAAAATGATATCTCAGCTGACCACATCCAAAACCTAATTCCAAGGTACCACAGCACTGAGCATCAGTCCAGAAAATTTCCTTCCCAATGGGGGGGTTCCTCCTCATGTCATGAATTTGAGGGGGGCTGTGTGTGCAAAAATATCCCCAAATTCTAAAATGCAGCAGCTCTGGGGCTTCACTACAAACACAAAACTTCTCCATGTGTCTTTGAAACTGTAACTCTAGTAAGATCAGGCTAAAAAATTTACTGGTACCCAATGATTTAAAAGCATTTTCTCACTTAAACATAATAAATGTATGCATTTGAAAGACTGATCCCTCCAGCCACTGATGGTGACTGGGGCCCATTCCCCAGTGTCTGGCTGCGAGATTGGTGGACCACTCTTCAGCAATGCACACTTTTTTATCTGGAAGGTTAGATGCCAAATTTCTGCAGTCTGTGTCATCCCATGTCCAGGAGCGTCAGTGACTACAGAAGGAGGAAAAATAAGGTGGCCTTGACATTGTTGCTATGTGTCAAATGGAATTCAAAATTTTTTTTTTTTTTTTACAGACTGTGATGCCAGATCAAAGTGATTTGGCCAACTAGTGCTCATCTTCAAAAGCAACTTGATCTTTTAAGAAACTATTTCCCACTGACTTCAGTGGAAACCTGGGTTTCAAGATGCCAAATACCCTTCTGAGCATGCAGCTCAGACACCTAAGTTATTTGGCTTTTTTGAAAGTCCTATCTCACTAGAAATGACCTTATCTGCCAGAAAAGTTGAAGGGCTCCTGAAAGGAGTATTGTCCTCAAGAATATATTCTGTATTGCAGTCTGACAGTGCCCAAAATAGTTTTTCATTAAAAGTTTTACATCGTAATGACAGTGTTCAAGAGTACAGCAGTGTTTGTATTTATTTCTCAACATAACCTGCTGCAACTTAACTTTTTTTAAACTGAAGATCATGTAAAGTGAGCAGTGCAAAATCACGAGGAAAACCACAGTCTCATCCATAGTTTGAACAGACACAGAAACAGTTTACTCTTTTGTATAGCAAAAAGGTCAAAATACACGGCTTTCAGGGAAACAAGCAGATGTATCTATTATAGATGATAACCTTTAGCTAAGTTGTAAACCATGCTTATTAAATAATTGATAGTACATCAGAGCTTCAGAAAAAGCCATGTTTAACATGCTGTGTTTAAATAAAATGGTTTGTGATAATGATTTTTTGTAAAACATTAAAGTACAATTATTGACACAGAACCAACAGGATTAATCACTTCCATTTTATTAAACAGATTATTATATCTAAAATCATGATGAAACTCACAAAAATCTCTAGAAGAGGAAAATTAAAAATGTTTTCACTGTGAAATATCACTTTAAACATGTATTTGCAACAGAAAGCTTGTTGAGGGTTTCTTCTATTTAAAAATGAAGCTTAAATGCTCTACAGACTGCTCATAACCCCAGAATGATATCACTGGCTTTAGAGGAAATGATTAGATGACTCTTAACTGATGTAAATCACCAGAGCTGTGCTAGAATAAGTAGAAATCTACTCAATGGACAATTTTGATTTCGAATAAGATATAGACTGCAGAACCACCGAAGTAGTTTCCATATACTTTCTTTAAATTATGGTGAGAAGAGGAAAATCAATTTTTCTACACCACCGCCCCCG
>NW_020799097.1:40780124-40838491 GCF_003259725.1 Athene cunicularia
ACAGCCTCCTGTGCAAGGATCAAAGGAAGAAAATCTCTGCTAACAGTGAGACATGAGAAAATTATCTATGCATAGCCACGTACTCATTTTGTTGTTTTTATTTTTTTAACATTGAGGGCATTTATGTCTGTTGATAATTAGAGATGTTTATGACATGCATTAACAGTAACTCTCCACACTGCCTTTTTGGAATCATGTGACTGCTTTTTAATGGCTTGAGTTTGCTAACAATTTACAGGCAGACACTTACTACTCTAATACACCACTTACTCATTTGTTCTTCATATTTTTAATTTTATGTATATCCCTGCCTGAGCTCCAGAAATGACTTACTCCATCACCCACGCTGCTTCTCCTACTTAAAGATGTAAATGGGTCCCAATTGTACAAGATATTTAGCATATGCTTAAATTTAAGCATATGAAAACTCCCACTGAGGCAAATGGGACTGCACACTTAGAGTTAGGTTCACACTCAAATTGCTCATTCAGCGCTAAAAAAATAAAAAAATAATAAAAAAAAATCATATACTTGGCTTCCTGATTCCTGCACAGTCTAACGTTACCCCAGGACTTTGTCGTGTTTTGTGACTTAGTGGCAGGGTTTTTTGTAAATACTCCATTGAACAGTCATCCTAGTAGGTTCTCTCTCTTCTCTCTTTCTTTGCTGAGGTGTCAAAAATTTGCCTGTTTGTAAGCATTTTTTCCAACGCAGCTCAGAATGAAGAATCATTCCTGGAGAGCACAGACTGGCACCCAGCTGCAGGAGCCCAGCATTAGCTGTTGTTACAGGTGTTATCCTCAAGGTGCAATGCACATTGCAGTGGTTTGTTTTTGTTGGTTTTTTGTTGTTTTTTTTTTTTTTTTTTTTTTTTTTTTTTTTAAAATGTGGAAAATCCTAAAGCAAAAGTAACATCCAAGGTTATTAAAAATAAGTAAAGACTAATTTCAGATACTTCTAAGATTACTTCTTCCTAACTGCTATAATCCAATTTTTTTTGTGTGTGTCCAAGCCTATCCAGCTGTCATCAAGGTCATCCTGGGTTTTAAGTAGCCTCTTTGTAGTACCTGCAAACCCCAGCCTCTACCAAAGCCCACATTTTCTCTGCTCTTAAATAATTAACAGTGTCTAATTTCAGACACAAAATCATTCTGCACCCATTAGAGAGGCTTTGTGCATTGAACAGGTTCCATGTGACGTTCCTTCTCAACAATTCCAGACCAGAAGGAGGAAACCACTGCAATTCCCATTTTCAAGCTGTAAAGCAGCTTTTCAGCACTACCAGCTGACTACTTAGTGCATTTTAATTAGCTCAGGAACATTCCCAGGCCACCACGTTGAAATGAAATGTGTGCACAACTGAAGACTCGCTCATTGGCAATCAAATTTTTAAGTTGCCAGGCCTGCCAAGTTCTCTCTGCAAAGCTGAGATGCTTCTTCAAAAGAAGTGATATTTCTCTGGGGGCAAGGAAAAAAAAATAAAGCCATATTTTTGCATAATCACAGCTTTCAGTAGTACAAAATTCACTGCTCTGTGGGAAATTACAAAACAAAAAGTCTTAGTAAGTATGAAGTCCTCAGTGTTCTGACATGCTAATACAAGGGGAAAATTGCCTTGCGCAGAAGAGATTATAAGGGCTATTTTGTGCCATTTTTCTATTGCTAGGTCTTTATTCAGGGTCTCACATTTATGGAGTGGAGCATCACAGTTTGAAGGGCTCTGTGAGCAATGTAGCTCAAAAAAAAATCTTCCTCCTGCTGCTCAGCCCTCCTTCAGCAGACGTCTCTCTCACCTCCAGGAGACCCAGGTTATAGCATGATGTAATTTAGCCCCTGCTGGCAGTCTCAGTATTGTTTAATTAACTTTTTCAAATTTATTGTGGTTTCTTGCAGATCCAGCGTAAATGCTGTGTCTTGGCTACTGCAAGGCTGACACTGAGAAATTTTGCAGAAAAACTACATGTATTTATTACCACTTACGTAGAGAAAATATATCGCTTTTGTCTACTAGCGTGCACAATAAGAAGAGGAATAACACATTTTTCTTTTTCGCTTTCCTTGAATGTAGAGGCTAATTTGTGGCTATCATGTACTTATTTCTGTATATTTATTTCTACATATTTATTTCTATATTTCTATATATAGGCAAATAAGGTCAAGGTAGTTTAAAGCCCATCTGTGCACATGTCCAGTCTTACGACAGAGATGACAAGTAAAAGATGGCTGTGTGAGATCTCTGTAGTTGCCTAAACTTCAGTGATGAACAATATGGGAAAAAGAACCTGAAGCTGGGCATGAAGAAGCCATTGATCAAAAAATTGACCGATCAGTCATAATTTAGGGTGTTGATTGTGCAGATAGCAGGCATGGTCCAGTGGACAGATGTTGGCCTTGGCTGGCTCCATGGCTGGGGCTGGGTGAGAGTTGCCAAGGAGGGTAAGAGCACCCCAAGCTAAGCATGTATAGAAATTTCTGCAAGACTCAAAAAGGCGATTCTCCCAGCAAGAGACAACAAATCAGACCTTTGCTAACAGCAATGGTACACTGAGAGAAAACACAGAACACAGTGGGTTTCAGCGGGGTTTTGGCTGTACTCTCATGAATTCAGCTATATTGTCTGGATCACCGCAAGAAACTCTGGCATTAATTTTTTTTTTTTTTAAGTGAAGAAATTTTGGTGCAGTTTCTCAAGCCAAGTAGGCCACAGTTCTCTCAAAACGATAGGCCTCCAGGGACCCAAGAGTAACTGAGCTAAGTCAAGAGACTAGCAAAATGAATTATTTTGTAGAGCCTTAAAAGTTTTCTCCAGATATAGGTGAGATATACATGTATTCAATTTTTCGTTTGTTCTCTCACTGTTGTCGCAAGAAAGTAATGTATTTTTATTTACGGCTTCGCAATCACTGCTGGATTCATCAAAGGAAGATGACCTTGCATTTCCTGTGTTTTAAATAGTAGAAAAAAAAGAACTGAGAAATTCTTTCTTATGAGCACTGCATGTGGAGATACAGCTTTAGCCACATTCTTTCCTAACTGCACAGCATTTTAATGTAATTAAGCACAGTGACTTGTAAGGACAATTGTGAAGAGCTCTGTTGACCTCTTATTTCAATTAAAAAATATTATAATTTTTAAATGCTTTTACAAATGTTTTAACAAGTAACAATATGCTTGGTTTAGACTATTTTACTCTGTCCCTGAATCACAAAGTTCTTTAAGGCATTATCAGAAAGTTGTCTCAGATTGTTTTCTTTCATTAATAGTTATGAACCTGAGCAAGATTAAGCTGAGTCAGCTATTTTGTAGCAAGCCTGAAACCCATGGTCTTTTATCAAAGCCTTTTTTACATAGGAGACACATTATTTCATATTAGGATGTAATTTCATCACCCTGCTATGTATATCCAAAAGATGTACCCATTCATTCATGGCTATCCCGCTTTCACAACAACAGCTGACCTGGTTTGTAATTGGTCTCCTTGCATGTGTGTCAGTCTAATGAATTTAGCTGCAAACAGCAGTTAAAAATTTAAAAAGTATCCAATCCTTGCAACTAAAAGGATGTATTCTCCAGTCAAGCTAGATTCAGGAAACCTCTCCAGAATTGTGCTGCTTAACTGGTATTTAAGCAGGGACAGAATCACTGGAGCCTACTATATAAATTACTGTATGAGTAGGCAGGAAACATGAATTTTATTCCCAAATTGGGTATGGACCTTCTGGAAGGTCAGATACACTCCTTTGGACCTCTATTTTCCTGTAATCATGTTTTTTGAAAGTGATTTGAAGCCTTCAAGTGAAAAATACTCTGCAAATGTTATATATGGGTAATAAAAGTAGGCCTAATGACCACATCTTTTTCTGTTAAAGGCTTCCCATGAGGCCAGCATCACCTAAGGCGACCACTCTGCAGCATTTTGCCAGTGTTTCTACCCTGTTGTTGCAAGGGTCCAGTTGTTGCAAGATGGGCTCCAGTCACTGGTTTATCATTAGAAGCCTGTGCTGAGACTTATGCATCTAAATACTGGTGAAAATCCAATCACTGATGTAATTTTTCTTATTACTTATACTCTGTACATTGCCAAATAAGCTTTTGCCTCCTCGTTGCTGCAATGACTTTTTTTTATAAGATGCTGCTGCCTGTGATACCAGATGACAGTGCTAATGACCCATGTCCTTGCTCTCTGCTTCCCTTGCTTACGCCTCTTGTTTTTCCACACTCAATTAAGGAAAGGAATTGAGGTTAATATTCCTGTCCTTGAAATTAAATCTATCCTTGCCCCACAGTGCAATTAATGAAAACAATCTGGATACAGAGCCTTTCATCTCTAGGTCACTGGTTTATTCAGTAGGAGTTGACAATGACTCATGCCGTTAATTTGTCTGCTGGGTGGCAAACACAGAGTGAATCAGCGATGTTAGCCCAGATTATAGGCATTCACTTTGCAAAACTACTGCCACAATTTAACACCCCTCCTGCTCTTTGAGGTGAAGAGTTGTGGTGGCTACAAGCCTTCTTGTATCATAGGGCCTCCTGGAGCCTGCCTGAAAACACAAGGGTACAGCTGGCCTGTGCTGCTCTTGATACTACTAATTCTAGGGATAATTAGATAAACCTGGCTACTAGATGTCAAACATTAGCCTTGGTCCAAATAACAGGGCAAGTTACGATATGCACTCTTCCTGTGAAAACTGCAGGTCTGTTTGGCTATTAAATAATTTTAAGGTCCAGAACATGTTCAGCAAACAAAGCAGATGGGTCACAATGGGTATAGGTATCACCTCTGTTTTTCCTCACTGGCAGATGCTGACAAATGTGGAGTTCCTAGGGTATTCACAAATGCTAAAGGCAACTGAGAGTTATCTCTCCCAGATCCACCTGCATAGTCTATAGGGAGGCTGGCTTGCAAGGCAAAGTGATGCATGTTCTGCATCATCCACTTCAGGAGTCTCCATTAGGCTCACGGCTTGAATTACTGTGAACACATCTTCCTTGCCTGTAGAGCAAGTGGGAGAAAGTGCCCTTGTGAATACTTCTACCACCCCTCCAGTTACCTGCTCCAAGGCTGAGCTCTGATAAAATGGTCAGTATGGGAATAATAGCCATGAGCAGAGTCCGCATCATCCCTCTGCAGTCCTGATCCTTGTTATAGAAAAGGCTGTGTATCTTCAAGCTCACAGCAACAGGAACTTCTTCCATTAGTGGTCGCCCTGATACACTGGGGGAGGCTTTCCAACCGTGACAAGTACACTAAGCTCTTGAAATAAAAAGAAACCTGTAGTTTTCTTGCCCATGACTCTTCAGAGCAAACCCAGAAACATCCCCAGAGTCACAGATTGCTTACAACTATACCGAAAAGTTTTGAACTCTGCTGTGCCTGAAAGAAAGGGGAGCTGGCATTAGTGCATTATCATCACTCACAGAACAACGATTAGGTCTGAGCAGATACCATGGGGAACATTAGTCCAAGTAAATACCAGCCACTGGATCATAAAGATTCATGAGAGCTCAAAGTGCTTAGTGTTCATCATCTGATTCTTAAGGGATTTGTATTTATGCCAAGTTAATAAGTGAACAGCATAGCCTGCGATTCATTGCCATACTATACAGCAATATTTTTGTGCAATTGACTGCAGTAACACTGATGTTGCATTCAATTTTTGACTGGCTTGTGGAGGCAGCCACTTTTCTTCTCTTGACATGCTCAGGCTGGACCGCAGGGCAGACAATGGAGTCGATAGCACTGAGACTTGAGAAACCCGTTGTGATGAGCTTGCAAAAGTCTTCACAACGTAGAGTGCTGCTGTGGTGGCTTGCATACAGATCAATAAATGCCTTGTCTGAACATTCTGTGTTTAAGGGGTATTTTAGAGCACACTTGTCTATTACACAGCAGGAGGGACACTGAACCAGGACATAGTAAGTCAGCACTTTTAAACTACTTTTAAGCACTTTTTAAAACATTCAGCTCATTCATCCTGCAAGCAAAAAAAGGGGTCTTGGGACCAGGCAGCACTGGCTGACACAGAGGGCTACTACAGCTAATTTTATACTACACTGCCAGCATGGACAGCTCTTCTGTTTTAACAAGTGATCTAAACTCCAGATTTCATAAATATTAATTTGCAGAGTAATTTCAATTGATTCTGTTTGCTTGGGGAGGGGCAGTGATTATGAGAAATACCATCTTTTTGTACAAGAGACAATTTAGTCAAAGAAACCTTAAGCGGCAAGTTGCTTATCATAAACCATTTGTAAGAAACTTGGCCGTTAGAGTTGCTGCTGTGATATTAGCGAGACTTGCCAAGGACATGTGGAAGAACATACCCTCTTCCTATCCCTGCACACGCCGTTAGTGATCTGGGACTGTACTGTCGTGTGAGGCTGATATTTGTTGAAGAGCAAAGAGTGTGATATTGTCTGTAGTTTGACAGCAAAAGGGCCTCAGCCAGGCATGGTTTGATGGAAGAGAACCTCTCAGACCAACTGACAGATCTGGAAAAAGCAAAATTTTCAGAACGCCATCTCCCTCCTGCAGGTGTGAGGGTAATACACCATTTGATTTCCTGACCAGACAGTTTTAGGCATCTGGATTAACATGACAAATTGACTGCAAATTAGTTTTCCTCACTGCCATTCTCCACTTTTCTTTCAAATTTTTGACATTTTAGCATTTTGTTTGTTTTCAGAAAGGGACTTCGCAGGTTCACTTTCTGTGAACCCACAGCTCTGCCTTCCCCCAGCAACTTCAATATCCAGACTAGAAGTAACCACTCAGGCAAATGAAGATAAAGTGCTGCTTAAAAATTTGTATCAATATCTGCCATTAGACTGATGTTCTCCCTACTAAAGATATTCTGAAAATGAGTCAATTCATTGTTATAAAATCTGCTCCCAAACAAATCAAGTAAAAACTAAACTTCTCTAGAGCCATCTTCTTTGCAATTAGCTTTTATGACTTTCTTTAGCAAGTGTCTAATCTCTACACATGAGTTTCCTTGGCAGAAATGAAATTTGTAGAAGCTGAATATAGAAAAGCTGCGTGCAATTGGTTATATCAGCTAGCTCCTCTTCTAGTTTTGAGATTAGGCACCAGCAAAGGAAAAAAAATCCCCCAAATCTTAAGACAAAACTAAGTTACAATCTCAATGTTCATCCCTCTTTGCACCTTTTATGATTTATCACAAAAGGATTATATTAAAAAGAGATCAAGTTCTTAGCCTAAGGCCCTGCTCCAGAATAGATAAAAAGTTAGTTTACGGAGGAGAAAATTCCTCTGCCCCTCCACCTTGCTCAAGTCACTGACTTGGAGAAAAGATGTTTCTGCTGCTGGTATACCAGCTCCATCTGCTCCTGGAAATGAATAGCCCTTTCAGCTGTGCCTACTCAAAGCCAGTGAAGGCTGAGGTTTGCCCTGGAGGTGCAGGTTACATTGTCCTAAACCCACAGAACTAAATAATCTGAGATTGAAAATTCCACTTGACCTATAGCACTTTTTTGGGGGGCATGCCATAATATGCAAAGTAAACAGTAAGCCAGTCACATTCAGATCCCCAGTTGTGTTGGTACAGCTTTTTTCTTTCTCCTTTCAGGTCTGAGAAATCAAAGCATTCAGGAGAGCAACCACGAAAGCCTCCACCACAGCACTTGTTTCACCACGTGGTTCCTTTAGTAGTGCACTCAGAGGGCTCATGCCGAGGTTATGGGTGTGTTCCCCTGATCCAGAGAGGTGGGATACAGTGTACTCAATGACCCCCACCCTCGTGGTGTTTTTTTTTTTTTTCTTCCTAAAACAAATCCCTCAGCCATCTCTTGATCTCTTAGTACCTAGTGTTTCTGATAAGCATAAAAAGATCACTCTAAACCTCACGCTTTGCTAGAGCTTCAGTGTCTCCCAGCACTCAAGGACACCTGAAGTGGTGGCTAAAGACCTCTGGCTCTCAGCATTCAGCCATGGCACCATGCTCTGATGTAAAGCACAGCTGCACTGACCAAAACGGCTCCTTGCACCGTCTCTCCCTCTTAGGTCCTATCCAAGCACTTCAATGACAGAAGCAGTTTATGTCCAGCAGCCCCACAGCCCCCAGGCAGCCCCCAGAGGATGAGCTAAATTAGCTTCACCTCCTACATCATGAACAATTCCCGGCTATGCTCTAGCCACGTTGCTAACAATGATGTAAGAAACTTTAATAAGAGTCTGATTTGCACGTACCAGGTTTAACGTTTTGGAGACAGCTGTTCGAGGAACCCTCCAGTGACAGGCACAGGCAGGCTCTTCTGGGGACTTGGAGAACAAAGACAGGAACACTTCTGCAGCGGCAGCTTGGCAAATACGGACATCTTCAGATGACAGGACAAATTATTCCCTCTCCTAGCCTAATCTTTGTAACTTTGCCCAGTTTTGGAAGGAATTCTGAATGATCTTAAATGTATATCATATTGACACCAGCGATGCAGCATAAAAGGCTCAGTGCAAACGGCTCTTCCTCCTTTTCTTAAGCAGCTTGTTGGCTACCCCTTTTCACACCACAGGGGCTACCAGGACAGTCATGGTGGCTTTGCATGTCACTCAAAGATGTCCCAACAGGTGAAGTCCACATTGCTCCTCCTCATGAAAAAAGAAAGGAACAGACCCAGGTAGAGCTCTTAAGCACACCCACCTCATCATATGATCTTCATCACCCACAGCTAGGGATTTATTTCTAATTTTCTGCTACAAGCTAAAAACATGTCCCAGCCCACATGCTGAGCCAATAGGTTATATGAATTCAAGTCCCTGGTTGGTCCTCTGCCTAAATACTACAGGAGAGCAGCCTACATGCAGCTGCTCCACAGCCTCTACCGTTCAACAACAGTGGGAAGGAAAAGCGTGGCCGGGAAAAGGGAATACCACTGCATTTCACCAGTCTTCATGTCAGCAGATCCATATTTACACAGGGAGCACTCACTGCTTAAGGACAGGAAGAGGTCTGAGGGAAGCCAAAACTCGCAGCCACAGACTGTGCACTGCTAGGGAGCTAGAGCCAGGGTGCTCTGTGGCACCCCCATCTCCCCCAGCACTGGCAAAGAGCTGTGCTCTTGCAGCAAGGACGAGGGCCTCCACTCCTCCCGCTTCCACGTCTGCCTCTCCCAGTGCCTTTTGCTTCCCAAGGCTGGATATGCTTTTAACTTCTTACAAGACAACAATCTGCTCCTCTCTTTCCCTCTGTAGAAAGCAACAGTTCAAGTGCAATAGTAGCTGGGCTGCCTTTATCCAAGTTAGAAGGGGGGTATCAACAAAGTACTTGTAATTATGTAACAAGCCTATTTTATCCTTTGGAGTATCTCAAATTTTTAGCTACTTAGTGTAAAGCACATAGCTATGAATAACCCCCCTATTTTTTCATTAATGCCTGTCTGGGTTGAAACCCTAGGATTAGCAGTGCTCTAAGCATTTTAAGACAGTGTTTCATTAATAATTAAAAATTTAATGTATTTGGTCTAAATTCAGTTTTCCTTTTTCATTATGTACCCCTCCATGACCAGAGTCAGGATGCCAGTTCAAAGACAAAACATATGCAGCAAATCTGTCCAAATGCAGTGGGAGATCTGAATTGTCCCTGCAAGAAGCAGAAAAGGGTTACATCGGCACAGAAAGTAACTGATGCACTCTCACATACACACACCTGTATTTATCTGTCTCTATAGAACTTGAACCTCACAGGATTAGAGCACCACTCATCTAGTGACATTATTAAAGTAAATAAAAGCTAACTACAGAAAGCTCAGATTTTGGAAATAGAAAGACATCTACCAGTTCTGGTTTGATATATACAGCTCTCTACACCTATACATGTTAAGGTCAC
Source organism: Athene cunicularia (assembly GCF_003259725.1). NCBI lineage: Eukaryota > Metazoa > Chordata > Aves > Strigiformes > Strigidae > Athene > Athene cunicularia. The sequence continues at coordinate 40,789,970 of NW_020799097.1, forward strand.
AACAGTGTGTATATGTGTGCATATACATGTACACAGGTTTACTTTCACAAGATCCTCCTCTTCAACCAGTTCACCATGGAGAAATCTGTATTTTGAGGGGTTGCGTGTGCTGCACCTTTTCTGTCCTTATCCTTTCAAACTTTCCTGCAGGTCATCTGAAACAGCTGAGTTATTCAAAGCAGCTCAGAGCAAATGCAAAGCACGATCTGGTGTTCTTCACAGGCAATGAGAGTGTTAAGGGGTTGCCTCTTGTCTGTATAGAAACTCTAAAGCAGTAAAATCCATTATGAACAAAACAGAGAAGTTCTGGGGAATGGAATTTGTCCAAACTGAACAATGAAAGACAAGCACTTATCTTTTTGCAAAACATCCGTATGAAAGATGTGGCATTCTTAAAATATCTTGATACTCAGTTATGAGTAAGACTATTCACCCTACACCCCACTTTCGCACACAGGAAGGGAAGAGCTAATAGCAGAAGAATTTCTTTTGGTGGTGGGAACAACTGCATGATGATTATCCCCCACCCTCTATGGGATTCCACGGGAGCTCAAGGATGCCCTGGCAAGCGTTGGGGCATTACTGCGTGTTTGTGGAAGTCTCTCAGCTTTTATTAATTAGATTCCTGACAACGCAATAAAAATCTTGTAGCAGAAAGCCACACTGCTCATTCCTGAATCATATGAAATCATTCACCATTTTATGTACAAGTTTTGAATTACAATCTTCAACTTCTCATCAGAAAAAAAAAACCCCAAAGCCTAAAAAAAGCATTTTTGGCAGAACTGCAGAGTGTACAGAAGCATAGTTTCAATTACATAATATATTACAGAACACATTTTGTAACAAAAAGCAGAGCCTGTTACCTTTTCTGAGAAGGCAGTGCCCAGACAAAACTAAATATTTCACCTCCATTATTAGAGGAACAGCTTTAACTGGACAAAAGAGTACATGAAAAAATTCTTGAACACTCCAGATGGTTTAACTGAAAATTTAAAGTACATTTGTAAACAACTCTAAAACAAGAGCCTTATGAAAATAATAAAGGTCACTGAAAGTTAAGCTGTTAAAACTCTTCTTAGCCCAAACTGCTATACTCTACCTTTTTTTTTTTTTTTTTTTAAAAAAAAAAAGTATACACAGATTTTGCCACACAGATCATCGAGAAAACTAGGCAAATACTTTTTAAATTTTTGGTGGAATTAAGAAAGGGACAGTTTGAAGGCAAAAGGTCAAACTCCAAATTCCCTTCGAAAATTACAAGAGCAACATCACCTAACTATTGAATAGAGCCGAGTTCAACAGTGCATGATAGCACAGTACTTATTTTACAATCTGAGACCCTTTTTAATGTAAACCCTGAAGAGTCATAAGCAACGGTTAGAACAGACTTTTGTATTATGTACCATTAAGTCAGCATTGCATTCACTTTCATTATTCAAACTTTGCCATGAGTTTTCATATACAGTACTGATTTACCGTAAGCGTATCTGGATTATGACAAGGCAAACTGTAAAAACTGCCCTGGGAAATTATTTTCTGTTTGTTAATTATCAACCATGCATCTGAAGTTGAGCATCAGTATTAATGCTGCTCTGCTTCAGGCTTCGGCACATGTTAAGTAAGCTGCTGATCACCGAGTGTGTCCATTTTGGTAGATGGACAGATGTATGTGAACAGCAATACTTTGGATAACTTGTGCTATTCCTAATACTACAGCTATTTTCTCTGCCAATTACATTTTGCTATAAATATGTGTGCCCTTAAGTTGATCCCAATATCAGTTTCAGCTAACTAATCAAATTATCTGCTAAGGTTTTGGGAATGAAAACCCTTCCTTTATTTAAGTAAAATGAGGGAAAGGTTTCTAACTCCCAAAGGTTTGCCAACAATAGATTTATTTTCAAGACAGGATGACACTGTTCAGCAAACTGTTTGTCATCTTTGTTGTTCCCAGATAAGCACAGTAGTATCGTTTTTTATCACCCGGGCAGGAAGGTGAAAAGAAAACAGCGAGGTTTTTGCCCATGTTTTTCCAAGTTCTGCTCATGGGCTCTTATGACTAATTATTCATTTGAAATGAGCGTGTCAAATTTCAGATTATATTTTGAAATATTTCTCTTATATTTTGAGGGTTCAGCAGTTGAACTTCAATTTTTGGTTCTCCTTTTGCAAAAGAGTGTTATTAAAACCCTGCCCACAACTGAGCACACCAAGATCTTATATAAGGAATAATTTCTCATTATATTTAGAAGTGCCTTATTTTTGTACCAGCTAAACGTTAATTCATAATCCAAATAATCAATCTGCAATGTAAACAAGTAGTCATTTTCTCCCATGTAATAATGGTAAATAATGACACTGATCATTACATATTCTGCTTGAGTTCATTAAATGCAATTCTTCACTCACAAAGGCAGCAGGCATTCTGTGATGGACTTCCTTTGAACTGCGTTCAAATGAGTGGAATAACCGAGATTCCTCATGGAGATCTAAGCCATTTCCCTCATTTTCTTAATAGCTTCCGCTATTTGCATACTCAACTCCATTTCATAATTTGCTATTTAAAATAAATTCATTTCCCCAAATCCTCCTCTCCTTCTCTAAAACAAACTTATTTACATTTATGGTAAATGCTTTTCAGCAAATAAGTTGTAAGAAAAAAATATCAAACAAACAAGTGGTATAAAAGGGAGCAAGTATTTAAAGTTCCATATTAATTTGCTTTTTGAATTTCCTTCCAAAGATGCTACAGTGAAAAAAGCTTTAAAGGTTTAAAACACACTTTTACACATTCTTGATTCTTTCCCTCTTTTATACAAGGGACCAACTTTGCCCCGTGAACCACTTCCATAACTTTTGCCCAGGAACTAAATGAAACTGCATGTCATTCCCCCCGAGAAAGTAAAGAAAATACAGCCTTTTACTTCAAATATTTTATGAATGCAAGATTACAAGAAATATATTAGTCAAAATGCAGGGCTATCAAGCACTGAACCAAGGATGCTGGCATCAGGTTGCCTACCATTTTGCATGTGGAAAAAATACACTACGTCTACAGGTAAAAGGCATCACTAATGCATCATGAATTACTCTGGTCTGTCAACATCACCTCTGCAGCTTGGTGCATGTTTAAGTCCTGAAAATAATTGTCATATTAATAGTTTGAGATGAAACACTGGAACAAAACCATTCTTAAACAGGAAAGTTTCTGTTTTGCTCTTATCGAGGTAACACCAAAAACTAAAAACAAGATCTTACAATTTAGCAGCCACTTTAACACTTGTTAGGCTAGCCTTCACACAAGGAGCATGCATACAGCCACTGTTCTTGCTTTAAATTGAGGGCTGTTGGTTAATTCAAGTCACTGTTTCCTCACCTTATTTGATTAACCTGTTGAACTGGATGTCCACCATAGGAAAACGAAAATTAAATGATGTTAAGTGTAGCAGACAAATACAGATCACACCAAGAAGCTAACACTCATGAGTTGTCATAATAAGGGATAATAATAACAATAAAAAAAATATCAGTCTTTTCTGTGCATATTTTTCATTTGAAAGGTCCCAGGAAATCATGATGTGCCTGGCCGTTTCTGTTGCTGATTTCTGATGACCTCCAATTGTTTTTTGCATTGCTGGTAGTAAGTTGAGAGACTTTTGTTTTCATCTAACAGCTTTTTATGTTCTTGTACCAGACGGGATGTGTTTTGCTGGTCTTTTTCATCCTGGTCCAGTTCTGCTATTAGTTCTTGTCTAAAAAAAAACCAACCACAAAACAACAAAACAAACCATAACTGTAATTTATAATCTATTTCTATTTGTGTGTAAATGACTTCATATGTTTCAAATCAGTATTTGATTATCAGTCTGAACTCATGGCTGCTGATATTTTGTACAAAAAAATAAGTTGACAAAAAAAAATTACTCTTCATTGTTAACTGTGGAAAAATTCTCTTCCAAATCAAAACCATGTTTAAAATTTGAAAAAGCTGCAAGCCACAGCCTCTAAAATTGTCCTTTATATAATGTCCTTCAGATGTTGTTCTACAGGTCACAGTAAAACATCTAAAGGATCCACAAAGAATTTCATAAATATATTAAACTCTGATTTTGCTTAACTATATATAAATTTAAAAACTCAAAAGGCAACTTGAAAGACAAAATTGCAACAATTTTGTTAACTTTTTAGTGAAGTGCTGTCTTCCAAGTGGACTTGAACTTCTTAAAGCAGTGGAAAAGCAGAACCAAGCAGATTATATCTGTAACTGTTGTTTCACTTAATTTATAAGTGTTTTAATATGTTTTTAGTAACAATGTTAGAGGAACAAATACACAGATAAACTTGCTATAAATTATCCTGCAAAACTGATACAGCAGTTTGTTTTACTGTTTGTTTATGAGGTGGCAAGAAGGCAAGCTGTCAGCAATATTTTAATAACAAATAGTAGAGGAGAAAGTTCATGTTAATTAATTGTTGCCATATGGTTTGCAATTACAGTTAAAGAAAACTTAATCTTTCTAATAAAGGTTGAACTAATAGCTACCTTAAGAAGCATTCACCAATCACAACTGGTACTGTTTTTTGTTTTCAGACCTATGGGCAATTATGTTCTGACTAAGAAAAACAGTTTAGGAGAAATTTGTATGCAGACTTCCCAGAAAAAAAAAAGTTAAAGGAGGAATCTAAAGCCACAGAATTAACAGTTTTGAGACAGAAACAGACTTTTATCTAAGTTATTGACTCTTAAGGACAACAGAAATAAACCCAAATTGAATATATTTACCCTAGTTTCAGTATCTCCTCATGAAGTCTAAAATTCTAGTTGCACTTGAAAAATATTTATTCTCAGGATGCTAAACCAAAAACGTATAGAGGAGGTCAACCTTACAGTAGCTTTTTCCCCTGTTCTGTATGCTATTTCTAATGTAAAAAATGTTTATACACACATTTTTCTCATTAGCTATTCTATAAACAACAAGGCAAGCTTCTCATTAACAACTGCTGGCCTGTAGTGGCTCAGACACTGGTGGGCAACAAACTGGTTATTTGGTCTAGCATGGGAATATATATGACCTCTCAGAACTGCTCCCCAGCATCAGGAAACAGAAGCTATGAAAAGCAGAACACAACAGACCGTACTGCAAACTGAAGTTCTGAATCACCAGTAACTCTGGCCTTAATCTAACAATACATGCTGTTGCTTCACTTATATGCATACACAATGTAAGAGGAAAGAGTTTATTTCTAGTGCACAAAAGATACATGACGGCTTTTAGGTCCTAAACACCTGGTAGAAAAATGTAAGGTGTGCGTTGATAATACTGTTGTAAATGTGATGATTTACAATTGACAAAAGCTAACCGCAAAGAGAGTAACACTGATGTATTACTCAAGATTCTATAATCCATTATCCAAGTGGTTATCTGCAAAATACAACTGAAAATCTTTTACTGGACAGTGTTGGAAAGAAAATGCCAAAGTTCTTCAAGAGTCCAGGTCTTTCACTTGAGATGATACAAACAAACATTACTAGCATGTTACATATACAGATGTGCCACATACTTTAAAGTAGGACTTATCCAAAAGAAGAGTTTTGATTTTGATTAAAACTGTCAATTACCTGCTCTAAATATCTTATCTGTATTGAGCAGCTCAGTATTTCTGGGATTAAGGTTGGAAAATAACTATGCCCTATAAAACAATACTTAATAAAGCCAGAAATAATAGTCACAGATAACAGGGTTTGTGTAAAAGAAACATACAGAACAGAAAAGGTTAAACACATTTCACTTACTTCCTCTGCAACAGCAATGCAATTTCTGTCTGAACTTTCATATATTCTTGTGCCATTTTGCAGTGCTGTTCAAACACAGCCATAGATTCTTTGGAGTTTGGGCACGGTGCTAGAGGCTGAAAATAAATCAGACATGTTAAAAAGTAATGAACTGATATCTTAGTATATAGTGTGTTAGAATGTCCCTGCAGTGTATTTATAACGTCTTTTAAAAACCAGTAACCTTTTAAAAATAAGCGTTAAACCATGCCCTGGAAAATGTTACTGCACTGATGTCAAAGTTGACTCAAACCTCAAATCTGCATTTATTAATCTGTCACAAAAATCCAAGTAGTATTTAATCCCCCACACAACAAATAAAGTGTGTACAACAATTTAATTCAGTAACACTCAAGCAAATAATGTCTTATTTTGACAGTCAAACTCAGTTTACACTTGGTTTTAGGGATCATGTTTCCCATGGCTTGTTTTTAATAGCTTGATCAAATCTGAGACAACCAATCTCAGATTACATAATATATTTTTTTAGCCTTGGTCAAAAGTTAGACAGAATATAAACACAGGTAAATATGCAACACTGTATTTTGCAGGTCCAAAATCACACATTAGAATGAAATGCAAAATAAAGAATCTAACAAAGCATTTATTTATTACCTGTAACTGGTGATCTAATGTAAGATATGCCATTGGGATGGAGTTATCTGACCCATTGGTCTCTGTAACAATACCAAGGAAATTTTAATGTATTTTCAGAGTTAATTCTATTCTTATAGGACAAAAACAAGAATTCTAAATCATTTCACAATACACAATCTGAATGTGGAAAGGCAAATGGAAATAGCAGCGTTCCAATCCCAAGGCAGATGAATCATTTTGTATTTCTGATAAAGTTAAGAACTTCAAAAGCATGGTCTATCACACCAAGAAGAAATAAAGATTAAGGTTATCATCCTACACTTCTAGAAGCCATGTAACAGCATACATTTTAAAAGGACTATTTTGGTACAGTTTGCAATCACGTTCTCTATTTATAAAAAAATTGCCATTTCATTCTTGTTTATGAAGGATCAGCCAGCCAGCCCATGCATCTAATGATTTTAAAATTAGAAGCTGTGCAAACCAGCTCTGCCAAAATAAAATAAGCACAACCTCCTGCTCAGTTTTGAAACCTGTTCCCAGTGAGGTCTGTAAGTATCTTCCCCACAACATGCTCTAGGTCATCTTCTTTGTACTGTAGAGATACTTTGTGGGTAGCAAGGAACCCAATAAACAATCTATCTCCTGGGCCTGGCTGCTCTCTTCTTATAGTGCAGTTACTCTGGATTTCTCTAGTGCTTTCATTCCAGATTTAACATTTATGAATTCTTATAGATCCTATCTTTTGGTAGCCCACAATCTGGGGATCACAAGGTTACTTAAGCTTTAAGAGACATAGGAGTAAAGACACATGGAGAAACTACTGATTTTATAGCTGCATTATTGCTACTAGAGGATTATATGGAGGAGGGTAGGTTGGAAAAAAAAGGGGCTGCTTACCCATACCCCAAAAGCACCTGCCACAGAGTAGTCGTGGTAGAGAAACTAAGGTGTTGCCCTCAAAGACTATGCTATCTCCAAGAGCAGCTTCAAAAAGAAACAGAAATAAGAGGGTGGGAATGGAGAAAAAGTGGTTAAGTGTATGCTTGTAAGGAAACTGGAAGGTGGTAAAAAAAAAAAAAGAAAACAACCCTAAAACCAGAGACTTAATCACCACAGTATCTTAAATGAGAACAATAGAAAAAGTCCTTCCCTACATTAGACTATTGCCATATATGGAATACTGTTACAGCAAAGGAATTATTGCAATGTTTCAAATACATCAGTACATGCAAAATACTTCAGATTACATTCCTGAGCATTTGTGCACTGTCACAGAACTGTAGCTTTTCCCGTGATTGACCAGATTTGGCTGCATCCTCATTTTATCATTTTGCCTCATTAACTTAAAAAAGTACCCTCTTTTACAGAAAACTAAAATTATTTCTCTTTTTCGAAATTCAAACAATTATTTGTTCATGGACTGCATAAACCTAACAGGAAAAAATATACATGTGGTACATTCTGTATTTACCTGAGTATAAGGTGAGGGATTTCTGTGGGCCAGAAAACCGACCTGACTTTTAGCTCTAGTGCTGTGCTGCGTTAAGGTCAAAGACTTGGGACAAACTGCCTTTGCACTCGCATATGATCAGCAACTTTCCCCAATGAACTATTGACTGGGTAAGAGCTTGCTTCCATGTGAGGCAGCAATTCCCATAAGTGCTCACTACTTAAAGCAACTCAGATCCCACGCTACACAAAAGAGGGCACAGGATGGGCTGTGACAGTGGGCAAGGGCTTTGGGAAATTATCAGTGACAGGGCATAGAGTATGATCAGGCAAAGTGACAATGGACAGAAAGAAGAATGCACAGAAGCAATACAGGAGTATGCTGCCTTCCTCCCACTAAAACAGGGGTTAAAAAAAAAAAAAGAAAGAAAAGTACACATCTTACATACAGAATCACCTTATATTTGGTAAAATACAAGAGCGCATATATATACATACATATATATATATATATATATATATATATATGCTTGTGCAAGAGTCAGTCCACATGTGAGTTTCCATTTTGCAGTTGGTTACAGGAAAAGCATGAAAGTCTGATCAGCCAAAGATGAAAGAGATAACAGGAAAAAGATTTCAGAATTTAAGGCACTATGAGGTACCATCTTGAGACTAAGTTTAAGATTCAACATGTTCATTTTGGTAACAAAAATATAATTCTTTTTTATATTGTAAAAAGGAATTTGTGGGGATCCATTGTTTTCATGCAGTCCAGTACTGGTTCTTTTCATAAGTGGAGTGCATTACGACATTTAAAATTGAATTCAGCTATTAAATTATGTTTATTCTTAACCCTATTTCATAACAAAAGAACATTGATGCTACAGTAGAAGTATTTACAACACTCCTGCAGACACACTTATGTTAGTTCATTTAAAAAGAGTAAGACTATGCGCACATGTACATTCTGCATAAGCAAAATTACAACAAAGGTAAAAACGAGAATTAATGTATTCCATCTGATACTCACCTATAAAGCATTTTATTCCAGAAGTCAGAGCAATGAAAGCTTTAACTGTGCATTCATAATACAAATGCACAAGGCTAAAATGCTCTAAGATGTCTATTTCTCTAATTCCCCCAAACTACACTACAATCAAAAACTGGTGCCAAAAGGTCTGCATTAAATACTACGATCACTGCGTATGTACTTTCTTACAAGCAAAATACTTACTAGTTTATGTAACTTAATGTAATCTATATAAAAAAAGTTCTTAAAGCCAGTGTGCAAAACAAAGCAGTAATGTAATGATTTAAGTTAAACAAAACTAAAATGGACTGTGGCTTTCACCATTTAATTTTATTAATGTCTAGGCACACACCCCACACCATAATCAAATACTTTATATATTTTTACAGGCAAAAAGTTAACTAAGGATTACCTGCATCATCAGGTGTCCATGGATTACGAGTTGGTTTTTCAGAGGTTGGTCCCGAGGTAGTGATCATTCTCACACTAGGACTAGATGATCTACTGCTGTTTCTACTCTCCTGAAATGATAAAACAAAATAAAACAACAAGAAAAATAAAGATAAGATTTTTTTTTTTAGGATTAATTAAAAAATATGATTAAAAAAATAAATGTGAAGAAACCTGAAACTATAATCCTCCCAAATACTCTCCTCCCCAAGTTTTTTACCCAGAAAGTTTTCCGGACAGTTTGATAAACTTTACATGCATTGCAGGGATAATTTCATCCCCATTTCTACTCCATCTTTACTGTATAAAAAGAAATGGATATAATTTGGCTATTCAGCATAATAAAAAGCAGTGGTGACAATATCTTCAAGATTTATATAAAAGCATGACACTATGTCTAGTAATTTTCACACCACCATTCAGCAGAAATCTAGCAGCTCCATAACATAAGGAAAAAATAAAATTTGTTTCCAATGTTTAATCAATGAATAGAACTACATTCAACGAAATGAATGCAGTTTAGGAACTGCACTAGACTGTGGTGTATTATCAGTTTTCTTATGATTCCTATGTCAACTCTGAGATTACGTAATTCATCTTCAGAAAACATGAAAAAAAGTGTTTAATCAAAAAGGATCAAGTAAAGCAAAGCCATTAAGAAATGAGTACAGTCTCTCTCATAAAGAAAATTAAGAACTAAACCAAAATTCTGTAGAAAGTTCCTTTATATATAGCTTGACATCTCAAATCCTTTTGTTTACCAGAGCACAAAAACATAATACAGACTTCATTATTCTACTGAGCTTCTTTCTAAGGTTATTTACAGTATATATTCCTGTATTTCATATACCCCCACACTGACATAAAATTAACACAGTAAAGGACATAAGACTATAAAACCTCAGTGAGTTTTGCAAGAAAAAAATGAAGTAAAAAGAAACAATGCTATTAAAACACACCATATTAAAAATAGTTGCATTTATCATGAAATGGTTAATTAAATGTCCCTATTTTTGAAAAAAGGCACTCAAATATACATTACCTGGCAAATGTATTACTTTATGACTCTAATTTCCAAATATCCTATCTTAGTTTGAATTTTAAAGACAAGATTTCAGTCAAGTAACAATCTGAAGAGTAATAAGATTCTGCACACCAAAATATTGTTTCAACTGAATTATGTTTCTCCTTTAATTTTTGTTAATCATTTCGTGTTTTATGTTAGTAGTCAGGAACGGGGCAACAAACTATTGTAGAAATAATCCAACGGATGTTATTATCCAGATGATGGCATCAAACACTTTGAAAAAAGCTTTTGTGTTGGAGTCGTTGTTGACTTTAGCAAGGTTTAAGTTACTGAGCTTACTGCTTACTGTCAGTGTCCTCAGATATGAACGATAAACACACTCTGGAACAAGCACTTTTAACAGCATGTAAGTCCTTTAAGCAAAAAAAGATTTGCTTAGTGTCAACAATTGACAGCAAAGGGCACTGAAGAAGTACTCTGGTTACAGTAACTTTACAATGTTGTGCTAGATTGCTTGCTGTACCAGATTGTTTTGATCCATCAACAGAAAACCACCATTTCCTTGATAACACTGTTTAGACAAAATTACTAGTGATACAAATGAAGGATTCGTATCTGAAGCATATCTAAAAAGCATTACAAAGTCCAAGGAAGTTCCCAGAATTGAACACCTGTTAGATTACAGCATTTGAACGTGTGTTGTGTGAGATGCTTTAGGCCTCCTGGACACCAGCCTCTCTGACAGGTAAGTCAGACTTGTACTACTGATGCCTGACGAAGTCAGGGCTGTTATTGTTTCAGTGTTCAGCATGCTGCCACTGCATCGCTTTCATCCATGGCCTTATGTGGCTTTTTAAAGTGGAGGAGGGTGGAGGGAGAAGGGTTACTGGGCTTGTAAACATTTCTATTACATCAGATTAATTTCCCTGCCATGTACAATCTGCTGGTGTGACTCAGACTTTCACATTTTATAAAGTCAGCTATGTCTACAGGGACTACCACCATTCTGAGAAATTCTAGATAAATGTGAATTAGTTTTATTCTTATCTTATTACATAATGTACAATTGCACCAAAAAAAGCCCTTTTGTTGACTTTTAGTGCAGATGTGCAACCACTGGCAGATAATGGGAACAATGTGTGTGTCGTGTGTGTCCCATCCCCCCCCCCCCCGGCTCCTTTACTGTTTGGCTGTCTTACCCCAGGTTTAAGACTAACCCATGCTCATTCACAGAGTTCTCAGCTGCTCTTTAAAGGCTGTTCTTCAGCAATCAGTTTCTGTCACCATTTCAAGGGTATCCTTTCATCCTTGCTTCCTCCAGGTATCACTCAACAGACTTGTTATCAGGTTACTCTCAAATCATCTTTGACAGGTGACCAATGCCAACAGCACTGTTGGCTTCTTGACTTCTATTTCTCAAAGATTTGCAGTCTTGAAAAGTTGGCATGCTGAGGAATAATCGCCTCCTCAAGTTTAATTTAAATAGGCAACCCAATTTAAAGAAATCATTATTACTAGCCCTGTCTCCTCATCTGTGGATTTTATCTTGCTGTGAAAGAGGAGAAAAAAAGAGTGTATCTGTGACCAATTTCACAATCTCACGGACAGAATGATTCATCTGTCTAATATCAGATACTCCAAACTATCACACTTAGCTTGCATGCATGTGGGCATGTACATTCTGACCTTGTTTCACAACTGTTCAGTACAGTAAATGGTTTTCTTTAATATATTAATTTTTCTTTCCACTTCAACGTAAACTGTAAGAGTTAATGAAGGCCCAGCAACAGTTAATAACAAACAAAAAAGGTTTAAAAGAGGTAGTTTTGATGTTATGATAACACTGTGAAGGATTATGTACCAAAACAACCAACCCAATCAAGATGCACAGGTAGGGACATGGATACCTTACTAGGCATCTGATCACAACCTGCAGTTCTTGGGTGATTATGCCAAATAAGTTTCTCAGAATCTATATAATACTGTAAAGACTCTATCCAGAGTAAACATCAGGTTCGCCGAGTTTCTTCAAGCCCCCAAAAGTTTTTATGGCTGCAGTTCAGAGTATACACATGTTACACAGGTATCTAGGCAAGAGCAGTAGTGCTGGACAGACATCACAATACAATGTTTTAAAAAGCATGTACAAAGAAATGGAAAGGCAGAAGAAACAATTCAGTGCCAAAAAAAAAAAATTATGTGGAAAAATGAATAGAGCTTCACAGTATATAGATGGAAACAAATGGAAATGTAGCATTTGACTGTACAGAGAGGGTTGCATCAGTGCTGCTCACGTCACTTGGAGTTAAGGTCCAGTCTAAGGTCACCAAGCACTAGAGAAATCTGTGAAAAATCAGACTTAAACACATGTTCTTAACACTGAACTACTCCAACAGCTGATCCAACAATAGAAAACCTTTGGCTTAGAGTATTTTCCCATCTTAACTGTTGATGTAAAAGGGTCAGTTGAGTAGTAAAATAATCTGCAAAGTACTATCACTGTCTGCTGTTGATAACATCAGCAAGATCAATACTGAAAAATACCGTGTCTCAACAACCTAAACCCAGTAATCATCAGCCATACAAAACCGCACAAAAAGTTCTTCTAACAATACACAAATAAAATATACATACAATCATAAAACATACAAGAAGGTTAGATTAAAACAGACCAGCAGTTAAACAGGGAGATGAGAGTCTTGGTTTACCCTTTCAGGTAAGCACCCCAAATTTTGATATATTTATTATCATCAATACCAGTGTTTTCCTCCACCTCCATAAAAATTCCATTCTGAAGTGGAAATATCTTCCCGATTAAAAAAAAAAAACCCAAAATAATTTCCTATTGATGCAGCAGCAATTTTCAGGAAAAACACATTTAAGAAAAAGATTTCTGATCAGGTCTAGTCAAATAGTCAAAAAAAGAAAAGTGGCACCAGGGCAATCATTCAATTTTGAGCGGAATAGGGGCTTACAAGGGCTGGGTGTGGGAGCAGAGGCACGCAGTACCATGGTGGTTTGGTGAAGAAGGCTGTGCTGCAGGGTGGGTGTAAAGGAGAATGGAATGTGGGGAAGAAGGGTGTTTGCAAAGAAGGAAGGGAGGGGGAAGGGGATCTTCACATTAGACAGGATAAGCTATATATGGTATGGTGCATATAGGGAGATATGGTAAACTGACCAGATCTACGCTAGTCACAGATGGTTTTTCTGCTTTGGTTAGCTTATATGGATAGCAGGTTCAAGATTTTCAACAAAAATTCAAGGCAGTGAGGTCCAGAGCTATAGAAACCCATAAAGAGTAAAGTCTTCTGTCATATTATATTGTGCTCACTTTCTTCATTGTTTTGCAACTTTTTTTTTTAAAAAATACAAATATATCTATGCCAAAAGTTATCTTTAGTTTCATCAGACTTTTCTGTCTCTTCTCACACCAAAAAGGGGATGAAAATTAGTTACTTGCTTATATTGACAGTGCAAAATTTTCTTCCAAAGAGCATTTTTCATGCCTATTAAAATATGTTTTCCAGATTTTATCATGTTTCCAAAAACTGCAAAATAGAAGCAAAATAATTGTAATTTTCAATATGTACACCATCAGAAGCAAGATAGTAAAATGTGATTCTGGTGCTTCTATAGACCCTCATCAGAAATTGGTGAGGTAAACGAAAAACCTTTTCTGTATTCCCCTGATCACAAAGGCAATTTAGCTAGAACATCCATACAAGCAGCAGAATAGCTTTCAAAGAAAGATTATTGTAATAGTTATTAAGATATGAAGTGTCTGGTGTAATTCTGTATTTTAAAATATTAACCATTCATAAAAATGAATAGAATCAGTGCAATTTGGCATAACTGATGTACTGTCACAATTTTTTTCTCCCTAATCTTGCATAACTTTAGTTCTACAATTAACTGAATATGCTATTAAATTTTGCAGATTCATTTCTAACAAACCTGTCCTTCCCTGAAGGTATTAAAATATATTTAAGACTAATTTATTATTTTCTGATAGATGTACATAGCAATTTCTATTAAATTCTACCTTGGGGATTGATGAGGTTTCTGTGGCTATCATACTTCACAGAATTAAAAAAGAATCAAATGTTGATCTCCCTGATAACTACACACTCCAAAACTATCACCTATTTTAGATTATTGCAGTAGGTTGTTTAATATGGAAACCTGATGAATATGCTAAGCTCCAGTTTCCCACATCCAAATAATAGTAAGGATCTCAAAATTGCCAGTTCACGCTAACGACCAAATAGTCTCTGTGAATTACTGAAAGACAATGAAACACATAAAACCACAAAATAAACACATCTGAATGAAACATTAGCTGTACGTTTCTCATTTAACATGTTCTTAATTTGCTTTAAATTTTATGTAGCATATGTTATTATAAAACAGCTTATTGAGAAAGACTTTTTTTTTAAACAAAACTTTGTGACAGCACCCTCCTGTAAACCTTTCACAAGAAATGTAGATAATACTCTAAGTTACTATTCAGCGTTCAGAGACTAATGATAAATATATGTTTAACACTGATGCACAGGCTTCTTATTTTTATACAAAAAGTGAGTCTAGTGTATGTATAACTGTTCCAGACAATCGTTTGCAGTAACTACAAATGTTTTTTACATATAGAGACAGGAATAGGCTTTCCTGCGTAACATGTGCCCTCAGTCAAATTAAGTGGTACACAAAAGCTATGTGTATATAAAAATGATAAATGCTGCACAAGCTATACAGAAAATACTTCTCATCCAGAGCTCATTCATAGATTACCCTCATGGAATCTCATTTAAATGCAATACAAACAACACTACAATCTGCCAAGCTTCCACATCATTTCAATGAAAGCATCAAAGGTGAAGAATTCCAGACCAGTTTCCCTGTACAGATTTGGTGTTGACTTTAATGAAAGATAAAGAAGAGACGAGAAAGACGTTACCTGACTGGACTCTGTTCCAGCAACACTAAGATCTTGAATGGATCTGCGCCTCTGCTGTCCGTTTCCTGCTGGGAAAAAAACAAAACAAAAACAAACCAGTGAAATCTATTCAGAACAAAATAAGAAGGGTGCGACTGTTGCAGAGGAGCTTGGAATTTGTACAAATCCACACAGAGAAAGGGGGGGGGGGGGGGAGAGAGAGACAGCTGCAGAATTTTAACTCAAAACATGCTGGCCTGTCAACAAAAAGTATATCCTAATACAATAACCACTCCTACCACATGAATAGCTGCTGCACTCTACTCCACCATCTTCTGTCACATGTATTTGGTCAGGCTTAGTACTCAGGGCAGGAGCTGGTGACGACATCTATTTCAAGTGCGTTACGTTATGGGGATTTCTAAAAGCTAGACTGCAAAGATAACAGGCTGCCAGCTTTAACCTGTTGCTCTTTGGCGTGCCCAAGGAACACAGCAAGGACTTCTGCCCATGTGCCGCTCTCTCACAAAAACTTAAGAAGCGAAAACACTTCCTTCTTGCCTTTGTCTCCTTCAGATGAACAAAAATATGTCCTATTCTCATGCTCTGAGAAGTGTGAAAAGGGGACTGTTCAGCTAAATCACATCTCACCATCAACCTACTGAGCACAATGCTGTAATCTTTTCCTCTTCTCCTTCCACCTGTTAGCAATTATCCACCAGTGACAGCTACATAAAACAGTTTAATTTTTAACACTGACACGCAATCAAAGGCATTTCCAGGAAACAGTGTCTTCTTAAAAATAAAAGGAGATTATGCAATGGAATCTCCCTGGCTACTTTGATTTTTATTACGGTGATTGTTTATATTGTCTCTTGAGAGCAGGTCAGCTGTCCAAAAGGAAACACCAAAACGTCCTGAGGAACAGCTGACAATGCTCAAAATTCTTGCTCTTAAACTCTGCATTACGTAACTTCTCTACTGGAGGGGAGCATCTGAAACATGTCCTGCAGCCGCAGCAGCCCCTCGCCCAGTGACCCTGCATGCAACAGCCAACCCAGCTCACTCAAAACCCTGTAACAGGCATCGCACTTTTAACCTTTTAGATACTTCTTATTCAGCATCATTTCCATATGACTCCACAGCCTATCTTGACAGGTGTTTTGAGTTGCAACAGTTACTACAAAAATGTAAGACTATTTAATATTAATCAATACATTTAATGCTACCATACTTTAAATTTTTAAATATAGGTACTACTACATGTAGGAACACATTACCACAAAACATCAATACAAAATTCTCAGTGTCACTTTACAATTTGTGATGGCATTTTATGGTCTAAAATTTATAGAAAGTACTATGAGAAACAAGCATATATAAAAATCAAGAAGGATTCTAGAATGGGAATATATTCTTTGCTTTGACTTCAATTTGTATTGCAAATTTTCTGTGGTCTTGGTCTTTTGCTTCTGAAATTCAGGGAAAGTATATACTTACCTAAGCAACAATGGTTACATTATATTTAATATTTCTATATTAGAGATCGTGTGAATGACAGATCTGTCAAAATTTCTGAACTTGTCCATTTGCAGTGAACTTTTCTACTAAATCATTTAACAAACAAGATTATACATTTAATAAAATTCTGTGCTGTTGGATACTTCATCTGGCTGCCACAGCTCATCTCAATATTTAAGATATGGGCGATCCACCCACGACCGATACAAAATTATGTGCACGTTTCATTCAACAAGTTATAAAATTAGCTCAGCTGAAATAGGCTTGCAAAAATATCTGAAATTCTCATTTCAGATTAGCAACATTTGTGAATTTAAAGAACCCGGCACATGTGTTGCTGAAATATTAGAACATGGCTGCCAAAATGTTAAAATAATAAGGGTGGGGTGCAAGAAAGAAAAGAAAATGCCTTGGGGAGAGAAAGAGGGGCCAAAACTACTGTGTTGTAATAAATGAACATCTTTAAATAAAATATCTTCAAGTTAGTAGCATGAGGGAAGAGCAAGCTCTACTAGGCAATGCCACTTTAATTAGTGTAACTACTGCAGACATCTGGCAAATAGCTTAGACAAAGCAGAAACAGACTACAAATTGACAAATACTTATTGCTCCAGATTCAAGACAAATTTCAATTGAAAAATATACTATACAACATATGACCTTTATTTGAAATAATAACTGCTATTTCTCTATGCTTTCCTCTCACAGTTTTGATCTTGTTCTTACTTCTATGTCCATTTAAAACTAATTTTTTTCCTTGTTACAAAAATGAAGAGACTTGTAAATGCACAGAAGTTAATATACAGTAGCTTGATGCACTATGTCGGGATTTCAGTGGTTTACAGGATTTTTAAGACTAAAAATAAAACATCACAAACATACTTCCTGGCCTCAGAAAACCCCATTTCGCATACTGTTGTTTATATCTAAAATGAAATTCAAAAGGAACAGGAAACTTCCATCATTTGCTGTCCCATACTCCAGCAAAAACAAATTCTACAACTTATGAAGGCTTCTGATCACACCCCCTGCAAATATCCAAGACCAGCTATGAACTCTTCTCCTTGCCCTTTAGCAGATACTTGCGTCTCCTTTTACACTTTCTTATTTGTGCACAGTACACGCTCTTCCTTACACACCTACAAGACCCAAACCTCTCTCACAGGGCAGGATGATCATTGAATGTAACAGCGCTGGAACACATTTTAAAGAAGTTAAGACACTGATTTGAATTCCAGAAGAATGAAGTGAGCTGGGAAGACAAGGGTGGGATTTCTGGCTTATACCGATTTTAAAAGTACATGGAAAAATTACAGACCTAAAGCATCTATAATTCCTATCTACTTTCTAAAGGCAATTAAAGTGTATCTATCCTGAGTAATCATTTATATGGTGTCAATGCTATAAAAATCTTAACACTGTGGAACAGTTTCAGACAACAAAGTTACAAAGCCAAATGCATGCACGCTATATGCATGAGATGTCTAATGTTGTCAGTGGAGTAAAGTCTGCACTTGAAGGTATATTTACTACATGCTGCTTGACTGTTTTGTATCAAAAAGGTGTTCTGATTATTTTTCTTGATTATATTACAAACCGTACTTAATTTTTGCTGTTTCTTTAAACATATAGCTACTTAAGCCTTCTGTACTTACTATGTTTTTTACTTTTCATATCGATAAATAAAATCTTGTTGTTTATTATCTATACTATACATTATATATAAATTGAAAAAACATTGATACTTCACTTGACTATCTGGTTACAGGATACCATTGCTGAAAAATCATTTGCCAAGTTGTTAGGCAAGAAAAGAATTCATTGATCTATTTTCAGTTTCTAAGTTTTTGTAAGCTAGTAACACAAACCAGCTTTTTACATGAAAAGAAGTTCTATTCATCCTTATTTAAACCTATTCAGAAGGAGAAGCAAATATGTATTAAAAACTTCCACTTCTGCCAACATTTTACCTTCAACTGATGAAAATTTGTATTTTATGACCTCAGCAGCATAATCAGTTCATGGATGAAAAGCAGCTGAAGCAACACATTACAAAAAACCCCAACGATAGCAGATGTAATACTCATACTTCTAAAATAGCCCTGCCCAAAGCAGCTGACTCATGGTAACATGCCTGCACGGTTCCTCCCCTCTACGGGAAGCAGCTGCTTCACCATGTGCTCAGCAGAACTTCAGGCAGCAGCACAGCGTGGGTCAGCACTCCCGCTCGCCTGAGGATGGAGATGGGCTGCTCGCCCCAGCGACAGACTTGCCCAGGGAAGTCTGGAGGAGCTGGGTATGTAGAAGAAGTGCTAAGGAGTGTAATGGGGTGGGATCGAGATGGAGGTGCCAGTTTGGGTATCTTGGAAGTATAACTAGAAGGGGAAAGTGTCTTAAGAGTCCAGGACTAAAAGCATTATGCTGAGAGAATAAGGAAAGGAAAGAGGTGAGAAATTGGTCACCTTATATTGTCTTTAAAAGAGTAACTGAGCAAGGTACTTCTGAATAACTCCTTAAGTATACAGATAAATCTAATTAGTTTACTGGGCTGATTATCACATCCCTGTCACATAATGATTGATCCTTTTTTCTGGCCTTGGGATTCTTAAGGGAAAGCTGTTCTGACAACCAGAAAACTTTTAATATACGGACCAGACTTATTTGCAGACAATTTACATCTTTTTCTGTAGTGCCAACACTATCTTTTAGCTTAAGTAGTTCTCTTTTCCTAGTCTATAGAAGAATGTGCAGCTGAAGAAAAATACTCATTTCTCAGCTTTCCTTTTGTGGGCTAAAAAAGCCATGCTTTCAAGATTCTTCTTTATACTCTCCATCAATCTCAGTAATCTTGCTGTTATTTCAGAGCGCATGTATGGATCTTTTATATGGCTGCCCAGAAGAGTATGTTGAATTCCTGATTAAACCTCAGCAAAGGCCTGTAAATAGTGTTAGCACTTCCTTATCTTGCCTGGAAACGAATCCTAAGATTTCACATTTTTTTCTAACTGCATTACATTAGTGGCTTATACTAACTGGGATTAATCTGCATTCACCTGCTATGGTCCCTTGTCATTTTATTAAAAGAGATTGTTGCTAGTATATGGCCCACAGTTCATGACACTGAATTTTACCCTATTTCTATTTTTTCTCCAGTTGTAACAAAATTTTCCCTATCTAGTACCATAATCCTCCTCTTTATGAATTGTTGCTTCTGAAAGCATTAACAGGCAATTTCATTATCACTTATTTAAGAGTAAATTTTCAGAAAATTCATTAATATGCTTGCTTCAATCTTATACCTTTTTTCATTTCTACAGGTTGCTATTTCTCTTGTATCTATTTGAAACTCCCCTTGGTATTCACTTCCTGTCAAGTTCAATTAAAATAGTTCAGGTGAAGAATATCTTATAGACTTCCTCTGCCTAAATAAGTAAAACCAATAGACTGGTACAATCTATCTTGTGAAAGACATGTGGCACTTTATTTTACTGACATTTTAATTATTCTCTAGAAGTTTCAAGGTTTCTTGGAAGCCTCTGTGCTGATACGTGTAGACAGCGTACACAGACAAGAGGGACTCTGTTTGCTTCTAGAGGTCATCTGTCAGGCTCTCATTACATGTCGAAACTGCAAAACTTGACAGATCTCTGCACTTTCTCTTTGCTCTCTCAGGATTTCATTTATGTCATGGCAGGCCAGAACCATTTGAAAATTACAGTGGAAAGCTATGCTAGTAAACATTCTTGCAGATTTGTTAACCTCAATGCCAAAAAGCTTTCTTTTAATGGGTCATGTGCTACTGTTCTTTGGGATCTACTTTTTGATGTTCTGTATTTTTATGTGTAAACTTCAATAAAGTTATCTGAAAGAAACTTGTATGAAATTATCTCTTGCATTCAACTTTGAAATACCAAACAGTGTCAACATTTATAAGAAAACTTCCTCAGATGACACAAATTTATAGTTGGGGGTCCACAGTTTTTAATGGATCTCTAGATTAGCAGCAGATACTATGCCTTGCATGTCCTGCCTCTAACAAATTATTCTGAAGTGACTTGCATACCACTACTGGTATACCTATCACAGTTTGGGACTGATTATGCTTATTTTTAGGCTTTGAGAAGTATGAAAGGAAAGAAGGAAATCCACTTTGCAAAAAATAGAATGGAAAAGGAAAATGATATGCTGCTCACTAGCCTGGGATGGATGAGAAATATTCATTAAAGTCCCAGCTGAAATCACCAGCTATGATGTCTGGTTATACTGATTTTCTTCCTGTCAGAAGCCTCTCCTAATAATTTTAGTTTGCATTAACTTAAACACAACAGAAATACCTTCTGCAGACACATTTTAGCTCTTAAAAAGCATAGTCAAATGTAAGAATTACACAGATTGTGTTAATTCTTTTTAATCACAAGTATCACATGGATTTGAACGTCTTTACATAATGTATCGAAGTTTTCTGTTCTACTAATATTTGATTAGATTAAAAATGGGTGCTCCAACACAAAAAAAGATCAGGGCAAGATAATTACCTAGACAGGGATTTTTCAACTTGTCCATTTTCACCAAGTTAGGTATTGTAACAAAAGACTGCATATATAGTTTTTTTCTAAGATGACTCTTAACATCAAGATCATAAAGGAAAAAAATCCTTTATCAGTAAAAGTCAATTCAAACTTGAAGATGGAATCCTTTACTGATAAAAGTAAGTTTGTACTAAAAAATCATGCTCCTCTTTACAGAGACGTTATGAAAAAAAAATCTTGGGATAATTTCTAGTTCTGTCCTAGCGCAACTGGAGCAAGAAGTATTTTTAGCAGTCTGATCATTATTCCGGCATCTTAACCAACTGACCCGTTCACCTGGTCTGCGATACCTGGTATGATGATCTCAGGGACATCCAGAATGTTGCCAAATGAAGCAGTTTTACGATGGCCTCGTTTAGGCTTGGAATAGGCTGAAAAAATACACACATACAATACACATGCAAAACACTAAAATGGCAATAGCAAAATTATTAAGTTTCTAATATTGCATTTTTCATAAACTTGGTTAAACTATAGTTCATGCAAAAATGTGTCATGCAGAATAAACTGCATTGCCTTTCACTCATGCTTACACAGAGTAAAGCAACTGTTAAAAAGCAAAAAATGCAGAACTAGCTGTCATTACAACAAGGTGTAATTAGTTAATAGTTAGCAACACAAAAGTCAAACACAGAAAGCAGCATGGCAACAAGGAAGGGAAAACCAAATGTAATTATCCAAAACAAAGAACAAACTGAATTATTTCAGATCACCTGTATATTTGGAATAAATTCTTGATTGCCTGAACTTATAAAACTTCTTCTCTTTAGGGTTGGGTACAAACTATTTTGTAAACAAGATTAATAGTTGGGTACTTCTGTTTCTTTAAACCACCTCCTTTTAAAGGAAATCTCATCTGTCTCTGAAAAAAGCTTACTCTTACTACATTTGACAATCATTCCTGCTTTCCATTCTTTTGTCCTATTAGTGAAAATTTCTTCTTTTGCAAACGGGGTATCACTACCAACCTCTTCATTTCTGAATTATATTCAAGTTACATACTCTGGAATAAAAGCTAGTCATACATCTTTTATTTTACTACTTATGTAGTTTAAGATAAATAGTTCCCGTTTAGAGAAAGTCTTAATACCTAAAGGTAGAACACTGCAGCATATCCGCCTCAAACTTATTAAGTAATGGTGCATTATGTGATTTACACTTAATCTGGTGATAGATGGAACAAGAGGATTAAATAATTCTTGACCTGATTTACTCTTAACAACATCCCAATTCTCACCCAGCCATAGGTTCACAGCATATTATTTCTGCCATGCAGTTTAAAAAACAAAAGCAAAACCAATACAGTGCTGGTTTAGCTCTTTTTGAAAAAAATTAGTCAGATGGGTTTGACCTCATTTCTAGTAATTCACTACTGCCTGAAGTGGTTTCTTTAAAAAAATTAACTAGTATGTTCAATATATTACTTCTGTTTCAATAAAAAGAAGCTCTACACTCATAACAAAAAGAAGTCTTAAAATATTCTGAAATAATAATTATTATTCAGAGCAATGTACTTAAGGAAGACAAACCAGGAAAATTAAAACCTCACACAAAGGAGGGCCAGATTATCTCTACTAATATCAAAAACTTACACTGACTTTCAAGTGTCACTGACCAAAGTGAGTCCTGACATATTTTAAAATTAAATCAGCATGTTATTCTTATCAGGTAAGTATACAGCTGCCTTCTGTTAGGAAACCTTTAGATATATTCAGGGTGAGATGTGCTACACAATCATCCAGTCAAAGACTGACAATACAAAAGACAAATTTTGGAATAAGGCTTTAAAATAATATATACGAATATAAACATAAAAAGTGTTTAGGGCAAGATAAATATTATTTCACAAGTAACTTCAGCATTTAGTAAAACAAGATCCTGAAGTAATCATAATACAATGAAGAACAAAAATGAAACAGTCATGGTGCACAAGAAAGCCAGAATATGATGCATATTTCTTTATTAATCACAGCTACTTGATCACTCTAATTTCCAGATTGGTAGGAAAATACTAGAACAGCTAAATAACCCTGGACTAACCAAAGTAATTTTGTATGATTATTTAAATCTGTGGTTATATACCATAACAAAAAAAGTTTCACATATTTTAATCTATACAAACTTCTTAACAAATAGTATCTTTGATGAAGAAAAGAGACAAGAAAGTGTTTGCCACGTATACACATTTTTATTAATTCACTCTTCTGGGAAGGATAAAGATTGCTTTCACCATAAAATTATGTATGTATACTTACACATAAATTCCAATTCACTCAAGGATTAAAGTTTAGACACAACATTTTAGAGCTACCTGAAGCAAACCTGGCAAAACACCTGTACCTTTTAAAAATTTTTTTTACAGAAGATATCTATGCTTTGTTAGTCTGATGAATAAAATCTGATCCGATGAAAAAAATCTAACTATGCTTTTCTTAATCTGTCAAAGTGTATTTTAAAACTTATTTGGGAACATGCTGAACTTTAAACCTATCTCAACTTCAAAAATGTTATAGAAATAACCTTGAAGGAAATGTTATTTTAGAAATATTTATGCTAGCAGAATTGGAATAACATTATCTGAGATGCAAAGGAAAAAGTTGTACATTTCAAATAGGACTGATGTTTAGAAGTCTTATGATGATTTTTTAAAAAGGTAAAGTCTAATTCAACAAAAGTAATCTCGTCTGCAACCTTAGAAGTACCCAATTAGTATACTCAACCTTGTTGAGTGTACAACTGTGAATTAAGCCATTTTCCCCTGCAATTAATAAAGACTATATGAAAATTTAAAGTATTTTCATATGGCTACCGGTATTAACCTTTTGTAACACTATGCATGTTTTATATCTTCCTTCCAGTTCCTTAGTCTATCCCCCAAATGTCCTTTCATTTTACCTGTGATGGAAGCTATTCTTGCTTCTATTTCAGACATGTCAGCACTCATCCTTTTGGCTTCTCCTGAAACAAGAGCTGACTGTGGTCGTGCGCGAACATCTGACAAGCTCTCCACACTGCTCCCACGAGATGGGGGTAAACTCAAACGGCCAGGATCACCCTGTTTCAACAGTCACATTTTTAAAAAAAAAATTCTGCAGAAGCCTCCATGATATGCACAGTATGTAGGTTAAAATGTATTTCTGTAATGTGCATTTTAAAAGTGACAAGATTTAAAATTTATAATTCAATAAACAGTAATAATTTAACTATTATTGGCATACAAGAACCAAATTATCTGCAACTTGCAGAAGAATCTCACTTTATGCAGATCAAAATTGAGTAGAATTAGGCCAATATTGTCACAAGAAAATCTTTGTATATTTTCATCCTACTTGAAATAAAATGTAGTATTTTCAAAATTTACATAAATGCTTAATCCTTTCACGTTATACTAATATTTTAATTCTAAGTTAAGGCTGCGATTTTCAAATATAGTATTTTTTACTCTAGTAAATTCCTTTAAATAAAATGAACTTATTTTTTATTTCATTAGAGATCTTATTTAGAGCTTTCCAGTTTACCTTTTTGGAATCATTTGATATTTTTCCATCCCCTGTCACGTTCTTTTCCTGTAACTAACTGGCTCCAATTTTGTACTATTTTTGAAAGAAGACACTAATGTTTTGTAGCAGTTACAGCACTTTTTTCCACCTTTGTCCTTTTCATTATTATGGTTCAATATTGTACATGTTGGCTTACCGGCTGCTTGGCTGTATTCTTCATTTGCTGTGCCAATTTTGACTCTAAACGTTTAATAGTGTCATTGGTAGAAGGTCCTTGGAAGTCACCTGGTTCCATGTTAGCATCGCTCTTGTTACTTGTGTTTGTAGAAGTGATGTCCATGAATGAACCTAGAAATCATTAAGGAGGAAAAAAAATTTGAGTTTCTCCATTAAAAATACTGAAGTGCATCTCTTCACTTGAGCATTCTCAGAAGCCTAACTGCTTTAAAGCAACACTTTTGAAAACTTTTAATGAAAGGCAAGCTGCATGATTGCAACAGATCCGTTAATGTAAAAAATAAAAGGAATGAAAAAGATGGAAATAAATGACTAAGTACTATGATTCCATTCTGAAGTCAGTCTTTAGCTTGCTCTGAAATTGTTGGGGTAGATGTTACGTTAACAACACAACCAGCAACCTTATTCACAATTAATGACATAATCCATCATTAATCATAGAGGAGCACAGATATCTGAAAAATAACAGACAATATATATTTATTCACAGTTTGAAGTGGTAAATCTTATTTTAAAATCATGTGCTGTGGGGTGGAGAACAGCTAGTAAAGTCAGTACAACGCTACAGCTGAAAGATTTTGTAATATACACGTCACTAAGTTGCAAAGTAGCTAAGGAAACTTTATCCAAAGTAACATCAATTTGTTTGGAGATAGAAAATAAACCAACCAAGCAGTGGAAGGTGAAGATACCTAAGATTAATAACAACTGAAGTAGGAAAACTGTATTCTAAAATAATGAAAAGACCGTATAATCTTTATTTTCTACGATTAAAAATATCTCTCTGAGGGCAAGACTACCTGAAAGCCTGGCCCACATTTTGTTCCATTCACTTTTCTAGTGATCTCCTTGCACTTAAATTACTGCTTACTGAATCTTAATGTAAAACAACTGCAAGTTTAAATTGTGGTGATCGTAACTGAAAGCAGGTGCAACTTTCAAGAATAGTCAAAAATTTCAAAATGCCAACTCCTCAACATTACATCTGAGTGAAAGATGAGTGAACTGCTAGCAACTTTGATGGGGAAGAAAGGAGGAGACCTTAAACCTGGACATTTGAAGACAGCTTTCATTATATACTTGTTCTCCCTTAAAGGTAGACTTCAGCAAAACCATTTGGCAGAGAACACTAAATATGATATAGCATGAGGTCTTAATAAAAAAATACATTCCTGCCAATGCTTAAGATTTTGGAAAGGTTACCCTTCCCAGTTTGAGTTCAAAATCAATATGAGAATGTGCTTTATAACCCATCAGTATAATTTCATGTTACTGTTCTTTTCTCTTATTTATATAAGTGTACCTGTACTAGTTGCAGAGTTGCTTTGGCCTTCATCTGAATACTGGCAAGGATACTGCAGAGGTTCATCAGCTCCTGGAAAGTACTGTGAAAAAAAAAAGCAATGATTTGCTAAAAAGCAATTAACTGTTTAAAAATTATTTAAATAGTACCTCATACAGTAATTTATAAATATAAATTATATATTATGTTTCTAATAATTGATGAGAAATAAATGCAACTGGTTTTAGTAATACATTAAAACAAATCTATGACTATTTTTATTAATTTCCCCAAATTGGTTATGAGTTAGTATACCACTCCCATAAGCAGAGGAATTTTTTCCCTTCTCTACTGTAATAATTTGATAATTTTTATCAAAAAGAGAGAGAAGGAGAAAACATGCAAGTCCACCTTTACAGGGTGATAAAAGGCATACCTTTTATAATTTAATTTCCCAACTTATTAGGTTAAGAAATGATTAAGATACTAAATTAAATTTTTATACCCGCATTAAGTGTGTCATTATTTTAACAATTTCCTCCATGGATGGTCGTTGTGAGGGATCCTTGGACCAACAACGGGTCATTAAACTCTCAATTGGTTTAGGTAAGTTTTTGATCAGTGGTGGCCGAGTACCTATAATTGAAATTAGAAAACCCCTTTAATTTCTTAAACAGACTGTAAGATGAATGAGTGACTGATCTCTCTCTGATATTTTGCTAAATAAAACCAGGAAAATGTATAGTTAATTGTAGACTGAAAGAACTGGCCTGTACTTAATCTTCTCTTTCACAAACAAAAAAATCGACAAAAGAAGTTCCTTTGCACTATGTACAAGTTACAGTTACATACAAACAAGTAGAATGAAAATTAAACTTTTCCTTGAGTAGTGGTTTGAATACTGACTGACCAAATACAACATATTACAATGGCTAACAAGTATGTTACCACTTTCTGAAGAATAAAGCTCTAGACCAGACTAGGAAGCAAGTAGTAACAGTCTTTGGTTCCTAGTGCTGTACTTACAAGAAAAAAACCCCAAAAGAAAGGAAAAAAACATTTTTGAGGGCTGATTTTGTTCTTAAGAACTTTCTGAAAAAATTAAGCACTGGAAGTACCAATTTCATGTGACTTTTTCATGGCCTATATGCATTTTTATTTGCGTATTTTACTTTAACTGTTATAAAACTATTCAGCTGTTTTTTTGATTCAAGGTTCTACTCTTTCTACTATTTCAACAAGCATAATTAATGGACATCCAGTTGTGTTTAATACATGAGATACAGCGACATTTTCATTGAAAGCAGTAAGTATTTAAAAATGTATTAACTATAAGAAGTAATACATGAACTAAGAGTGCCACAATGGTTTCAAGTGAGATATGTACCTGGACAATTCCTTTCTAAGTAGGAAAAGGGGGGGGAGGGGAAGAGAAAAAAATTTAAAAAAGGAGACTTTTTAAAGCAAAAGTAAAGACAGATAGGGATTTGCCTTCCCCTAAAGAATACTCTCACACCTTTCTGATTTATGACTACATTTACACTTACTTTTACAGTTAATGCTTTTATGCAAGGTACTCATCAGTCCTAATCTCAATGACTTGTGTCGTTGAAAGACTGAAATAGAGAATTTCTTTATTCAGAAATGCCATTTGCAAACATCTATCTTTGTGCGTTATTATGACTATAATGCTCACCCATCCCATGGATGCTCACTTCTCGTCTTCACTGAACAGGATGTCTGTGCTCACCTTAAGCTTCTATTGTTTAGTACTGAAGCATGATGCTCAGGCAGAGTACTGGCCTTCATTGCTTGTTTGTTAATTACACCTTCCAAAAAAGTTTGTGCTTTCTTTGATGTTGTCTTTTGCAAATGGCAGAAACTCTTTGCAGACATTCAATGAACTACTTCACTATCATTACCTTACTCTTCTTAAAACTCTGCTTTGCAATGATACCTAAAGACACACTGTTAAAAAAGTTACACCACTATCATGAAGATACTACAGTCTATTATTCTAACCAATGTTGTACCACTGCTTTCTTTTGTCAGTGTGAATCCAACCATTGTCTCCAGTTTATAGTCCAAGCTCCTGAGAATCTGTTCTGTATAGTACCTAGCATGTCCTGCTCCCTGACTGCAGGTACCTACACACAAAGGTAAAACAATTCAAATAGCAGAACAAAAAAACCCACCAGATAAAAAAAAAAAAAAAAAAAATTTTAATTACTAATGGTCTTGCAGGAGTTTAATGGTTTCCAGCATTTCTAAAGACAGGTCAAGTTACTAAAACTCATGTATTTACTGTAGAGGCCCAATTAAAAAAACGACAACTTGACTAATAAAATTGTAATTCATCCAGACAAAGGGGTTGTGGGATTTTTTGTAGCACATGATCCAGATGATTTTAAAAACAGAATGTCATCACAAAAAGAACATGGCTCTTTTCCCTTGTTTGTTCATGTGGTAGGTACATGTAAGCAGGGAATGCAAGCACTGGAACAGCCAAATAACACAAACTGCACACTAACACAAAAGTGGCAGTCTTAACTATTAGTCTTTATGACAAAAATGCATATTTAATAAAGTATAAACCAGAAAAACTAGTAACTTAAAGCTGCATAGTTAAGAGTGTTTAGCAAATTTACAGGTCAAATGCAGAACTTAAAAAGCAATATTTTCAACTCACCATTGTGAACTGCCCACATTATGCGGAAAGCTGGACCACCAATCTCATCAAAAGGTTTCCTACGGGTAATTACCTCCCAGAGAATAATACCCCAACTGAAAACATCACATTTTTCACTGTAATTGCTACCTGGAAGAAAGCCATCAATATAATTTGTCTCTTTTCTATAGAACACAGGAAAAAGAAGTACAGTTTGAGCTGGTAAATAGCTCTATATGCTTCCTTTCACTTAACATTTGTTTTGCTGAGAAAAAAAGTTTTCTAAAGCTGGCTGATTCATGCTAACTTAAGTCTGCAATCATTTGGCAGTAGGAATGTTAAGAATGCCTCTCTCTGGAAATAAATCCTGTTCACTTGGGAGTCATCCTGAAATGATAAAATGCATCAGTTTTCTTATGCAATATAAATCACAATTTATTAAGTTTCAAAGACCTCTTGCATTCAGGTTTTAACTGACTACACTTCCTATAAACATTCTTCTTCAACTCACTTCTTCCACGTTAGTCACAATACTTTACTGCAGAAATCAGGAGGTCTAAGGCCCAGCTAGAAATTACTCTGGTTTCAGCAATCAAGGATAACAAGAAATGTTTCTATGTCAACAGCAAAAGAAAGACCAGGGAGATCCTCCATCCCCTGCTAGACACAGGAGGAAATATGATAACGAGTGATGAGGAAAAGGCCGAGGTGCTTAATGCCTTCTTTTCCTCAGTCTTTAATAACAAGACGAGTTGTACTGAGAGAATCCAGTCTCCTCAGCCAGAAGACAGAGACTGGGAGAATGACCCCCCTGCAATCCAGGAGGATACAGTCAGTGACCTGCTGCATCGCACAGACACACACAAGTCTATGGGACTGGATGGGATACACCCGAGGGTGCTGAAGGAGCTGGATGGGGTGCTTGCCAAGCTGCTTTCCATCATTTACCAGCAGTCCTGGCTGACCGGGGAGGTCCCAACAGATTGGAAATTGGCCAATGTGACGCCCATATATAAGAAGGGTCGGAAGGATGATCCGGGAAATTACAGGCCTGTCAGCTTCTTTGGTGCCCAGGAAACTGTTGGAGCAGCTCATCCTGAGTACCATCACACAACACATGTGGGACAACCAGGTGATCAGGCCCAGTCAGCATGGGTTTATGAAAGTCAGGTCCTGCCTGACAAACCTGATCTCCTACAACAGGGTGAGGATGAGGGAAAGGCTGTGGACGTTGTCTGTCTTGACTTCAGTAAGGCCTTTGACACTGTTTGTCACAGCATTCTACTGGCGCAACTGGATGCTCGAGGCTTGGATGGGCATACGTTTCACTGGGTGAAAAACTGGCTGGATGGCTGGACCCAAAGAGTTGTGGTGAACGGAGTTAAATCCAGTTGGCGGTCGGTCATGAGTGGTGTCCCCCAGGGCTCGGTTTTGGGGCCACTCCTGTTTAACATCTTTACTGATGATCTAGATGAGTGGATCGAGTGCACCCTCAGTCAGTTTGCAGATGACCCCAAGTTGGGTGGGAGTGTTGATCTGCTCGAGGGTAGGGAGGCTCTGCAGAGAGACCTGGACAGGCTGGAGCCATGGGCTGAGCCCAACTGGAGGAGTTTCAATAAAGCCAAATGCCGGGGGCTGCCCTTGGGCCACAACAACCCCCAGCAGCGCTACAGGCTTGGGGAGGAGTGGCTGGAGAGCTGCCAGTCAGAGAGGGACCTGGGGGTGCTGATTGACAGCCGG
The DNA here is from genome assembly GCF_003259725.1 of Athene cunicularia. Classification (NCBI taxonomy): domain Eukaryota; kingdom Metazoa; phylum Chordata; class Aves; order Strigiformes; family Strigidae; genus Athene; species Athene cunicularia. The sequence goes on from NW_020799097.1 coordinate 40,820,832, forward strand.
CTGAACAGAAGCCAGCAGTGTGCCCAGGGGCCCAAGAAGGCCAATGGCATCCTGGCTTGTGTCAGCAATAGAGTGGCCAGCAGGGACAGGGGAGGGATCTTTACCCCTGTCCTCGGCACTGGTGAGGCCGCCCCTCGATTCCTGTGTTCAGTTTTGGGCCCCTCACTACAAAAAAGGACATTGAATGACTCGAGCGTGTCCAGAGAAGGGCAACGGAGCTGGTGCAGGGTCTGGAGCACAGGTCGTACGAGGAGCGGCTGAGGGAACTGGGGGTGTTTAGTCTGGAGAAGAGGAGGCTGAGTGGAGACCTCATCGCCCTCTACAGTTCCCTGAAAGGAGGTTGCAGAGAGCTGGGGATGAGTCTCTTTAACCAAGTAATAAGTGATAGGACAAGAGGTAATCACCTCAAGTTGCACCAGGGAAAGTTTAGACTAGATATTAGGAAGCATTTCTTTCCAGAACAGGTTGTTAGGCATTGGAACGGGCTACCCAGGGAGGTGTTGGAGTCCCCATCCCTGCAGGTGTTTAAGACTCAGGTTGACATAGCACTGAGGGATATGGTGTAATTGAATATGGTCAGTATAGGTTAATGGTTGGACAAGATGATCTCAAGGTCTTTTCCAACATACAGGATTCTGTGAATTATACCTATCTCATTATCAAGTATCATCAGTGTTCCCCAGCCACACTCTGGGAAAAGAAATACTTTGTTTTCCTACATAGCTACCTGTTAATAACAAGTTCCTCAGTATGTAGTAAAGGGGAAGTACATCAAATCTTTAGATTACACAAAAAGCAGACAAAGATGAAGTTAAAAGAAAGTGAGCAGTTGAAAATGAAGGCAATTATGCTCAATTTAGAGACACTAACAGGGAAATTCTAAAGATAAAAGGTGATCAGAATAGGGAGTGAAAGTAATGACAGTGTATTTAAATGTCAGAAGAGTTTGAAATTACTTAAGGATCTCAAAACCAGCAGAGTCCTGGGGAAATAGCTCTCTGGCTGTGTTTTATTTACTTATAAAATAAGAAGCAGGAGCTGTCTAAAGGTACTCCCTTGTGGAAGTCTCAGCAATGACACGAAGATTCCACATCTTCATGTAATTAACTGTTTATTACTAACATGTTAGAGTCAGTTCAGTGCTGTTCTTCAAAACTGTGCTTAATTATTTGGCAATATACAATCATACAGATTTTTAACTAAACGTTAGACTTCTGCCAAGACTCTTTCAGCTGTTACCTCAAACTTTAATACACTGACTGCAATAAGGAGTACACAATGCTCTTATTTTTTATACCAAATTCATTCACAGTTGCACCCCTAGAAAGAACACATAATACTGACACTGTAAATTCTTGTTACCTTCAAAAACTTCAGGTGCCATCCAAGCAGCACTTCCCTTATTGTTGGTCATGTGTGTTTGAATATCACAGGCTGTACCAAAATCGCAGATTTTTAGAACTGTCCCCCCAGCTACTAAGAGCAAACTGTCAAAGAAAAAAAAAAAAAAGTAGTATGAAGGAGTCTGGTAATAAACCACTGATTTTTTTTAATCCCAACAGTCATTCAAATATAGTTGAATACCTAAGGCTTTGCTTCCCTGTGCTTTATTTTTATAATTTGAGAAATAAGTATGGTCACTTGTGCATAATCTGAAGATTGTAATTTATTAATATTCCTACATGCTAGATTTTAAATAAGTATCTTTAGCCATAGTAAAACACTAAAACAAAATTAGTCTTTCAGATGTCAAAGGTTGAAAACCAGCAAGTACTGTAACAATTTTATCAGAAGAATGATCAACTCCCATTAATGTCAGTCAATGTAGCTACTTATTTAAATGAAAGCACTCAAAGCGTGGCTTCACATTAGTTTTATCTGGTAATAACTGCAGGCTACCACCAAAAGGGGATAATCCTCCCGATCTCCCACAATCTCTGTTTCCACCTAATCTGCAAAGCCAGATCTGAAGCTGTAAAATGAGTCAGATGAACAAACTGACTGGGCAGAAAACTATTCATTTTTGTTTCAGTGGAAGGTGATGGGAGATTTGGCAGGGGCAGTGGAACAGGCAGGAGGGGACAGAAGAGGATGGCCATGTGGGGTAAGAGCTCTAATACATCAGATTAAACATGATGTTAAAATCAAGCAATCAAACAATCCCCTTACCTGATGGTCTCTTATTGAACACCACAACTCATTGTAAAATTCGGGCATTTTAAATGCCTATGATTAGAATCCCTATCAAAATCCTCTTCCATGATGCAGGAGAGGAGCAGGATGTGTTTTCCAGTTTAACAGAAAGTAACTGAGTACAGTTCATTGCATATACTATGCACCATTATTCTGTAACTGAAGCTTCAAATGCACAGCTTTCATTTACAATATAGTACATTCAATAAATTCAGTATCAATGAAAGGTACTTCTTTCAAATGCAATGAAATTATTACAAATTATCTTAAATTCCAACTGTAAGAAAATGTGGAATATGAGCCATAAACCTACTTTGGTGGTTTCAGGTCTCTGTGAATTAAAGCCTTTGGTTTCATACTGTGGAGATATGCCACTCCTTGGGAACACTGTAAACACCAGCTCATGGCATGTGCAGCAGTATAATGAGGCAGAGGTTCAGCACCATGCAGCACTGCAAAACAAAGGCACAAACTAAAAAGAACTTTATTGCATATTACAACAGATACAATGGAGTTAACAACATACCAATCAGAAAGCTCTATGGAATCTAATTAATTATCAATGCCCCATTACTGCAACTGAAATAACCTTTTGCAGACTGTTAAAATAATGGAAATGTCAAAATATTTTCCATTTTTTAGTATGTTTTTCATAATTTTTGATGTTAATATGAAAGGTACTGCTTTCGCTGGTAAAGTCTATGTTAAACAAATGCTCAGGGAATTTACAAGTTAAAGAAGAATCTTTCCAGATGTTCCACTAGAAAACCTTAAGTGACTTCTATAAAATATAACAAAGTGATATCAACAAACAAACCAGTGGACTGAAAAGTGGTTTTTAAAAGCACACTCTTTTCTCCTTAAAATATTTTTAAGAATTTCAAAGAACCACAAAATGTCTGAGGTTGGAAGGGACCTCTGGAGGTCCATCGAGCAGGGTCAAGCAGGCCACCTACAGCTGGTTGCCCAGGACTATGTCCAGGTGGCTTCCAAGTATCTCCAAGTATGGAGACATATGTATGAAATGACTATGTTTCAGATCACGTTTGCTCTAACACTAGCACTTCAGCTCCAGGAAGACACTATGTTGAAATGATACTCACCATTGTATAGAGAACCTCCTTCAGCATACTCCATAACAAGACACACCTTTGGGGGGGGTGGAGGGGACAAAAATTAGGGATATTTTAAATGTAGGGGTGGAAAACAGATTTTCTAAACTGAAAGGAAAGTTCTTTGAGAGGAACTACAAAGTCTCCATACCTAAGCTAATGGAAAATTTATCTATGAAGTAAAGAGTCAGTTTGAATGGTACATATTTACATATAAGAAACAGAAATCAGTTTTGTATCTGGTTCCCACTGTAAGTTAGGAAAGAAGAAAATGACCTCCCTCCCCCCTAGTCTTGAAAAGCAAATGCTATCTTCAAACTGCAACTCATTCACCTTTACTTTTTTTTTTAATGGCTTACAAAAAAATATTAAATACCATGTCAAAAGAATTTCACTAATACTAAGAAAAAAATGGATGCAGCATTATTTTAACCAGTTAAATAGTCCATACAAGAATTAGCTAAGGATCCATCTGTCCCGTCACAGTACTTGCTTTTCTGCTTTGAGAATCTGTGGGACTGTTTGCAGCTGTGGCAAAAAGAAAGCAAATCCTCAAAATTGCATATATGAGAATAGGAACTGATTTACAAGCTGTGAATCATGTGTCACTAATGTATTTTCTTTTTGTATTGCTGATTTGCAATTAATAAGACTGTAAATATGAATGATGCTATGTGTGTAATACACCAGAAGCCATTCTGACACACTGAAGTTTAATCCGTGTTTAGAAATAGCTTTGTTTTTTTCTGAAAAGAAAAAAATCCAAAACCCTGAAAATATCAACCAATCTATGTATCTGTATGTTTTCTTATTATAGCTAAACCATACAAACTATATATAAAATACACTTTTTGTGAATTGATGTTTGCATATGTTAAGCTAGTCGCCTTTTGTCATACTGACAAAGGTGTAACTTACTGGATTTAGACAGGCTCCATATAACTTGACAATATTGGGATGGTTTACTCGTGACAGTTGTCGAAGCTGCAATATAAACCACACTTCATTTCAAACCATGGGATAAAAAGGCTACTCCTTTATTTTTCACATCTATAAATCATACACCACAACAGCAATTACAGTTTTGTAAGTCTGCATAACCCTAGATGGTGATTTTAGGAATTACATGACTGATGTCCCTGTTTGCATTTTAATTTATGTAATTAGGTTTGTATCTAACTGAAACTGTATTTTAAAAAGAAATTTTGAAGAAATTTAAATTTAAAAGAAAGTATTTTTTTCATGGTGTAGTAAAATCATTCAAGTCATAAGCACTGTACAGTTATGACCTTTATAGGTTTGGTGCTCTTCCTGGAACCTCCAAATTCGGGAATCTTGATTGTCTGACTACATAAACAATCTGATTCATATTGGCTTTATTCACAATAGAAGATTACTGCTCTAAAAAAAAGCCCAAACCCACAACCCTATAAGCAGCCAGTTTAATAATAATGTGACATAGTTCCAAGAACCTAATTCATAGAACCAAGAACTGCCTGTACTGACAATCAGACTATTTCACACTGAGTTTTTCTTTACCAGTAGGTAAGAGGGAAGGAAAAAGGAATTTTCTTCCCTTTACACAGACTTCTGAGGCATCTTATGCTGTTCATTGTCTAGAGAGCTAGTATTTTTTCTGTACACTTCAGAAGTTCTAAAAAACCTGGAGTATTATAACTGATGCACTGTGTAGGGTTTCCTGAATCCCAGTAATTACTGAAGTATTTGTGGGATTATCTTCTCAGATCTCTTTCGACCACAAAAATGCTAAGCGACTGATCAAATCTACTCAGTATTAAATTACACTCAGATTAATAACATTAAAAACTTTCCATGGCAATGAACAACATACAAATATTTACTCAGAGAGGCCTATTACAAATGTTTCCCTTAACCCTTCAGCTCATTACATTTTTGGATCCAAAATTAAGATTTGTTTTTAACATATACTGTATATCTTGATCATCCTAGATTCTTACTGATTAAATACTAAGCAGCATATGACAATATATTTCATTACACAGCTAACTTTTGATTCTTGAAAATGTTATGTATCTTGGAAAGTTTATCATTATATCTGAACTACTCAAGATCTTCCTGAAGTAGACACTGAATGGAAAGAGTGATTGTCCTTAAATGAGTTACATGTATTAATAAATTCATATGTAAGAAAAAATAACAAAATTATTAGAACTGCTGAAAGTACTAAAAACCAGTTTAAAGTATGGACCTGACTGTTTGAAGAACCTATGCTGTAGCCCCTGCAAGTGTTAATCAGCTTCAAGATTTTGGCAAGTATTTCAGCTGCACCCTGACTCCACACTGGGACAGGATCTAGGAACTGGTGTGCCAATTGTGTGCCCTCCTCTCTCCTCTGCCTTGCCTTCCAGCTTTTATGGGAAGCAGACTAAAGGAGCTGCAATGTGCTCTGACAGGTGTCCTGTTCTGTACAACAGGGGGCCCAGGCCTGTACTAGGTACCATGGCTGCATTTACCCTGCAATACAGACATAGCTTCGTATGCTAAATGCACCCATGAATTTAAGAAAACAAGTTCTACCAAACCCTGTATTTTCCAGCAAACTTACTGCACCTCTACAATGAAGGCTTTTCTTTCAGATTCACTTTCTATTTGTTTGATGGCTACATCTTTAGCTCGCCATTTTGCCTTGCAGACCACACCAAAGGCTCCTCTTCCAACAACCTGGAACAAAACATGGAACACTTAGTTAAAACTTGGTTTCATTTGCTGCACGGAACTTCAAACTGAAAGAAAATTTAACTTAGAAGACTGAAGACATACAGAATTGAGTTTTGCAGCAGCAATTTACTATTATGCTGTCAAAGCATAAATGCTGCTTAGCTAAGCTTCCTCCAGAGATCATCTACGGAAGAATTGGAAACACACATACAAAACATTTTATTATTAACATGCAGGGACAGTATTTCAGAAAAATATGATCTTAATTATTTCAAACAAGATTTGCTCACAAAGCAGAGGAATGATGGCAAATTTTTTTTTCCAGATTTGACCAGTGAAATGATATCTATCTGCTGTTGTTTATTCTTGCTACTAATAGGAATTCAAACTACTGCAATTTAAATGCATGTGCAAACAACTGCACAGGACTATGATGAAGTTGGGATGAGGTGTTTAATGTGCTCAAAATGATCCTTTAATTTTCTCACAGATGCCTCAGTAATGAGAGCAGGAAATTCTCTTAAGAGTCCTCCAAATAAGGAGTGTCTGTATAAACCATGCTTTCTCTATTTTTGTCGAGGTCTGATTTCTAATATATTTGGAATTAACATTGCCTAAAACTATATAAAACCAGACAAGTCAACTCATCAGTGTAACTTCACAGAAGCAGTAGTAGCAGCTTCTGCATACTGTATTATTCAAGAACCCTTGAATGTGAAGAAGCTCTAACACTACCATTATTTGAAGTAGCTCCTTAAAACCAAGCACAAAACCAAAAGCAGGATAGAGAGAAATGTCCTTTTTCTATGAGGTCACTTCCAGTTACTGGTGAGTTATAACCTATGGTTAATTGAAATTTCACTTATTTTAATTGAGTTCTTAAGGAGGAAAATGGCAACATACAGAAATAACAACAAAACATGTATATGCAATGTAAAGTTGAAACTAGGGTGTCACCAACACAGTGACTTGTAACCACTCCAGGAAAGCACAGACAAGCAAGTTGTTACACATATGCCCAAGAGAAAGGTGGTGAGGAGGAAGAAATGGGAGGCATACAAAAGATAAGACCTCCTCCAACTCCAAAAACTGCAAGGCAGGGCAGATGAGAAGGATAGGGGTGAGGGAGAAACAAGGGGCTAGGTGTGCTAGTCCTGGATTCTCTATTTGGCCCTAGCAGCCTTTTTTCTGCGCTGGTTTTAAAGGCATTCTGTGCTTGTGTTCCTCGTCATTGACTTCAAGTAATATATGTATCCCGAGGAACAAAGCAGACACCTCTAATGAAATAAAACACTTTCCTGGGAGATGAACAAGAAGACAAGGGAAAAGAAGGGGAGTGAGGAGAGGGCGGAGTGGAAGCATTTACAAATGTGATTATCATAGCAGCTTATTAGGGCAGAATTTGATTTGATTGTCTTCCTTAAACAGATAATGCACAAACAAGAATATTATCTTGGATAGAAAAACACACTTCACAAAATTACAAAGCTCTTCACTAGAAAGTCATAGTTACTAATGAGTTTATCCAATAAAAATTGGAAAAGATTCTTGGGGTCGGAGGCATAGGAAGAAATAGTCAAAGTTAAAATATAGAGATGCAACATAACTAAAAGACCCACAAAATGTTCAGGCATATTACATCCACATTATAAATGTCACACTGAATTTTATAGGTTCACCAGTGAATTTACTCCTTAACAGAATGGTTTCTTGAAAGAAAAGTGTGGTGTTAGAAGATTTGTAGGAGATCAGTGAATAACCACACATTCACGATGCTGAAACAAAGCAAACTGCCTGCTGCCTGAATGCTCTTTTTTTTTTTTTTTTTTTTTTAGATGCCCCCCAATATAGCAATAATCCAGAATACAAATTAAGAGTGCTGGTCCAGAGAAGGCAACCTGGTAGACAGGAATGTACAAGCATCAGACTGTACTTGGCAAGGCTCCACACCAAAGCAAACTGACTATCATTTATGTAAACTGTGCTTGGGTTAGGCTCTCACTACATGCTTTCCTAATAAATAAATAAATAAACAAACAGTGAAGCTGATTTTTCCTGAGAATGGGGTGGAAAAGGCTGCAGGTACATAGCTCAAGACCTGCTAAACTTTCATGATGAATATGAGAAAGTCTGCAATCAAGAATCCAGTTTGAAAAGGGGAAAAATATAAATTTAAAAAATAATCAAGATTTTGCATTACGAAAGATGATAAAACAGTAAGTATACCCAATATTTTTGAAATAATTTTGAAATCTCACATAGGATATGAGATGGCTGCCCAGCCACGATGATCAATGGCATTTTCCTCTTCTGGTTTCCTTAATACATACAAAGTAGTATTTTTCTCTTTTGCATTCCAGGAACTAACTCCTGGCTTCTCACCTTTACTCTTCACTACAGTGGTTCACAGACTGAGTCTACCACAAGACATCCACAGCAGATCCACAGAACGTGCCCCATTCTGCCCGGTGTACAAAGGAACCTGTTGATTGTAACCTCCTCCTCCAGCTACAGTATATGGCCTTGACTGTTCTCTTGATATAATACACACCAACTATTTTCTTGCAGTCCATAACTGAGATTAGAAACACCAACCCATAGGAATGATAGTCAAGCAGCCTATGAAAATAGTGCATATAGACAAACTGGAAACAGTGAGTCACCTGAAGACCTAAAAGTCCCCAAATAGTCTCCCTTGATATTTCCTCTTCTCTCTCAGACCATGTTTTGAATAAAATTACCCAATTCACTGGGGTTGTCATCTTCCCACCTTCTTCTACACACATAAGAGAGCTGTGCACTACAACCCCTCTACCCACCTTGCACAGCTCATGACCAGACCTACAGTTTAAGAAAAATCTCATCAGTCTGTGTGTGTGCCCCATTAAATCTGCATTTCACAGAAGTGTCGATTTACTGAGCACATTGAAATCATCCATGGTGGAAGCACATGTAACTTAAAAAGAGCATCTTGCTCACACCTGAGAAGTACTAAGGGCAGTCAGTTAAGGGGAGAAGTATGCCACAGAGCAACTCAGGCAGGATGAAGTGCACTGGCAACAGCAATTCAGTTCCAGGTCTGCTGCTCCCCTACAATATCAAAGAACCCAAACTGGGAAGAACTGTCCCCTTCACTTCAGGAAGAAGAGGTGTGCATATAGTTTCTCCTAGCTGGATACAATTAGCCTTACAGTTCAAGGCTGAGCAAAGCTCCTTTTAGAAGGCTCCTCTTAATGCACCTTTCCTCATACTCCTTCATGGTGTTTGACTACAGCTCTGTTACATTTAATCCAGTGATGAATAAAAAATATTGCTGTTTGAAAACTGTATATTTGACAGTTAAGACTGGTCTCAGATACATTTGATAAAACTGAATGAAGCAATTTGACTTTTTTTTTACTTAGCCTGAATAATTTACAACGGTTTGTGATGGATCAGGCTTACTTTCTTCAGCTAGTCATATCTTTCCTTGCTGAAAAGACTCATATATGTCCATATATACAAACGTATTCTATGTATTATGGATATAACTTTAATATTATGACTATGCAATATGTACTATGTATATTTTGATATATTAAATATTTTTCACATATATATAAAAATATCACATGTATAACAGCAACAAAAAAAAGCCCTAGTATCTCTTGCATTTAATTCCACATGGTCAAATTCAGCCCATAAGTCAATACAATTGCATACTGTTCCCCTGAAGAGAAATCCATGGCTATTTGCAAGTTTAATACCAAGAATCGGTACATGTATTTCTAGTTCATATACTAGAGGAACCATCATTTTTCAATTCTGATGTATTTTTCAATAACAGTTTTGTTCAATGAAGAAACTAAGATTGACATGTATACTGCCCAATGTGATGTTCTACATTATGCCATGGATGTCACAATACTTGGGCTCTAGTTGAAAAGTGGAATAAATTCCAAGAATCAGATGTACTTTTTGAAGTCCTGCTAATGACTGGGGAAAAAAAACCTCCCCTTCCCCCCACCCCGTAATCAAGTGTCAGATACCAAGAGGAAGAGTTTACCAGGCAATCTAAATCTTAATTATGTAGTAGAAAGCTGTGAGAGACCATCAGATACATAAATTTTACCGTTGGTGAAAAGTTTGACAAATGACTATGCAGTCAAGGTTTCATAACAATTTATCAGTGACTTGGTGCCTGCTTAGGCAGAGGGTTGAACTTGAGAAGAGGACACAAATGCACTGAATATTTACCTAGGATACAGGGAAAACAGAGGAGGGCAACCCTCCACTAAAGCAGTTTACACTCTTGGACAGCATATGAAACAAGCAACCATCAGAAGCAATGATGGATCTGATACAAACTTGAAGTTTATCATATGTGAAAGCCCAGTACGGTTTTCTTACTTAATCTGGAGAAAGTATCTTATTTATCGTAAAAACATCCTTTAAAATTGACAGAATGCAGCCTGTGGGTGGATTCCACTCACATTTCATTTTCTTCCTTTAAGTTTTCACTGAGCTTATTCTTTAAAGGAGTAAGTCTTAGAATTTGTTTGAACAGTTTACACACTACGTTGTTTCCTTCAACACGGTGTACTGGAACTAAGTAATTTAATAGCACAGGAGGGAGGCGCTGCCTGAACTTTAGTTTCTTCATGCTCATTCCTTCTTGTCCCCTGCTGTTGGTGCCACACCATATGTTTGGGCAGTAGTGCATATTCTGAATTATATGAAGCACAGTTAATGGAATTATTGACACAACAAATCAATAAACAGCAGTTGATCTGTAGCACTGTGTATGGTTGGAAAATGATCTAAAAATAAACACATTCTTTTGGTAAAAGATTTTGGCCCTCTAAATATCTTCTAGGAGAAAAAAGGAAAATATAGGGCAGATGACATGTTTAGAAATAGAACACCAGTGCTTTTACTTCTACTTTTCCACAAAAGAGAATGAAGTTTGTCAAGAACCACTTGGTTAGTACATGAGACAGACATATTTTAAACTGGCAACAATTCTTAAAGATTTAAAGATTGGAAAGTATATACAACTTTATTCTTCTCCCCATAAAATTCATACCAATAAACAGTTATGTTTTACTGTGTGACATGGTAAAAGAAAGTGTTGTTTGCATGTTTTCCAGATAATATATTTGGAGTATTATTTAAAGAATATGAACCATACAAGAACTCTGGAACAAACATTGTCTCTGTGTACAAATAGTATCAAATGCTGTACATAAACAAAGATACATGATACTGACTTGTAAGTATGTAGACTATACTGACTGGTAAGTATGTAGACTAGAAATCATGCAGGAAATAGAGACTGCAGATATGTTAAGGATGTATCTTGTCCTAAGGGATGGGACCAGTAATCCCCCACCCCAAAACAAAAATCATCTCTGTTTATTCAGGGCACCCTATTACCCTATCAGATGTCAAAACTTTGGAAGAATTATTTTCAACTTTGTATTAACTGCACAAGTTCTCTATTCACTCAAAAGTATAAAGATGCAAAGTTTTCTCCCTCTATCCATGAGGTTTCCATGTTAAGTTAGCTCTGCATGCTGAATACCTAGTGCTTTTCCTTCTAAAAAACCCTGGCTGTGTATGTAAGACAGCAATAAAATATAACAGCTCCCTGGTTAGCAGATACAGTATTCTTTGGAGAATTATATTCATAATTTGCAGTATCTACATGACAAATTTGTTTACGATTTTGGGAAGCAAGACCAGCAACCAAAAAGAAAAACCCAGCACAAACCCAAAAATCCTCATGCTTCCAAACAGACAGCAGCCTCTGAATTATCTTTAATATCTATGTTCCTTTGGTTACTGGTATATTTGTAAATGAAAGGTTTATGCAAACTGACTTTTAGATCTCTCAAGCTTCAGACACAATGCAAGGGTGGGGGATACTGGGGGTGGGGAGGTCATGAAGAACAGTTTACAGTCCCTAAAAATAATATGCCTACATTTTCTATCATTCATTCAACCAGCCTCAAATTCCAACTTTGTTTCCTCTGTGTGTGCTATGCTTTATTAAGCAGGTTGAAGCAAATCGGCCCCGTGCCACAGATGACTGTGGCCAATACCCTGGCAGCACTATTAGGAAGGAGTTTAGATCTGCCAATTCTTACAGCTACATTCTTTGACTGGTTAAGTTTATTTGTACTGGTACGCAACTCATTTGTAAACGTCCCTTTCCCTTTCTGGGATTCATACAGCAATGACAAAAATCCCAAACACCAAAACTGCTGCCCCCCCCAATCCCACTAATTTTAAGTAAAATAAGTCACTGAGGTTAGATTTAGTTTCCAAGTTTCAATTTGAGTTATGCAAAACATCGTAAAAAAAAAAAATCTCAATGAAAAAACCTGGTTATTAAAAATCAATTTACTTTCTTAACAAATATACATAACTTCTTGCCACAAACTAATACATTGGTCTGTATTTAAGGCATCATCTCTTATGTCTGCACAATCCTGTGCAGCTTTTATTTAGTGACTTGGCTATGTGAATTTAGTTGTTTTAAGAAATCATTCTCTTTTCAACTTCTTCAGAGCATATTTATTGAGAATTAAAGTATCATCATGTATCTTCCTAGAATTAGTGGTGTTTCCAGAAATTCTTCCTTTGCTCTAAACACACAACCAACCCCTTTCGATAGCTCAGTCGTTCTAAGAAATGTGTCCATCTCAAGCAAAGATAACCATTTATCAGGTTGTACTTTCATTCCAGCTTTTTAAATACTGATAGCCTTTTACACATCTGTCTCAAGAACTGAACTAATTTTAATTACCAGTAATTTAAAAACATTAACAAAACACTTGTCTGATGCTCTAGTATGAATCAATTTGTTCCATTCTAGCAGCCCAGACAGGAGATTCTAGTTTTAGACACAAAATGCTGGGTAATGAGGCACTCAGGGTGAAGGACTCCAACATGAGTTGGGCTTGCTGGGCTGGCACAGTCTAAAATTACTGGTCTTTGAAAAACAAATAAGCATTCTGTGGTCAGCAAAATACTGCTAGAATCCACTGGGTGGGATAAATAAGGGATATGCGAAGCTTGTTCTGTTGTTTTCGTTTTGTGTTTTGTTTTGGGTTTTGGTTTTTTTTTTTTTGGTTTTTCTTAGGGAGAGGCCTTCCCAGCACCCCCCAGTTTCTGACAGCAATTACATTGTCACTCAGTTGTGACTTTAGCTGATGCATTAGACTTGGAACTTTATTATTTCCTCATAAATCCACATCTTGCTTTCATCAATGGAATAGAAGAGCCTGTGAGGTTTTTCCCATGCATTCTTTATGAGAGTAAAAGATGAATTTATTTTACCGGATGCAAATTGATTCACTGAATAAATCTGTATGTCTAGAAATAAGTGTAAAGTCTTACATTACATTAACAGTTTAACTAGCTTATTAGCCATCTTCTAACACTTACTGCACACTACATTTCATCCCCATGAAATTGGTGTTGTGTAACTTCCACTATAAATTCACACTCCAGCTGACAATTCAGATATTTTCTTATGTAGATGAATAAAGAAAATCTTACATTCGTAATAACTAAACAAAATTAAATAGTGATTTGAATTAAATCAGAAATGTATTTAGAGTAAAACCACAGAAAATTCTGATGTAAGTTTTCACCACATACTAATTTTTTGCCTTTGCTTCTGGATGCGCAACTTCACACCTTGAAGGCTCACTTTCCAGAAAAGGCTGAGAAATTGTAGATGTGACTGACTTCAGACAGATTCCTAACTACCACCCTTGGCTCATGAGCCTTTTGTGCTCATGTCAGATAGCCAAGAATATTGTTCAGATCTCAGATCACACCTGCAGTTCTCATCCAAACTTATCCCAATTTTGCAGAATGGTATTATACAACTGGACACCATCTCCCCCGACATGAAAACAATAGAAGTAGTAACAACTCCATGTTCAGCAGCAGCTTATGCAAATCTGCTTTACCTTGTAGTGTAATGGACACAACCAGTCACTGCATCTCATTAACTTTTAAAAAGTTAACTAATAGAAAGGGGAGCAAAAACCAGTTGTCTCACTGTATTCCTCATTCTCTTGTCTCTGAACTGTTCTGCTCCATACCTGCAAGGAACACATGCAGTTCTTAGCATACTTCTCAGACAGTTAATGAAATTATTCAACCGTTTCAAAAATGTAGGCGAACATGCCATAAATTGCATCTCTTTGGTTGCTGGCACCTTAACTAGGTTTTCCAAATTAAATATTTAGAAATCTTACTTGTTCATCTTAAAGAAAACATTACCCTAAATCCCTTAGAATTAACTACTGCCCAAATAGATTGTTAAAAATAAACTTCAGTGTATACTACAGTATACCAACAGACCATTAAACAACGGTTTTCAAATAATTTACACTTTCAGACTGTTCAGAAGTAGCTTGCAACTATGCAAGTATGGCAATGGTTTTCAACCTGGTCACATCAAACAGTGACTGGGCAGGGCCACAGCATGCATGACCAGACATGCATCTTTTGGCCATGCAATCCAAGGCATACACACATCATGTGATGAAGAGGTCTGCGTTTTGGTCATGTATGGGACTGTTATCGAGTTACACGAAGGAGGAAGGGCTGTGGGATTTTCAGGAAAGAGTGGCAGGGAGCAGGTTGTCAGACCAATTCAAAACCAAAGTCTGTTCATCGCTTAGATGTGAAAGCTCCTCTGGGAGGAAGAGTATTTAAGCTAGATTTAAAAACAGGGTTATTAGGCTTTTTATTGTTAACTTGATTTCAGTTACATTAACTTTTCAGATAAATTCTGTTGTTTTATTTATTCATTTATTCAGTTTCTAACAATTTGTCTATTTTATTCCTGAAAACTCAAGAGAGGACATTCTTACAGTCAAAAATTTGCATGGTAAAGTAGGGAACATTTCTGTTGAACAGAAGTTTTACATTGTTTTTCCCCTTCTAGTTCTGAAGATGGTCCCACTGTGTCACATCAATTTTGATTTGACTCCAACTCATTCATAATTATTATATCTATATTTTACTTCAACCTAAGCACTTCAGATAGTTACAGGCAGCTTGGCATTGGAGACATGTTTGACTGGTGGGAAGTATCACTACAGTACAGTTCATCGTGTGCATGGTAGCTAAAACACTGCATGGTATATTCTTGATATTATTCACGAGTTTAACCAAACCTAAATGAAAGCATGCTTTATGGATCTCTCATTTATTAGCAAGGACTCAGGGCCTACAAGTATTCCAGAACTTCAATATCTATTAATAAACCAGTGGCAGAGTGGGACTGCTATCTGCTGACAAGACAGCCTTGATAATACAACAGCAAAGCTATGATTATACAAGCATTTGAGTTCCCAGTGTAGATCTGTTGACACTCCATTTTGAAACATCTTAAGTTTGCCAAGCATATTAAAATCTGACCATTTTGAATCCTTACAGTCATTTAAAAATCCTTGAAAACTTCCAATCCTGAAGTGAGAGCACAGAAAATCCTCAATAGCAATGTATATTTTGTTATGACTGCAAAGTTGACTATTTGTGCTGAAACTGCATCATAACTAAGAGGTCAACACTCACAGTTGAGAAAAGCGAGGTCTAGGTATGGTCTTTAATTCACCTGTTTTACTGTAAAGTAGATCTTATTTCTTCCTCTGTGCAATGATGTTTAGACTGCATTCAGCTCTATGGTATCCCCACTGCATATAAGAATTTCTGGTAGGACAGGTATACTGAGTGCAACTCAAAATGCTACACCAGCTGTCATCAGATTTTCTCACAGAGAGGACACTATCAGAGCTCCCCTGCTTATATCTCCAACAGGGATACTACTCTGAGGATAATGCCACAATCACATTAACTAAAGCACAAATTACTGTTTAGGCATCTTCTCTACATATATATTCAAGCATATAGTCCTGTCTCAGCAGGTGCTATACAGGTATGTAGAACATAGTCAAGCCCTGAACGCTAAACCTTAGAATGATAAATTCTAGTCATACCAAATACACACCATGCAGCTCCACATTTCCTACATAAAACATAGCAGTATAATCCTTGCTAACAGCCTTCCCAAGGTTATCATGAGGATTAAAGATCTGTATGATATTTTATTAATTCAAAGTGCTATATCTAACATATTAGATGTGCTACTCACTTCTATAAGCCATCACTGGACATGTTTTTCTGATGGATAAATTCCTATCAACTTTATTTTCTTCTTTGGGTGAGAAAAGCCATTTCTCCCAAAGCATGTGATTTGATCCCTGTACATTAGTAAGTGTTGCAAAAACGTCAGCGTATTATCAAATGAAAAAATACTTTCAGTTCCCAAACACCATAAATGTTCTCGCTTCTGTACAATTAAATGAATAAAGGGAAGAGGAACGATTAGACTTACAGCCAAAAATCTTCATGATTGCCCACAGAAAGGGGAAAGGCCATCTTTCAGAAAAATATTATTTTCTGAGAATTTCCAGTGTCTTCTATGATGAAAGCGAAAGTTACCACAATACTACTTAAATACAGCTGAAAGCGCCATGGTGTTCTATGAAAATATTGCAGATTTTATGTTCTGTGAACTCTTCCAGGCCACAAGAGCCCACCATAATAATTATGAACAAACCAGTATCTAGCAAACCACTTTAAAAATGTGAGACACTGGTTGCCATATTTATAAAAGCTACCACACAAAACTAAATTCATTTCCACATGCACTATTTAAGAAAAAGAGGGCAATTACTACTGAAAGAGAAAGATATTAATCTAGGAATAAAAGATAAATACTGTTTAAGCAGTTTTGGGTGTCTGTTAGGTCCAAGTTGGACTCATCAAATTCATTATGGATCTGTATGAAGCAATTTCATTCCTGTAGAGATGTTAGCAGGGGAGGAAGAAAAAAAAACCAAACCTAAACAGAAGCAATGTTTTTGTGTGATTCTGAGAGTTAAACAACGTTGTGGTATAGACATACTACTGAGCCTTTGAGTAAAGCATATAAGGTATCCTGGATGACACCCGTCCTACTTTTTCACAGGAAATCCAGACAGACGACAGGTACCTACTAAACTCTGTACTTAATGCATTGCATTTCAGCCTCAAAGAATTTAAGGCAACAATTTTAATATGAAAGTAAGAACTACAGAAGAAGAAATACTTGCTTCTAACTGTTATATGACAACTTAATGTCACTTCCTAGGTAACGTGGACAAGTCACAAACGGAACGTTACAGATCCACGAGTGCTACATCACTAGCCTACGTTAAGAAAAAAATAATAATAAAAAATGTACGTCCTTATAGCTAGCAGAGCTGTAAATCTAGCAAATAACACTGGTATGCTAACTATACAGAGAGTGGTTCAGTTCTGTTCAGCGGCAGAAGGAGAAAGCTGGGGCACAATGACCCGAAAGAAACAGCAGAATTAAGAGGTCGCTCTTGTGACAGCGTTTGACACCCACACTAAAGTGGGTGGCAAAATGGGCGGCGAAACTTTAAAATGAAAGTCCTGACTAAAGTTATCCCGCTTAAAGACCCCAGGACGCGGCGCCCGGCTGGCAGAAGTCAGCTGGCACCTCCGCCCCCAGCCACACCGCCTTTGTTCCCCGGTGCCAACCGCCGCAGCATCCCGCGGGGAAGGCACCCCCGGGCAGGT
>NW_020799097.1:40838541-40849925 GCF_003259725.1 Athene cunicularia
AGGTGGGGGCCGAGGCCGAGGCTCCGCCACCGCCGTGCGAGTGCGGGGCAGCGCGCCTCCGGTGCCGCACGGCATCACCTTCCCGAATACACCTCTGTCCCCCGGGGTGCGGGGGACCTGCGGCTGGGGACGCGCTTTCTCTGCAGGCAGGAGCGCGGCGTTGGGTGGCCTCTGCTGCTGAGCCCCTCTTTCTCAGGGGGAAGCACTTGTGTAGGAGCGCAGCTGGGGAGCGGAGAGTAATTCAGCGAATGATGTAAACACACAGCAATAAGGGGATAGGACTCGGGAATGAGCGTATACCTTAACGGCTCGTTCTCCGGGCCCCAGCTGCTGGGGATCTCGGCCCACAATTGCAACAGCTAGCACCCGCTTCCACTTTTGGCTGGAGCAACGCATCACTGTTCTGGCGGTAAATCTCCCAGGCTGAGGCTTCAGGGCAGCTCACAGTGTGAAATCAATGCTGGGATGAGGGATGTAGCTGCTGTGTTTCACTGAAACAGCTGTGCTTCGTTTTGATATGTTTAGCCTCGGGGCCATATATCAAAAGTTATGTTATTGTACAATACTATTAATAGTACATAATTTTAATAGATATAGTAAGCTTTCCTAGATCTTCCTCTGCTAAAATGCTCGTGCATGCCTGTATTTCAGTGAAGTCTTGTAAATGGGGAGCTAGAGCTGCTTTACAGAGCTAGCCTGAGAAAACTGCTTAAGCAGCTAGGAAAGAGAAGATCAAGGATGAATATGGGCAGTGACCTGTCATGGTGGCTCAGCTGTTAGAAAAGCTAAAGTGGAAGTGCCTCTGTGAGCTCCTGTGCCTTGTGACAGACTGTCATTTTGGGTTGTTTGCCCTTGCCTTTTTCTGTCAGTTTTAGCAAATAGTCCAGGATTTCCAGGTGTCTAGCAAAGCAGAAATCACAGACAAGCAGTCATGGTGCATGTACTGGTAGACCCTGTTGCATGCAAGATAAAACTAGTCTTCAGAACAGGTTGGGTCAGTGCAATTACATTGTGCAAACAATCTGTGTGGGGGGAGCAGACTCTCATCGAGTTCCTGTTGCTTTTTGATTTTCTGATATGATTTGGTCTAGGAGGATCTAAAGAGGCTTCTCTTAGACATGGGAAGGTTCCAGGTACCACAAAATCTGGCTTCATTTGGCAGCGGGATTATTCAGAGCCCCTCGTTTCTCAGAGGTTGTATAGTGGTTTGGATATTCATACTGACCTTGGTGCTCTCCAGATATGTGGTCTCCGGATGATTTCGGTCTAGCAGCCCCTTATGCCTGGAGGGGTATTTGAGTTTCGTTTTTATGAAAGCTGCCCTTAGTACTCATCTTGATCATACTGTGACGTAGCATTACGAAGTATCATGTTTGTACCTGTACCTGACCACTTAAAAGAAAGCATATCACTTTTGTATAAGCAGCTACTACTCTCTCAGCTGCTGAGTGTGCAGTGTATTGGTTTTTGGAAGATGAAAAAGATGGATTTCTGAGGTATTCAGAAACTGCAGATCAGATCAAAACCAGACTCCTCTCACATGAATTCATAGTGCTGGATGAATTGCTTCAGTTCTCTAAATAGTTTTAAAAGTGGGATTCAAGGCAGCCAACATAAAGCCAACTGAAGCCAAAGAGCAGGGGTGAATGAAAAACGTGTGAAAATCTTCTTGAGCATGGTGTCAGGCAGAATTCTGAACTTAAAAAGCATGTTTTATTTGGACACATATGCTATGCACTGGGGAAGGTGAACCACATCAGTACTTTTTGGAAAACTGGCTAGGTGGGTGGTGGCACTCTAGGTGACAATTGGTGATATCTAGGAGAACTAACTGAATATTTGGCTTTTTGTGAGGCTTCACAGACCTCTCTTAAGGATATATATGAGGCAAGTGACAGTTGCAGTCTTTTATATTTTAGTGGTGAGATTTTTTTGTTACCTTTATTATTTTTTTGTTGATGAGAATTAAGAACACAGAGGAGAGCATTCCAATTATAGTTGCTTGTAAGGTTCATTTCCTTTCAGAAACTGATGTAGAAATATGTATCTCAAAAATAATGAGTTCTCTCTTTGTGAAGGCAGAGTCATCATCATTATCAAAATGTCACTGTTGTGAAGTTCAGGTGGTGTTTTAAGGATGTGGTAATTTTGATACTATTCTTTTTGTTTTATGACTGACACAGTCTTAATTAGCTGTGTGTTGGGGACTGAGAATAACTTGTACACCCCCAAAATAGAACATTTTAGATATTTATTCAACAAACATGTTTGAAGGGTGAAGGAAAAGAAAAGTTGCATTCTCCACAGGCTGTTTTTGCCTGGGAGAAAAGCAGCTCTTATGTTCAGGAGAAAAAACTAGAAACTGGGAAGCCCACGTTCTGGGTCTTAATGGCCTGCCTCTAACATAGGGAAGAAGTTATACTGCCAGGAAGGTGAGCACTTAAAAGATTATTAGAAGTCTTAGGATACCGTGGCCAGAGCACTCACAAATGCTCAAACCTGAGATAACTGCTGTGGAGCTCTTTGTAGCTCCTGTCATAGAGCAGGTTTAAGAGCTATATTTTTTCAAAAGATTAGGCAGTAGGTGTTATACAAAGTATAAAGTAAGTCTACAGGGCCAGCCTAACAGACCTGAGACTTAGTCCAAACATCTGGATATCTTTGCTAAAATTTATCCAACATATACAGCATTTTACGGCTTAGAACTTGGGCACATTTTCATGAGTACAGAAGAAGATGCAGATATATTATCCTGGCTACCACCTGTCCTGTCCCTTAAAATTACTCTATGTAACAGTTGAAGGAGTTGTTTAAGAAGAGCAAATCAGCATTATTTTTCTCTAACTCAGTTTAGGAAAAAGTTAAGTGCCGCCTTCTTTCAAAAGATTCCAGCTTGTGTTTTATTTTCAGTATATGCAAATTTTTTTTAGTCGGTAAAAATATCTCATTTTAAGTGATGGTAGAATGATACTAGGAAGTCATGTGGGATGGTCTCAACAGCTGGCATACCTACAAGAAAGGTTCCCTTCTAGCTTTAAGCACAGGAATAGTTCAGGTTTCTGAAAAGACAGACTCCATTTTTTTTTTCTTGTTAAATATTGCCTTGTAAATATGAAATTATATTATTTCAGTTCATGGGAATCCTGTGTGGTTAAGACCTTGACAGCAGCTGTAGAACTGGTTGTAAGTCATCAGCCTTGCCTCGCCTGTGTGTTGGAAAGTGTCTGGATGTACACTATTCATAGGAAACCTGCAGGAATTAAAAGGAGAGTAGTTAGCCTGGATGACTGAGTGACACAAGCTGGTAGATGAACTGTCTTGTGCATTTTCTTGCAAGTGTGAGGCCAGAGCAGGTCCCTGGTGAGCAGTAGTATGGAGCACACTATGAAACACTTGTGTTGTGCAAATTCAGGTCCCAGCCAGGGGGAACCCAGAGAAGCCTGCTTCTTATTCCAACGCAGGTACAGTGGAGAAACCTGAGGACAAATCACCCTGATGATATTGAAAGGTTTCTGTTGCTCAGCATGGCAGAGTTGATGCCTAATCCACTCTTCTCATGTAGCTCCTTTGTTAAGCTCTTTGTGTAGCTCTTATGTTAAGATTTCCCAAGAGGAGGTTGCAGCATGTTGTGTGTCAGATTTCAATGTGATCTCAATGATTTCACCAATTCTGTCTTGCACTAGTGGTTTGCAAACTCTTGCAAAGCAGCACAAGGGTGTCTTCTGCCAAATACACTGAGATAGCAGCCCCAACATGCTTCGTGTTTTCTTATTACTTCTTTCCCTTTATGGGAAGACTTCCCCACACTATGAAAAGTCTTCTAAAAAACTATGAATTTCTTCAATTGTGGTGTGCCTTATAATTTGTAATAAAATGCATATATTAAAAAAAGAAATAAAAGCCTTGCAAAATAAATGCATGAGATGCTTTGCTAAATACCAAACACAACTGTATGCAAGGAACTGTATTCACTTCAGTAAAAATAAAAAGAAATTCTCTTATATGACTGTTACAGAAACTCAAATGGTTGCGGTTGTTTCTGAACCTTATTTTGCCTTCCGAGACATGTTAGATCTCTCAAAGTTTTCCGGCAGCCTAAACCACCAAGAAAGCTAGGAAAAAGTGTAGTGCAGCCACTGTGCAGTAACGGCAAAGTAAAGGTGAGAGATAATCTAGATGCAGTCCTGAAACCTGGACAGTGTTTCGCCTGTTGCAGCTATCAGCTACTGGAGTTGGCTGACTAAGTGGCTAGTGGGAAAAAGATACTAAAGAATTTAGCACACAGAGGCGAAGGACAGACGGATGGCAATTGACTGGCTGATCTTCAACTGAGAGCTCTGAAAGACACGGAACATGAAATTTCTGATAGAAGATGTTGTTAGAGATAGGCAGAAATGTTGCCAAGTAACAATAAGGTAGCAAAAGTATTTCAGAAAGGTGCAAAGTCTGATCCAGGCATCTAAGTGTGTGTTAGTCTGCTCTCAGTAGGCTTTAAAATAAAATGTGAAGGAGAGAATAATAAAGAGCATGGAGGTAAATGGAATGAAATATCACATCTTTTTAATCAAGGGTAGATTATCTCAGATTAACAAAAGATCATTTTTGATAAATTCTGTGATATTTTTAGGCAAAGGGAATGGATGGAACTGTTTTATCTTGACTGTATTTGATATATTGCCTTGTGGGAAATTATTAATTAAGTTGGACATGATAATCATTAAAAGAATGGAAAATGGGTAAAGAGTAGAGGAGTAGCCAGAAGACAATGGGGAGTATCAAAAGGGAAGTATTGGAATGAAGTTACTAACAGATTTTTTTTTTTGTAAGATTCAATTTTGAGAGCAACCTTGTTAATCTTCATAATTTCGTTAATGATGTTGATAAGAGAAATAGAGGACAGTGATTGTGGTGACACAAGTTTAGACAGTGTAGTTAATAAAGAGGAAGATAAGAATATCAAATGGAAAAACTTAGATGACTCCAAGGGCAAGAGATATAAAGTGGTTAATATTTAAAATATTAGAGTGCAAGTTTATGAATTAGTTTGAGAACTTGTAACATCTTGTTATCCTATAACAGACTTATTGGAAAAAGATGAATACAACTTGTATGTTTTAAGTGGTTTTAGGAGGACTATGAGTCTTGTAGATAATGTGCCTAGAAAAAGGTGCAAGCTTATATATCCTGTATCATATATCCAAGAAAGCTGTACAAGGTTATGTAGACTTCATCTGAAAGACTCTACAGTGTTGGTTATCTGCTTTCCAAAAAAAATGGAGACCTAACTAGTTGCAGAGAAAAGCTACCAAGATGGTCAAGATAAGAGAGGGCTTACCACAGAAGGGAAGATAAAACACGTCATCATGTTTAATCCTGCAAAACACAGAGAGGATATATATCTTGCCTCTTTTAAAGGAGATTGGAAAGATAAAGATATTGGGGAGGTAAACGGTTCTGATGGAAAAGTGATGTTCAAGGAGAAGGAAACTTCTTTGGGCACAAGGGTCCTGTTAATGCATGAAGATTGGAAACCTGAGAAGTTTCTTGCTATCGGGGCAAAAATTGCTTCACTGGGTGGTGCCCGATCATTGAAATCATTTATTTGTCATAACCATCTGTGAGAGCAGACTACTGTATTCATTGCTTAGGGAGGTCTCTTCCAATCATGCTGGCCGAACAAGTGCTATTAAAAGTGTAATATAATTAATTCTTCTCATGGTCTTTCTTTACCTGACTATACATTGAAATGAACCGTTATGTTCTTAAGATAAAGTAAAAATTATATTGATAGAAGTACATAAGTAAGGCCTTGTTCTGAATTAAGAGTTTGGAGGAAGGAGGGATTTTTATTTTTTTATTTCTTAGAGAAGGGATATCCGTTTCTTTTTCATCTTCTAAAGCTTCATACTCATGAATCAGAGCAAATGGAGAGAATTCTTGCAGGTATGATTTTTAAGCAGTGTTAGAAAAGGGAGATGACAGCCTTGTATGTTTTATGCAAGACACACAAGTGGGTGGAGTACTACAAAGCACTGGAGCAACGTGCTGGAAGTAGGAGGGGAGAGTGTTCACGACTGCCATCACCTAGTGAGGGTAAAGACTAATGTAGCCTTAGTGCATGTACACTGAGGCTTCTGTGGATGAGGGACTTGTCTTCAAAATCTTTCCATTCTAGAAGATCTATTCTGCTATTTAAATGACAAACAGGAATAGATGCTTTTTGTGCTTAGTGTCTGGTTTCATACCAGGTAGAACTCACAGAAACAAGGAACGTGTAGAGCTGTAAGTCAAATGGAGAAATTGCCCTATGAGGAAAGTCTGAAGGATTTAGGTCTTTTCTCCTGGAGAAGTCTCAGGAGAGGATCTCATCACAGTATTCCAGTGTAGCTTAAAGGGTAGCTGCAAAGAAGATGGAGTCTCTCTTTTCATAAAGAACCACATGGAGAAGACAAGGGCTCAACAGGTACAAGTTACACAGGGAGAGGTTTCATCTTGATACAATAAATTTTTTTAGGAGAAGTTTCATCTTCATACAATACATTTTTTTACAGTGAGAACATTGACTGGAACACCAGCCACAGTAAGGCGTGGTGGAGTCCCCATCATTTGGAGGTTTTCAAGGTGTGACTGCACAGGGTGGTAGATAATCTCATCTATCTTCCCTTTCCCACACAAGGTTGGACCAGATGATCTTCTGAGGTCCCTTCCAACCTGGGCTGTTCTATCTTTGTAGGAAATAAGCTAGCAGGCTAGAAACATCTCCACAGAAGGCAGCCTGATTCCTGTGTGGTTTGCAGTAGCCAGTGGCATGAGTGCCAAATGAAGACCTGTAGGTCTGGCCTGGTTGCATGTGCAGGAGTGCCTTGTGTGTGGCTCTGTCTTCTAGTTGCTTGTGGATGTGTGTTTGGCAAACAGCCTGTGTATGCATGCGGAGGACCCAAATGCGCCAACAAATAGTCATATTTCTAATTGATATCTGATTCACATGTTATATAAACCAACATGCTGAAAGTCTGTGATTTGTAATGTACAATAAAAATCACAAAGATCTGGCGCTCTTTAAATAGGTACTTGTTAATGTGCTTTGCTAATTCATTGTTAGGGTGGTATATCTTTCTAGAAGATATCTTCAAAAATGGTCAGTCAAAATGATCTGTTATCAAGATAACATGTTCTCAACCAGTGGAAGAATAAAGCAATCAGAGAAGAAGGGGGTGAGTGTCTTATATCATTGTATCACTTATTTGGTAATGAAATATGGATATTGTCTTCTGATTTACTGGGAGCACAAGACATATGATGCTCCCAATTCAATGAGATCAGATAGGAGCAAAAGTCACAGCAAAACTGAAAGTGACAAATTACCCGAAGTTTTCCTGTCCCCCTAGAAACTTCCAGTCAGCCAGTACTTGACCACTGTCAGTAACTGAGTGTTTCATAAAGGCAGTGGTTCTTCAGGCCATTACTGTAGCCATTACTTCAACAGCCAGATCAATGTAATAGAAGTGCTGAGCTTATTAACTTGCTAAGGCCTAATTTTGTCATAAGCTCAACAAGTTCTAGTATGTAAGCTTACCATTCTTCAGTGAACACTAACGTATCTGTCTCTTGGTATCAGACCAGTAGGTTAGATGTTAATGACACTGGAGAGAATTTCTTCTCAGTGAAGGTCAAGCTGCTGAATGTAAAATCATTACTGTCTTTTTATACCTTGTAGTTCATAAATTTAATCCCTGCAAAAAGGCTCAATTTCTTTAAAATTTGTGAGAATTTTAACCTGCAGATG
The DNA here is from genome assembly GCF_003259725.1 of Athene cunicularia. Taxonomy (NCBI): domain Eukaryota; kingdom Metazoa; phylum Chordata; class Aves; order Strigiformes; family Strigidae; genus Athene; species Athene cunicularia. The sequence goes on from NW_020799097.1 coordinate 40,846,328, forward strand.
GCACATTCTAGTGGAGAATCTAGCCCCAAAGACACTGAATGTTTTATGTGGGAGGTGCTCACACCCCATGTGATCTGCTGTTTACTGGAGCCAGGGAAGGAGACTAAAGAATGCATTGTTACTCCCTGAAAGCATTTTATGCAAAGTGGAACAAGACAAGGTGAAGAACACTCAATACATAATGCCCTAAAAATGATATTTAATGACATTTTTGGGAGATGAATGTGTGATGAATGTTTGAATCCCCTCAGGCAGAGGAAGGATTTCAGCTGTGGTCTGTTGCACAATGACTGAACTATTAGGTAAGAAGGGCTTGTAACAGTGATACTTCTCTTCCATCTCCTGTTGGTTAGTCCAGCATAGAATTTGGTTTAATTTTCTTGCAAAAGCCCTAAACCAGAACATTAAAGATGAACAATTAAAAAGCTGAAAATAACACAGCATGCAGACGAACAATTAAAAAGCTGACAATAACACAGCATGCAAATGTTTCAGATCAGTGGCTGATTTGTCAAGTTGAGAAGCTTGTACTGCCTTGTGGCGTGTGGTGGAGGAGTGAAGGCACAGCTACAAATCCCCTTCCCCACTGCTGTGGCTACATGGCACTCTGCAGCCATCCTCCTCTTGCATATAGGAAGAGTCTGCACTGAAATGCAAAGAGATACCACTGCCCACACCACTTCCTTCTGGAGTCATGTAGATCCAATTCTCTAAGGCATTTCATTGTCTAATTCATTTACCTTGATGTGAGCTGGGCACCTGTGCCCTCTCAGGAATCTAAATCTGTGTCAGTTGGACCCTACTAGTGAAGAGGAAGGAATATGAACTTCTGTAAAAAAATTAGATACATAGGTCTCATAACTTTGGGGGAAAATTCCAAATGTGGCTGATGTCTAGATTCACAGTTAGTCTGAAATAGTAGCTTTGAAACTTGCATATTTTTTCTCTGAGATGGTCTCTTGGCCTCCCAGACTGTGGGGCTTACATGGCTAGTGGCACAGCAGGTACTCCAAGGTGAATGTGCTGGGTGATGGCAGCAGCCATAGTTCTGCATTTTGTAGAACGATACCTACTCCTGGGATGTGTGACAGATCCACCCTGATGGAGACTGGGGATGTAGGGACTGAACTTGGGGAATTCAGGGAGGCCATCACTTCCGAGGTGTTGGTTTGTGGAGGTCGAGAGCATAGCGAGAGGGAGACACATAGCAGGCATCGGTTTTGTAGTAGTTCTGCCAACTGAAATGCATGTTTGGAGAAGTGCTGCCTGTGTTGGGAAGAGAGCAGGGAAGGTGGGTCCATAGAGCAGAAGATCCTAAAAGACCAGCTCGGTGCAGAGGCGTTGTTCCTGCATATGAACACTGCCCGGCAATCAGACCACAGTTGCTGCTACTGCTGCTGAATAAAGTAGGACTCATTGCCACCACTAATGATGGGACCTGAGCTGACTGTTTGGTATCCTTCCTCTGAGGCTTGTGGCACAATGTGTACATTAAAGTTCAGATCACATTATTCAAATTGTATGTACAGTGTACAACCTGGAGTGTGTTATCAGGATGCAAAAATAGGGAGAAATTATCTATTATCTGTTGTACATTAGGCTTCAGATTAATCTCAGCAGAATGTTACAACCTGAAAGTTAGACATGTGGTTTCCAAGTGCCTTCTTTGATCAGTAAGGAGAGATAGGCATCTTCAGAGGGTATTTGTTCCCATCTGTCGTTGTCATATATGCTATGACATGATGAATTGCTGTTTGGAGATGTCTCTTTCTCTCTTGACTGTTGATGAAGCCTATATGAAAAACTTCAATTAGGCAACTAGGGCTTGATTCATCTTCCCACCCATAGCCATCTAGTGACTTTGGCGGCTCCCAAAGGTTTCAGAAAGAGTCCTCTGTGTGGGGCTGGTAAATGTGGTATAGGTCATGAGCTAAAGGTACAGCAAGCATATCCCAGGGAATCTGAGATGACATTAGGCAGGTATGTGTGGGCAGCTGGACTGATGGCCTAATTTTCAGGTACTTAGAGTGAGATGAGGAGAATCCCACCATTGGGATCTGACCCCAAACCAGCTAAAGCCAGTGTCAAGCATATCAGTAGAATATAGTTGCAGGTGGATCAGCCCCTGAATGCTAGATGTCTAAATTCACAGCCTAACTTTGTGTAAAGAATAAACCTGAGTACAATTTTGGTTTGTTTCTTGTGGGTTTGAGCCTTCGCTGTTTCCATTAATGGGAAGTTTTCCAAAGCATGAATGCAACCAGGTTTAAACTTTATATTGGAAAAAACCAACCAAACAAAAATTATCCAGAAGAATAGTTCCCCCTCTCCCTCCCCTGACAACATCATATTAAAGATTATTATCCATGCTTTGGCACGGTTTATTCCATTTTGACCTGACTGTTGGTCTGCAACAAAGAATACCACAAAACAAAATGTCAGGATGAGCTGATGTTGAGTGCTGCCCATTGGTAAAATGCAGAGGGAAGCCTGCCTGTTGGTTTGGCCCACACTCAAACCACTTAGGAAAGAATGAACTAGTTGCTCTACTTTATTGGTGCATTAAATTCAGAGATGCATCTAAGAAGTTATCTTTGAAAGTGTGAAAATTACATTTAATAGAGCTCTTAAAATATGATGACTGGGTGACTGTTTCTTCTGACAGCCAGCAATTACCTAATCATACAAATTTCACTATGTAGAAGAAATGGAGAAAAGCAGGTGATAGTTCCCTTTGGGCATCTGAGGATTTGATAACCTTATTTCTTCAGTTGTACTCAGGAATACTACTGTCTCTAATCTCTACATCTGTTACAGAATAGCAATAAAAAAAGTAATCTCAAAGATCCTGGCATTAGTTTGTTTGTGTCATAGCCTTTAACTTTATGAAGCATTTTGTGGGGGTGGAATTTGACATGCCTGATGCAATTGTTCTCTTGATTCGGTGTAACTGAAGAAATAAATTTGCAGCAAATGGAAGTCAAGAAAGGAATGCAGGCAAATGTAAAAGGAGACATTTTTCTTCCAGGAAGTTTTTACATTAGACTTCTGAAAGATTTTTGCTGGAACATGGATTCTTCAAAAAAGGTAATTTGACACTGGGAGAAATCATGCATCACACATGTTGCTGGTGCCTGAGTGTTTCATTTGTCTTAGAATTTTATATTTATATGATGGGGATTTCCTGAAACTGCAGTGGCAGTCAATATTGAGGCCATTTTTATTTCCCCACAAGGTGGTACTGTGGTACTGGCTGTAGAACTCGTTTTGGCTAGAATTTATTTATTTCTGTAACCCTTCTGCAGATGTCTTAAAGACAGATTTTTGTCTGTGAAGAAGACACCTTCGGTGTTATAATCAAATTTCTTAGTAGAATGGTCTTAAGATTCTTTTTTGGTGTGCTTTCTTTTCCTAACTTTTTGTCTCATTAAAAAGATTATATTACAAGTTGCGATTGTTGGAAAAATTCCATTATTGCTGTTTGGAGTTTTAAAGGTTTTATTGCATTTTTAAAAATCCAATCAGTCTATTTCAGACTCCTTGTTTTTCAAGCTAAAACAATAGTTTATCTGAAATTAATCTCTCTCTCCCCCCCCCC
>NW_020799097.1:40849975-40863123 GCF_003259725.1 Athene cunicularia
TATCCCCCCCTTTTAGTTACATGTAAGTAAAGAGGCACCTACAAGTAATTATAGAAATGAAAATAAATTAAAAACCTTAAACATTCAGGAGAATGCAGTTTTTCTCCTGAAAACAGATCTAACCACTATCAAGCACAGAAACAAAACATAATTAATTGCTTAAATCAACCTCTGTGGCGGTACATGGGGTTCTTCCAGTTGTTTGTAGAGGTCTTTAAGATCTATTGTGAACAGCTCCATGTGTTTGTGCACTCACCATCATATTTGACGACCTGCATAATTTCTGCGGTCGTGTCTGTATGGCTACACTACTGTAGTTTATAGCCTATATTGGAAAATGGAATAAGGCTAGGGTAGAGGCCTGAGCACTAGTCCAGGGGTCTGCATGCTATTCAGTGCTCAGCACAGTCCTTGGCAGGGCTTTGGCCCAGAACGCCAAGTACTCTCCCAAACAGAGTTTATCAGGGTTTGACTGTATTTAACACTCTTCATTTACAGGGAAGAGTGTTAAACTGTATTGATATGTGCTGTGTAGTGATTATTGGTCTCAACACCAGAGGACAGGTCCTGGTCCATTTTATTCACCAGTATCAGTGTAGCCGCTAGGACCCACCGAGTCGTGCTTGTGGTCAAAGCTAAGCATGTACTCAGGTAGGTTTGGAGCTGCTCAGTTTTAGAAACATGAACTCCTGTTTTATTGATCTAGCTTTTACATCCATTGTTTTTCTGTGTGTGGGCTGTTTCTGTTCACCCCATGTACATGGCTATACTAAATATAGCTTGAAAAAGCAGTTACTCTACAGATGCAGGTCACACAAGATACGAAACGTCATGCACAATCTATAGTTAAAATCAGGGGGGAACACCAAAATGGGCTCCAGTTATATAAAATGAAGTTTTTCATGTATTTGGAGGCTCACATTGAACTGTTATTTAAAAAACAATATGATATTAGAAAACAGTGATCTGTGCCTTATTTAGTGGCATCTAATAGCTTTTTTAAAGGTAAGTAATTTTCTATAGGTTTTCTATGTATTCTTCATGAGTGGAAGAAATAAATACATTTGAGAACTATGGCTACTACCTTTCAAACCTTCCTTTCAAAGAGCATCTCACACCAGGTTCTTGTGCTTTGTGGCAGGCCAGGGACTACAATGTGCATCAGGCATCACCCCAAGTGAGTCCCGAATTAAGGGAGTGCATCCATGTGGCACCATACAATCCTTTATGAGGCAGAGTGAATGACTTGAGTCCACAAGCAATCTAGCAGGCCTTGTTTGACGATGTCCACAGCCTGCTCTTCATGGCCTCAGTGTCAGTGGATAGAGCTGGTCCTGCTGGGCTGAAAACAGGACAGAAGATACTCCTCTTTTTAGGAATATGTGTCTTCCCAACACTGAGGAGAGGATGTGGGAGGCGTGGGAACAGCAAATAAGGGCTAAAAGAAGAGCTGAAGGGCCACTAGTCCCCTGACAAGTAATGCTTGCAAAGCAGATCAGTAGGGTCTGTTGTCAATATTATGGTCATATTACCATGCTGGAGGTAACATGAGAGCAGGATAGGAAGAGCTACACAAGACACTTTTACTCAGACATTCTGTATGCTCTGCAAATAGGAACCCTTTCTTTAGGCGTCAGATCCCAAGCAAAGAATTTTTCTATGACTATGTCTTCTTAAAGCATAAAGCTATGGTCTGTTAAATGTCTGTACACCCTACCTGGAAAATGATCTAACAGCACCTTCAGCTTTTGGCTCTGCTTTTGGCCAATCTTCATCTATTATTGTTGATAAAGGCTTCTTTCTTCCTACTATTTTTCCCCGTTACAAAGAAGTCTCCTGAATCCTGGGACTTTCCTGCAAATGTGAATACTTAAAATAGTATTTTCTGTGAGTTCTTTTGGATTTCAATTTTTTCTTGATGGAGATAATTAAGAATATTAATTCTACATGAGAGAAAAATATATCCAATGCCCTGGGAAGGTGTTCTGGACCTGGGAGCAATGTCTCAAATGTGCTTGAATGAGATCTAACAAAGAAGAATAAGCATGTGTCTTAGTCAGGCTCTTGAGACTGCAGGATGGGAAAAATATGCTTGAAGGAATCATACTGAAGTGGTTTGCCAGTAGTACATACATAGGATTGCTGGTAGGGATATTTAGTAACATGGATATGGTTCTTGTTTCCAGGACTTAGAGTTCATAAAAAACAGGTGAAAATAGATTAAATGCCTCTCTGACATCATTTTTCCATGTCAGAAATTGCTGTTGGTGCCACAAGTCATCTTTGCAGGGGGAAAAGTGAGCTACGTAGCTACAAGCAGGAAGGGGAGGTGTGTGTATGCCCTATAAACTGAGAATCTTGTTTCCCATGACACTGGATCCCAGTAACAGTATTTCTTTGTTATAAAAATGCATTTCAGAGATTGAATTGAAGCCATACAAGACAATTTTGAGAATCATACTTCTGAAAGTAGGAGAATATCACACAAATAGTAGCAGACACTGAAAATATTTGCCCTGTGGTTTCCAGCTTTGGTTTCTGTTCCTAAATGCTGCTTCTGTGAAGCCTAAGAAAACTGTTAAGCTGGACTCGCCCTTTCACAGGCCAGACTTAGCTCACATGTACTCTGAAACATCTGCAGACTCTGGTGTAAAAGAACCAGAAGCCCCAGTGTTTTATGACCCATTCTGGACTTTAGGGAACCTCTACCAAAGCACAGCTTTGGTATTACAGAAAGAAAATTAAGGGTCACCAATTTGAGATAGCCACCAAAGGGGAGGGCAGGATCAAGATTATAAGAAATCTTTTAAGAATGAACTTAAGAGGTAATAGATCCAAGAGAATGAACTTTGGAAGGCCTCTTATTTTCCTGTAATTTTTTTTTGTCAGTTGTTCTTGCTAGGTATGTCTACATGGTGCTCTGGGGTGAGAAAGCTGACCCACAAAGCTTGGGGAGTCCATGTGTTTTCCTCTTCTATTGCTTTATCATTTTGTGGAAGAATTCAAACATATATTCTAGTCACCCACTGAAGAATGGATTCTGGTTTATCTAATAAATGATATAAATTGCTGGTCTGTTCTATCTGGAAATGAGAAAGACCTCAGATAAAAGCCTGCCTTTATTAAAGAGCCAAAGACGTTTTAGATCTTATTTGGCCTTCATGCCCTACTCATTCCTCCTCTTTTTATCTAGTGGTGCTTTGCTGATACAGTTATTACCCTTTTCAGCTACTATAAACATGTATTATTAATTCTGCAACCGGCTTTATCCCTTCAGCCCTTTTAATAGTAAGATCACTGTATACCCTTTAAGGCTATATACCCTAGAAACACCCTGCATGTTTCTCACCCGAGTGTGCATACTTCAGTTCCCTCTGAATGGCACGTTTGGGCCACCTCTTTCTTCCTGTTTGTTCCCTTGCTTTCTCCTTTCTCCTTGCTGTTCTTCACTATCTGCATTCCCATTTTTTTTTCCATTCATCAGGAAGCAAAAAAATCAGGGAAATAGGGTTGGAACTGAATCCCACCTGTGAGGTGGATTCAACATCTAGGTTGAAATATGTCACTGAATGTCTATTTTGATATTACAGCCTGCTTTTTTGCATCATATAAAATGATTGGCCTAGACTATCATAATTATCACTGTCTGGTTTTAAAATCCATGGGTTCTTCTTTAAAGGCTCCTTAAATAACCCTCCACTTCAGACAATTACTTCTCTCTGTCTTCATTAGTAATCCCCTCACACACTCTTTGCTACAGTGTTGTTTCATCTTATGTTTGTTTGTCCTAACTAATTTAGATATTAAGTCCTTGGTGACTGACAGTGTGTCTATCTATGCGAAGCACACTTAAATAAATAAATTTAATAATATTTAATAATAAATATGCCAGCTGAAAGCTGTACATCTGAGCTAGCAAGGGTGCCACTGACATTGATGGAAGCTCTGTTAATGGCTGCTGTGCTCTGAGGGGTGTCGGGTCCCCCTCTCACAGTCCTCCCCATCAGAGAGTCACTCTGTCTTGGCTCTTGTCACTTGCCAATTTGAAATCCAGCCTTCAGAGCTAACATTCTCCTGAAGGTGGTCAAAAACCAGAAGGAGAGCATAGAATCTGTTTGGGGGACAGGATCTTGCAAATCCCTGACATCTCTCAAAAATTACTATTCACAACTAGCACCAGTCCCTTACAGAGAGTAAAATTTGTGCATCTTTATTCATCCTTCTTTGTGGGGCAAATTATTTTTTGCCTCTCTCTTTTTTTTTTTTTTTTTTTTTTTTTTTCCCTTTTTTTTTTTTTTTTTTTTTTTTTTCTTCCCCTCTCTCAGTTTCCTATATGTGAAAGTCTTGCAAAGGAAGTAAGCGCTTTTGTGAAACAAGCTATCTAAACACTCAGGCAGAATCATTGAAACTGGCAGGAAAGAATTCATGTGGTGTATGTTAACAATTGTCTAAGATAGAACACTATTTAATCTGTTATTCCTGGTGGGCACTACCTTGTAGAAAAATAATATTATTACAGATATAATCTTTCAGTTAGTAATAAACCTCAGGAGTGGTCTGGTGGAGAAGGGGGAGAAGTGAATCCTTCCTGAGCAGAGGTAAACTGGGCAAAATCTGCCCTTCATGTGTCTGCCTGAAGAATTGTGACTTCTGATAGAAGCCAGTTAGTCACATTTCATTGTGGGAAGAAGGAATTACTTTGCATATACTTTCTCTGTTCCATAGCTAGAACTGCAACAAAAGTCAGGAAAAGAATATCTGAATAATATATAGCAAAGACAGAAGAATTATTGTAATTTCAGTGATTACTAATCCATCTTAACATGACAATTTCTATCAGAGATGGCAACGTCTAGAATGTGTCCACTGTAGTAGCAAATTTACTGCCATCAAAACCATAAAGTATTTACTGCCATCAGTAATGTTTGTTGTTTGGGGTTTGTTCTTCCATTTCATCCCTGGGAAAGAGGGGTGAGTGCTCATGAGCTTTGTTTTTTGTAGAATCTTTAATTTGTTACATAGGTATAAAATGCACCTTGGAGGAAGCGGTGGGATGCTCTGTGGGATTCAGGAGCTGCAGACTAGACCACAAGGCATTTCTTTCTCAGGCAAATAACTTCTCACCCTGTAAGGCTTCATTGTGGCAGAACTTTCTGAGGTCCAGGGAGTTCTTTGAATATAAACACTGCAATCTTGAGATTAATTCAGTATTTTGTGGAGTCAGTGGAGAAAGTAATATAATTTGTTCACTGCAATCAACTGGTAGGTGTCTCTGAAGGTCTGATTGCTTCATGTTCAAATAAAATGAACTGTTACAATCCAGATGGGAGTTAATGATGGCATATATAACTAAGATGGACTTGCTTAGGATGGATTCTTTTAACCAATCAAAGGATGCAGTTCCTTGGGAGCTTGGTGTGGATGAGAAATCCAAACCTAAACTAAATACTGTGGGCACACAGTGTCAAAGAAAGGATATTGCACAGTGACTACAAACTTTCTGAAGTCTGCTTCAGAGCCTCCAAGGTAACCTCTGTGTCTCTCAAGTTCAGGGTTGTGTAGTCGTTTTTCAAATATGAGTTGGTTTTGGCTTGTGTGGTGATGCCAGTGTATTCACCCTCCCCTTCTCCACAGCTTTTTCCTTAACAATAGCAAGGGTATGGCCACTCATGTCATCTTTTGTACTTTATGGTGATGTGTGGCTCATTACCCGTTTGGGAATACAGTCAGCTATCTCAGCCACCACCCATACTGAGCTGTGATTTGAACAAAGGTGAGGAATATCAAGGCTACGCAGTGCTGCATGTCAGCGCTGGATTGTTGGGCTTCTAGTCCATGTCGTCTGACTGCACCATGTCATGGCTGCACATAGATGCCGATGAGGCCTCGAGAGAAAATTATTTCTTGCAGAGCTCTCTTTTTCATAAGGCTATTGACGGGCAAGCATTTTTCTCAGTAGTACTTGTTAGGTGCTTCTAACCCTAAAATAAGCAACTATTTTAGCCTGTTCCTCATGATGACATTCTCTTCTAGGCAGGATAGCAATACATGTCAGACCCTTTAACAGGTGATGTTTGCAGTTTACCCCAGGGTCTCATACTTACTATATTGAAGATCCTATGAACTTTATGTGAAGCAGGGAAATGCTACATAATGGTCATCTAATTTGTGTTTCTTTTGACAGCTAAATACCAAGTCATTGTGAATAAGACTCATCTGCCCAAATGCATCTGTCTGTAGCTGAACTAATCACCTTCCTTCATTAATTAATGAAGAAAATGAGGCACTTCTGGGATGAAATTTGTTTTATACCAAAGTTGATATCTCAAACTTACAAGCGGTGTTGAGACCTGGAAGTTTCAAAATGAGTGACCTAACTAAGTTAGTAAAATTAGTACAGGCTGTTTAGAACAGGCTGTTTAGGCTTAGGGGACAACAGATGCCTTAATAATAATTAATTAAGAGGAATCTCAGGAATCAATATCCCCCCCTTTTGCAGTGCTTTACAGGAATTTTATTTCTCATCATCTCTGTCTTTTTTTCTCTTTGGGAGAGGAGAACCAGGATTTCTTTCTTTCTTTCCAATTCAAATGTGGCTTCCATCTATATTTTTGAAAGGCAATTCTACCTAGGGATCCCTTAGAATGAATGACTGAGGCTGAAAGGTGTGTGAGACTCAAACAAATGCAATGGGCTCAAAACAGGACTAACTGGATGCTCTTTATAAGCAATACAGGAGGACAGATTAAATGATTCAGTAGTCCCTTCTAGCCTTAAAATCTATTAAAAAACCTGAACAAGTTCAATAAAAATGTAATAGCGTTTTACAGAAATTACTCTAAACCCCCTAAGAATTAAACAATAGTCATTAATAGCTGTTTTATGTTGTTTTCACTATATATTTCTAGAGCAACAAATCCTACAGAGAGGGATATATTTATCTTTAAATCGATGATGTGATGTGAAAAAAAAGTCCTTACTTGAACGATCAGCCCTGGTATAGCAAAAAAAGCTTGTTTACTAGTGTGGATTTGCAAGTAGGAGGAACAGTATTTTAGAAATGGGAGGGGGATCTCATTTTAACGTGAATTTTCAAAGCATCACTCTGTGTATTGTTTAGACAACCCTTGGCTCTGACCGCTGTGTACAAGTGTGTGTGGGCACTGTGAGTCATTCAATTTTCTTACTATATAATAATAAAAAACCAAATGGTGTTGAAGCCAGCATTTAGGTCTAGAGAAGGAAGCTGTGATAATGCCATGAATCCTTGCACTTGGGGATCAGCATTGATGGCATACAAAGCAGACACAATGACAGGCAGCTTCTTGCTTAACGGATGTTGATCTAAGCCACAGACACAGATTTATCCAACCTAACCTTTATCCTGCAGCTCCCGTATCCCAACTAATATCTTTAAGAAAATGAGTGGTGCTTTAAAACCTGGTAACTTAAGCCTACAGGAATTAAACACATTTGAAAACAAGTTAATTCATCTGGGTTAATATCACCCGGATAATCACTATTTCTGGCCTTTCTTCTTTCTTCTTATTCCCCTCAGTTATAATTGGTTTACATTTTAATGTAATATATTGTATTGTAGAGGCAGTAGTGTCAATTCATGCTAGTGAAAAAGAATAGAAACCCAGAACTGCTGCAATACCATGTGCCTTCTGGGGATCCCCGTAGCCAAATGTGTCTGGAGAACTTCCCTTCATAGCATATAGCTTCTGCATCATCCCTAGTAAGAAACATGATTAAATGTCCCATAATATAGTTAAATACCTACTCTGCACACACAAACAAGTTTGTCATGATAGAAAAAATACTTTTAATTGCTTTTGTTAGCATTATTGCACAAAGACTGGACTAACAGGTGGTTTTACAAATTTTATTTATGATAAGACATGGGTATTTAAAGAAGATCAAGTGTGGAAAGAGAAGATGATTTAAATATTTTTTTAATAATCAGACCATCACATTCAGGTTTACAGTCTGGTTGGAGATAGCATGATGGTCCAAATTAAGAGAATTAAGAATGATGACTGTCAGAAAGAGAGTATTAAATAGACAGGGAAAGAGTCAAGCCTCTAATTCCATTACAATATTCACAGATAAAAAATAGCATATTCAGTGGCACATAAAATACTGACATGTTGACTCTAGAGAAACTCATCGAGGCCATTCACGTGAGTAGAATATTAATTCTGATGGCAGAAATTCTACATGTAAAATTGGTTCAGAACTGCTCAAGACAGAAAAAAATTGGTGTCTGAAGTGCTTTAAGGGTGAAGCATTATTTTTAGGTGTATATAACATACTGAACTATGAAGACTCTAAATGCTAGCAAAATGGAAGTATCTTTTAGTAGTGGACCAATGGTGATGCTTAGTGATGCAAAGAGATATGTGAAAGTGCCTATAATGATATTCTTGCATAATTTTCCTCTATGTAGAAGGGACCAGGATGTGAATTGGAAGCGTGGGTATACCATAACGATGTCCCCAGTTCCTTCCCCACCCTGATTGGGTTGGAATAGTGTAAATATTCCTGTGAGATTTTGGTCCAAAATGGAGCACAAATTATGGGAGGACTGAAGACTGTTTATTGTTGCTGGAGCAGTAAGATACAAATTAATAAAGAAAGCAGCAGCAACAAAATGCTGCCGGTCACAATTTGTGATATAAAATTAAAGTAGACAGCCCAAAGGAGCTAGTGACAATAAGTAAATAACATTTACAAATATGCTGGAGGGAAAAAAAAAAAAAGCCAAAAGCAAGAGAAGCAGTCAGTCTCTTGATAAATGACAAGGGTAATAAAAACCAGAGGGATGAGGCTTTGCACAATTCTCTTATCTTTCTGTCCTTGTTCTCACTCATGCATCCTAAGCTGGAAATGGGGTCCTCTCATGTCTAATGGGAAAGGACATATAGTATAAAGGAAATAAGAAGAGCAGACATATTCCAGTGCCTTCACTGCTGCTTGTGTGAGCTTATCACCATACAGGGAACACAAAATCTTCAACCCCAACAAAGCTCAGCGAAAATGTCTGGCAAGGCTCACAACAGGGAAATCCTGCCTTTCCTGTTTGGTTTTCACATCAGTCACCTCCATCATCACAGCACTGCGTGGGCTCTCCAGGACTAGATGGGTCAGGACACAGCGGCTCTTGAGCTTTTTACTGCCTCTGCTCTAGTTCCTCAAAAAAGGGTTTCTGCCTTTCTCCTGCCATGTGTCCTGCACTGCTGGTTGTCTAAACCTCTTCCACATCTGCTAGAGATGTGCATCATGTTAAAAGGACATGACACACTTGAGTGACTTTTTCCAACTTCCCAGATTCTCTCCTAGTGTAGGTGAGACTTTTTCAGGGGAACAAACTACCAAACCAATGCTCCAGTCTGGTATTTCCATCCTGTGGTCTCTCTGGGTACCTTGACATTAGCCACCTGGCTCCAGCAGGCTCTGCCAGAATTCCCCTCACAGCACTGCTGCAAAACCTTTTCACCAGTCTGTCTTCACTCCTCACTTTCCCAGCAGCTCTCTATTACTGCTTTTTCAGGATTTACATATTTCTCAGTGCCACTCCTCCCTCTGCTGCCCTCCTCGATGGCCTTTTTTCCCCCCATTTTCCCAGCAGCAGCAGCAGCCCCTGTCTCCGTGTCAGCCTGGCGCCTCTACTTAAATTCAGTTGTTAACAGAAGTCACTGGCGTAACTTACAAAATTACATGGTTACAGATTATGGGGCTCTATTTAGGAATCAAATCTTTGCCTTTCTCCAAGCAGCAGAATATATGTAAACTTGAAGTTTTACCTTCTGTGGAAATTTAATGGCTGAGTCAGGGAGCCACATCTGTGTGGAAAGGAAACTGGAGAGATTTATGGAAGGAAGGTAATGAGAGCTTGACAAATAGGGGAATTATCCTGTAGAGGATCCCTGTGCTCCTCAGACTGCCTTCCTCAGAGCCAGAGCAGCGTTGGCCTCCAAGGCTGTTCAAAAAGGGTCTGCAAACCCACAGCGTGGCGGGAGTGTGACAAATGCAGCCAGAAATATGCTGACAGCTGAGATCTCTCCAGGCCTGTAAGCTGCTGCTGGCTAGAGAAGAGTAGGATGGAAGGGTAAAGGAAATAATTTGAGGGGAACTTCAGATGAAGAAGGTGCCGGGGCCGGCTGTGCGCTGAGTGCTGGTGCTGCGTGCGGACAGAGCCCAGGGAAGCTGTCCCACGCCGAGGAAAGGGGTCAGCCGGTGGCTGGGCTTGCTGGGCTGGCTCAGGCAGAACTGGGTCCCTGGGTGGTCAGGAGGCAGTGGGTCGGATGGCCTGGTGTACCTGAGCCCCAAGGAGCCTTGGAAGGTCTCTCACAGAAGGTGCACGGAGCTGCCCACAGCCCAGCCCACCGCAGCGGACATGTGGGAAGAGGAGTCTTCCCCCCTAACACACAGTATATTCTGTTTATCCCTCTCTAGCTGGTATTAGCCTAACATGGCTACGCTGCTCTTGCTAATGTAGGAAATTTATTCAGAGCAATTGCCAGCATTGTGGCTTGGCTTAGCCTTTGGAGCCTGCTCAGACAGTGAAATTTAGGAGAGCAGTGAGTGACCCCGGCAGCTGGCTGTTCATGCCTGCATGGGCTGATGCTCCGTGGCCTCCATCACCTTCACTCAGCACAAAGCTTGGAATAATCAGCGAGTAAAACCTATAACATGCTGAGGTAGATTAAGTAATGCAAAGTGCTTTTCCACTCCTGATGCAATTTCCAGCTATTGCTAGTTCTTCATTTAAATAAATACATTACATTTTTCCCCACTAATGTGCAAAACCTACAATTGCTTGTATGAAAACTCTGGTTTGATCATGCATTCATGTTCCTTGATCATGTGTCCAGAACATATATCACATATGCATCGCTTCTGTCTATAAAAAAAAATGTAGAGGAAAAAAATGTAGTGAAATGCCATGACAAATTTCATAAAGGCAAATTCCCACAGCAATGTTGCTGAGCAGGACTGAGAGCACAAACTTAACATAAAAGCAATTCCAGAATAAAAACACGTTGTGTGTATTATGCAGTATGATAAAGCTAATACCTCTCTTGGAATATTATGTTTTGGGTCTTGTGATTTCTGTGTGTTTAGCATTTTCAGCCTTTGTGTTGTGACAGCAATCTTTTCCTTTAATTTGCCATCTAATTACAAAAACAAAGAACTGCTTTTGTTTTATTTATTTACATTTTATTTATAGCATTCCTGCTTTACCAGAGGTGTGTTAAATTATTAACAGGTTATGTCCATGTTCACAGAAAAGCTAAATTGAATCCAGTACAATGTGGGCTTATTAAAAGACTGGCTAACAGATTCGCTTTGCCCACAAACCTGCACTGTGGTCTGAAATATTCCTTTTCCAATTAAATCTATTTATTTATTTTGATTTCTAGCAGTCATGGTGAATTCTTGTCAGGTGTATTTTTTTCCACTGAAATGTTCTGTATTTTTGCAGGAGTAAAACTGCATGTTTAATTGGTTATTTTAACACCTTTAGTGCAATATCTCCGTGCTTTAATAGGGCTATAATTTTTAAATGCAGGTCCGTTATTTTCTATGGCATGAACACTGGCAAACTTCTCAAGTGTCTTGCTTCTCACTGGTGTCTCTGATTTCACATTAAAATCCCTCTTTGTCCCTCCTTAGTCCCTGCTGATGACCCTTATTAACCAGAAGGATTTCTAGAGCTGAAAAGCTTATCAGGTTAGAAAGGGGCATATTACAAAAAAGTGTTTTTGTCAGAACTTAAAGTAACCATTGGGATAAAGAAAGAAAAGCCTGTGGTGTTGCACGGGGCTGCATAAAGACAAGTATGCAGTAATCTAGCTGATTTTTCTTAGTATTTTTTCTGCTGTGATGGGATGAAGTGTTTGGCAGAAGCATTTAAGTTTTGCACCACTAAAGGGCATTAACTGTGTTGTATCCTGCTTACCTAGCACTTGGCTGAGCCTTAATGTCAGCAGGTCAGGTCTCATAGATGGTGACAAGCAGGTCATCTACCTACTTTCCAGATGTGTTTGGGGGAAACTCAGTTGAACTCTTGCCCTGTTTCTGTTTCATCATCTGGTAGAAAAGAATGTGAAGGACTGAGGGAGAAATGACTGTACGAATGGCTGTAAAATACCTTGCTGTGCTTATGCTGAATGCATGAGGCCAAATCTTGCATTGGTGTTAGCTAGTGTCATGCCATGGGTTGGCAAGGGGAACTCTGTTCATTGATGCTGTCTCTTTGAGTTGTGCCTCTTTAGATAGAGTTTCATTGATTTAATCAGAACAACTCATTTAGCTTTTCACAGCTTTCTATGAGTAAAGTTAGCAAAATTGGGCCAATTATGGTAAGAAAACCCATTATATTCTAAAATGGAATGTGACTGAAAAAGACTAGGGTTCATGATATGCTTAGCCACTGAATGGGGAACTCACTGGGAAGTGCTAAAGACAGAGGACAAACACGATGGTTAGGTGTGTAAGGAAAGAATATCTAATATGAAGGGGAAACTGGTGTTCCATATTGTTCAACGCTGGGGAGATATTTACTGGGATAATAATAAGTCAGGACAGAATATCTTCAAAACGAGTACTGAAAACCAGGGAAATGTTACTGCCCTTGTCACAAATCTTTCTCCAATATTTAACAAAGATAGTTTCAAGTCTACAAATATACCATAAATATAGAGATGTTAGAAGCCTGATGTATTTTGACTCTCCAAGAGGAGATTAAGAGGTGAACTGATTATGATTTACACTTATGTAAGGATGATATTTGTGGAGATAGTTCTTTAATGCAGTGGAAGAGTCATAATAGGATCCAATAGTCTGAAAATAAGATGGACAAAGGTGGTGTGTGTTTTTAGTATTGACGATGATTAATCCACAAAACAATTTAACTTGGAATATGATGGCTTTTCAGTTGCCTCATGTCTTTGAATCAATAGTGGGTATTTTTCTCAGAGATGGGCTATAGCTCACTGAGACATTATAGATGTAGGAGCCAGTTGTTAAAGTTCTGTAGGGAAAGAAAAAGCTAACTGATCCTCTCCCTCGCCTCGCCTCGCCTCGCCTCGCCTCGCCTCGCCTCGCCTCGCCTCGCCTCGCCTCGCCTCCCCTCGCCT
>NW_020799097.1:40863173-40961931 GCF_003259725.1 Athene cunicularia
TTCATCTGAACTTACTGATACAAACATTATTAATGATATTCTGTTATCCATTTCAGCAGTTATTATGAGAAACTGTGATCAGGAATGTAAGTCAATTAAAATTCTATGTAAGTAATAAAAATTAGATTATATAAGTTAGAAATGACAGGAGTGTTTATGAAAGTGACATGTGAAAACAAATTCTAGAGATGAAATGTAAAAATCTCATAAGTCACAAAGACACTTTAAAAATTTTAATAAAATCTGGATACATCAAACTATCATTAGAAAAAAGTATGTTAGTATAAATTTCTCCATCCAATTTTCCATGTTGTAGCAGTATACTGCATGAGTACATGACATAAATAGTCAGGATGGTAATTTCTTAAACACACTGCACTCCTGTATTAAGAAGTTCATTTCTGAAAATGGGAAGATGTATAAGTGACCTAATGAGAAACACTTTAGTAATACAAAATTCATAGTTCTATTTATATTGCTTTCAGCTATTACAGTCTATTTCAAAACATGTGTCATGATTTAAACCCCAGTTGAATCTAGCTTGTGCAAAACTCAAGGACAATAAAAGCTAAGCTTATTATTGTCATCACTGAAATACATGGGAACTTCTATTCAGCTTTAGTGAGTAAGTCATCATTAATTAAATATATTTACTCAAACATACATCTAGCTTTATATTACAATGATCAGATAAAAAGTAAAAGCCTCACTTGAAAGCTTGAGGATTCCACATTATTAAATTATTTCAAGTGTCTAAAAACGTAGAGTTGGTGTTTCAAAAGCTCAAAGTTAAGGAGCCAGGAATCTACCAGAGGCATTTGGACAATGCTCTTAAATACTTTTAACTTTTGGTCAGCCCTGAATTGGTCAGGCATTTGGATGACATGACTATTGTGGGTCCATTCCAACTGAAATTTCCCCTCCCCTCCCCTCCCCTCCCCTTGTGATTTCTGGATCAATTATGTCATCTTGGCCAGCTCTACTTTTTGATTCCTGTTCTTATCTGCCCTAAATTTGGGTATAGAATCTTTGTGCACAATAGTCTATAAAATCAGGGAGATGGTCAGCAACTTTTCTTGGGAAAATTTGTGAACTGCTAATGTTTATGCTTTTCCAAAGTACTGAACATCAACTGTAAAGCAAATGGACCTTGAAACCCTTAGTAATCCCTTCCTGTTGACCTGACCAAGTGGTCAACTGGTGTTGGGATTCTAGAGGGCTTTCTGTGAGAGAATGGACATGTGAGCAATCATGCATGAGAACAAGACTGATAAGAGCCTCAGCCAAGCAAGAATGCAATAAGGATGTAACCCTGAATGAGGGGGGAGAAACTCGACGAGACAAACAACCCTGGGAAGGGGTTGGGATGGAAGAGGAAGTTCCACAAGGCAGGAAGCCTGGCAAGGCTGATGTGGCACTTTTTATCCAATCATAAGAAGGTTTAAAGCACGGGCTAAGTTAACTGTCCAGTCTTGAGGACTTGTACTGCATGTTACACACATGTGCGGGAGAACATTATAAAAGGGCTTTCTTAGGTGTAATAAACGGGCATTGCTTGATCACACTGGTCGTGTGCGTGCTCAGCTCTCCCGCAAACTGGCATATGATAACTTGTGGCTGGGTTCAGGGTCCACTGTCTCAGCCTAAATAGAAATGCGAAGAAGACATTTTTGCTCAGCCCGGAGCCCTGTGAGAGTAGTTCAGGCTGAGCAGAATATACAAGAGGATTTGCGTTTCTCCTCCATTTAACAATTCGTTCCTTTTAAAGTATGTCCTCTTTCAAACAATACTCTAAGGGAGGAGTGGAAATAGAAAAGACCAATTTTACGAGGGTTTTTACTTTGTATCCACTTAAACCAAGAATATAAGTGCGGATTAAGCTATCTGAACAAATAGAAGGCTGATCCTCCATAAGTTGAGACATGAATCAAAGCAAAATGAAAATACCTCCTTTGCAAAAGTATGTCATTATGTTGCTGGTGCTATTGAAAACAGTTGTTTTATTCAAAAGCCTTGTTATAAAACCTTCATGGAAGTGACGAGATGGCTGAGAAGCAGTCCCTATAAACCATAATAGGAAAACCATAAATGTAACAATTATTTTTCTGCTCCCAGAGTCTGCACAATTTCTTTCTCTCATCAAGGATTAAAATAATGAAAAAATTACAATCATGTTGTCAGAGCATGGTTCATACTTTAATTCAAAGTTTTGTGGGCTAATCCTGACAGTGGCATAACTACAGTGAAGTTTATTGAAATTACTCCTCAGAGGGATTAGATGTTGAGATGTTGTTTGTGTTCTCATGCCTCTATTTTTTATTCTAAGATACCTTTATGTAATCAGTCAGATTTTTCAACCATGGGTGAAATATTGACTATATTTTTTTTTATCATTTCAAGCTGCAACTTAATTTTTCTGTTGTTTCAGTAATATCCTTGTCAATTGTCAACAAACTGTGGTGAATGTGGTAAGTTTCTGTTTAGGCTGTAAATGTGTGATGAATGTATACTCCCAGAGTAATCGGAAGCTGAACTCTAGTAATTATGATTAATACTGTTTGGAAATAAATTGTGTTAATTTTTAGCTTAATGAAATTCCAATAGTCAATTTTACACTAAAAATTGTGCTTGCAAGATCTTGAACCAGCCCTCATCTGTGATGAATGAATTCATGTCACAGTGCTCTTATTTGTGGGGAAATCTCAGCTTCATTTTGCTGTGGAATGCAATTTATGGCATGAAAATGTAGTGGTACAGAACTGTGCAATCCTCCTTTCCAAATCGCTAATACATGATTTTTGACTTGCAAGTAATCCATTACCTAAAACAAGAAGGAAAAAACAAAAAAAACCAAAAACAAAACAAAAAAGTGGTGTTATTTCTAATTCTAAAGGCTTCATTGTATTACCAGTGAAGAGAAGCAATATATTCTTACACCCTGAGCACAGTAATATCTCCTGTGTCATCATGTTACAGAGGGATTACAAGTATTTAGATATCCTTTACGGAATTTAAGAAGAAACGTGAGGCATATGTCATACTGCTCTTAACCCTAGAATTTAGAGGCACCTAGAAGCCAAACTGATATCTGTGTACATTTGTATAAGTCTTCTGATGCTTGGTGAGCTATGCAAAAGCACAGCACAGAGTGAGTTTCCTGGAAAACTTAACTGCCCTGAACTGTTCCAGTAGCAGCGTGGGGTGTTTGTGCACCCTCTGAGGATTTTCTGCAGGAAGTGTAATGGCCTTTCTGGGGCAGGCGTGCAAATATTTACTTAGCTCTAGGGGCAAGTATGCAGTAGCACTCTAAGGTGGGAACAGGGGAATGAATGAACGATGCATGGCCACCATGCCAGCTATTTATGTGTTACCTTCTTCTACAGGCCAAGCTGTAGGGTGTCATAGTTGTTTTTCTTGGAGCTCTAGAGCACGCTAGCCAAGGACAGGGAATATTACCTGACTACGTAGGGATGGCAGAGGATGATCCCTCCATCTTTTGCAGAGAAATAGGATTTTTCCCAAGACCTTGGAAATCCAGTCATTAGTGGATGGAGAGTGAGGTTTCTAGCTGTTTGAGCAGGATCTAAGTAAGTTCCATATCTGTAACACTTTCCTTGTGGCAATTAAAGTAGTAACTCAGTATTTGATTGTATAAAGCTCACCTCAGTGAACAGCAAAACTCCCATGGGTGTCAGGTTATCGCCTCCTATTCTTTGGCTACTCTCAGTCGAATGTGGCTCTTTGCCTGTGAGGCAGCTTCCAGGCTCTAATGGTTACTCTAATGGCTATCGAGCATTCCCCACCTCAGGAACATAGTTTACCTTTCCTGCCCCTGTGTCCTCTTTGTCTCAAGCTTTTGACAATGCTGTCAGTTGGTGTGGCTGTTGTGTTTACTTTCTTCTCTATTTCCCTGTGAAAAGAGAAGGACATGGAATTTAAGTAATCAAAAATGTGATTCTGACAACATGAAAACATTAATCTAGTAAACTGTATGTAGAACAAAAATAAATTCAATGCAGTAAGTGAATGAATGAAGTTTTGTGTCACCGGGGAAGTGTTCTATAAAAGTTGTGACAGGGTTTAACAATATTTATTTTATTTGTTCTCGTGTTTCATAGTTTCTCAGACTGCAGTGCCAAAAAGGCCTATTAGGATCATCTAATCTGGACCCCTCCTGCATAAATAGAATTTCACCCAGTAATTTCTATGTCAAGCCTGATAATTCCTTTCTTCAAAGATGTGTTCTTTCAGCAGCTTTGTGCTTCTTAATGGTTATTGATTTAAGCATCCTCCATCCTGTTCTTAAAAATGCTTTGTTTAGGAGAGGAAAAAGTACACTTTTTTTCTTGCCCGAACAAAATAAGCCTCTTTACTCAGCTTGGAATTTCTCTTCTTTCTCTATAATAAGAAACCTCTGCATAGCAGTTTACAACATTTCAGGGAATAGTCTCAATTGTTGGTGGAAAAACCCTATTGATTTCAGGTAACACTTGGAGGGGGAAAAAAAACCCAAAGAAAACAAAAGAATTAAAAATGTGAATACCTGGCATATGATTAGTAGATTCAGCAGCTTCACTCACTTGTCTAATAGTTTATAGACCGAAGGATAGGTTGATAGCAATCACTCACTTCTTCCAAAATAATTATATTGTCCATGTCAGCTTTGCTTATCTTCCCCAAACAGTTTGAAGACCTAACTCTGTGACATATTTGTTCCTCAGTCAAAAAGACAGGAAAAAACATTGATGGTGGCATGGCATGAATTTTCAGAAGTGCATTTGAGGAACAAGAAGGGTGAATTGGAAGCACTGGTCAGATCTCAGAGCTATGATATCATTGGTATTAGTGAGACTTGGTGGAAGGAGTCCTATGATTGGAGTGCTGGGATGGAGGGCTACAAGCTGTTCAGGAGGGATAGGCAGGGCAGGCGAGGTGGAGGTGTTGCACTATATGTAAGGGTTAGGCTTGATTTCACAGCCCTTACACTTTGTGATTACATAGTGGAAAGCCTCTGGGAAAGGATTAGGGGGATGGAAAACAAAGGAGATGTTGTATTGGGTGTCTACTACAGATTGCCCAGAAAGGATATAAGCAGTGATGAGTTATTCCATAGTCAATTAGTCAAAATTTCTGGATTGGTAGCCCTTGTCCTTACGGGAGATTTTAGCTTCCCAGACATCAACAGGAAATATCATACTGCTGTGATGAGCAGGTCCTGGAAATTCTTGAAATTTGTAGGAGATGATAACTTCTTGTCACAGGTACTCAGTGAGCCAACTAGGAGAGATGCCCTCCTAGACTTGCTATCTGTGTGTAGAAAAGGACTCGTTGGGGATGTGAACGTAGGTGGCTGTGATTATGAAATGCTTGAGTTTAGAATTTTCAGTGTAATGAGAAAAAGGACAGCAGAGTTACTTACCCTGCATTTCAGGAGAGTAAACTTTAAGCTATTCAGGGAACTATTTAGCAGAGTACCCTGGGAATCTGCTTTTGAGGACTTAGAAGTCCATGAGTGCCTTTAAGAAGCACCTTTTAGGAGCACAGGATCAGGGAATTCCACTGTGTCAGAAGTCATCAAGGGGGGCAGAAGACCAGCTTGGAAGAACAGAGAATGCCTTGTGGGCCTCAAGAGGAAAAATAAAAATATACGATCTCTGGAAGTTAGGTCAGGCTTCACAGGAAGAGTACAAAGCCAGAGTTTGTATATACAGGGAGAAGATATAAAAGACCAAAGCTCAATTAGAGTTGAAACTGGCCAGTGTTGTTTCAGATAATAAGAAGGACTTTTAAAAGTACATTAATAGCAAGAGGCGGTCTAAAGAAAACATGGACTGATACTTTTTGAAAATGGTCATCTGACTAATAGTGATGAAAAAGCAGTTGTTTAATGTGTTTTCTGCTTCAGTCTTTAGTAATATCGATAGACCTTGGGCTGCCCAGTCCCCTGAGTCAGTGGACTATGAGTGTGAGAACAGTGACTTTCCATTTGTGGACACTGAAATTGTAAGGGACCAGCTGTATCAAATGAATATACACAGGTCCATGGGTCCTGATGGGATTCATCCCAGAGTACTGAAGGAGCTAGTGAATGTTATGGGAGGACCCCTTTGGATCATCTACCAAGGTCTTGGGAGTCTGGGGAGGCCCCTGCTGACTGGAAACTGGCCAATGTTATTTTAATCTACAAAAAGTATGTGAGGGAAGACCCAGGGAACTACAGACCTGTTAGTCTAACCTCAGTTTCTGGAAAAATTATGGAGAAGATTATACTGAGTACTATTGAAAGGATTTTAAAGATTAATGCAATCATCAGGCACATTCAGCATGGGTTCACAAAGGGAAAGTCCTGTTTAACTAATTTGATATCCTTCTATTATAATGTCACCTGCCTAGTGGATGAAAGGAACGTGGTGGATGTGATTTTTCTGGATTTTATTAAGGCTTTTGATACTGTCCCTCCTTTTGGACAAGTTGTCCAACTGTGGGATGAGCAGGTTCACTGTGCACTGGGTAAAGAACTGGCTTAAGGGCAGAGCTCAGAGGGTTGTAGTGAATGGAGGTACACTTGGCTGGTGACCGGTCACCTGTGGTGTACCCCAGGGTTCAACTCTAGGGCCAGTTCTGTTCAGTATAATTTATCAACGATCTAGATACAAGAGTTGAATGCATCAAGTTTGCTGATGATACCAAACTGGGAAGTGCTGTTGACTCTTTTGAGGGACAGGAGGCCTTGCAGAGGGATCTAGATAGATTAGAGCATTTGGCAGTGATTAATAGGATGAAATTTAACAAGTTGAAATGCTGGATTCTGCACCTAGGATGAAGTAACACTGAGCACAAGTACAAATTGGGAGAGAGGTGGCTGGAGAGCAGCCCTACAGAAAAGGATCTGGGGGTGCTGGTCGTCAGCAGGCTCAACATGAGTCAGCACTGTGCCCTGGCAGCCAAGAGGGCAACCCACACCCTGGGGTGCATCACAGTATAACCAGCTGGTCAGAAGAGGTGGTCACCACACTGTATTCAGTGTTGGTGCAGACTCACCTTGAATACTGTGTGCAGTTCTGGGCCCCACAATTTAAGAAGGATGTAAAAGTCCCTGAATGTGTCCAGAAGAGGGCAACAAAGCTGGTGACAGGGCTGGAAGGAACATCCTATGAGGAGCAGATGAGGACTTAGGGTTTGTCTAGTTTGGAGAAAAGGAGGCTGAGGGGCGACTTCATTGCTCTCTACAGCTTCCTGAGGAGGGGAAGTGGAGATGGAGGTGCTGAGCTCTTCTCCCTGGTATCCAGTGGCAGAACATGTGGGAATGTTTCAAAGATGCTCCAGGGAAGGTTTAGACTGGACATTAGGAAGCATTTCTTTATTGAGAGGGTGGTCAAACACTGGAATGGGCTTCCTAGAGAGGTGGTCGATGCTCCAAGGCTGTCAATGTTTGAGACATTTAGACATTTAGACAATGCACTTAACAACATGCTTTAACTTTTGGTTGGCCCTGAATTTGTCAGGCAGTTGGACTAGATGATCGGTGTAGGTCCCTTCCAACTGAAATAGTCTATTCTATTCTATTTGAATAAAGCTGGTTAGGAGGAGAGCATACAGGACCTCCTGATAGAGGCAGAGGAAGTAGGGGGCAAGGACTCTTCCATGTGTACCATGGGCTTGGCCTAAGGAGCCACAAAGTGTGTGATGTTCTACTTAGAGTGACCTTTTTGAAAGTTTTCTAAGTGCTACAGTCACACTGTTCCTGTGAAGCACTGTATGCACCTGCAAGGTATTAAACACTTTGCATGTACTGATAGTGGTGGGAGTGGAAGTTGGTAACATCCTTCCTAATAAAGACTCAGGACTGGTAGGACCAAGCTAATATGCTTCAGCAGTCTAAATATTTCAGGTATGAGTTTTGCATTGATGATTATTTGCGCTGCTGGTTCCTGTTCCCTGGTAGACTGGAGTCCCTCTGGCAAGAATCTGGAAGAGGTTGTGGGGGTCCACAGCTCTAGCTAAATAGTCTGAAAGGGAATAAAGGAATAGAAAAGAAATGGAAAATCTACATTGTGAATACTAGAGGCTTTTATAGTAATACACATTTTCATACAATTCTTTATATTTCAGCTGTCAAGTGGTGTAATGTTCCAAACTAATCCCCTCTAGATCTAGGGGGGAAAAAAAAAAAAAAAAAAAAAAGCAAAGGAACAGCAAAGTAAACAGTGCATATGGACAGCTGTACTGCTTATGTTGACCTTTGTTTTTACTTACTCAGTTACAAATGGGTAAGAGAAAAGAACATAAGGGATAGCAGTTGGCATAACGCATACCGTTCTCCATTCTTCATTGCTTATTTCACATCTCCTGGGAAGGATGCAACACGCTTGGCTGGACCTGATAAGCAGGAGGACAGTACAGCAAAGGAGCCTATGATAAGTGTCGGCACTGCGTTTGTGATTGAATATTGGTACATGTGCTATCATATTATGGGGTGAATGCTGTTCTGCATATCTGTACCTAACAAACAACAGGAAAGCAAATGGTTTCTGGTGAATACATCTTAAATTTCAATAAATAAATTGGCAGATATTTGTTACATTTAGAATTTGATACAAATTATGTAAATATTTTGATAGAAATGATGGCTCTGTACTGAATATGAGATTTTATTTCTCTGGAAGGGCCCAGTTAAGTCATAAACTACAAACTTAGTGTAAATGGCTTACAAATGGCAGCAGAGCTCTAGGAATGAGTTCATTTGTTTTCATTCTGGGGCCATCTGTTGTTATTTCTAATATGTACTTCTTAGCTTTCACTTTTGATCTTTGCAGTTTCCAGGTTTTTAAACTTTTATAGTCCATGATTATATGTTTTAGTGATGTCAGTGAAAGGATATTATCACTTTCAGTGGCTTAGTGGGAGCTTATTATTAGTTTACTACTCTGAGAATTGCAAATAAATAAGCCAGTAACTAAACATTATGGAGAGATGGTTGTGTCTCCATAGTTAGATGTTGTGAATAACTCTGTGTTTCAAAGTTGATTATAACATGCTCCCTCACAGGAAAGTTCACTAAAACCAAAGCAAGATGCCTAATAAATCACACATGAAATGTCTTGCTGGAGGTTAAATCACTGTGCAAGCTTTGGGGATACTCAAAACAAGGCTAGACTGGAGTGCAGTATTTTATCTCTTCATATACTCACCCTTTTTTCTTTTTTTTTTTTTTTTAACTGAACTCTCAGAATGATTTTCTGAGTAGTGTCAAATTTATGCATGTAAACTAAAGCAGAATGAGTCACTCTTGCAGTAGTGACTGGGGCACAAAATAATTGGTGGGATAGCAGTTAGCACGCAATCTTTTCTTCTCTCTATCTATCACTACCCACACTTCATTATAAACTAGTCATATTCCTGAAATGAAAAACATACTCTCCAGGAAAGGGCAAAGCAAAAGAAAGTGGTATTTATCTGTCTATCACCCTTTTATTGTTCTTTCTTAGTCCCAGTCTTCACTAGAGCATATTTCAGTATTCTTTATCACTACTTTATATTCTCATTCACATCACTGTGCAAATTTACTGCTTCAGATACTCATTTTTTTCAAAGAAACTCCCTTTTAATCAAGCCTAGCACAAGACACACCTATCCAGAAAACCTGCAGCCTGGATGAACCTACGCTGAGAACATCTCTCTCTCTCTTCTCTAACCTCTGCCTAGGTCAAAACAAGTTTTAATTCACTGCATGATGTTTCAAGACACACCCCCCCTTAGATCATTTATCCCCAGATCACAAGCCCAAGCAAGGAGTGGGTTTGGAAATCAGAAACACACCAGGAGAGATTCTTCTAGGCAGCTGCAGCCCAGGGGTCTATATCTGCCTTAGCTGTGTAGTTTACCTTTACAAGGCAGCGGGAAGGGACAGGCACCTGGAAGGTGCTATATATTTCATCTTAAAATAGATGAAAAAATAAGTCAGATGACTCATGTCTGAAGGGGTCCATTCCCTAAAAGGAGGTTTAAGGTGACTGGCTTGGGTGCACATGGCTGCTGTAAGTGTGACAGCTCCTGTGGTTGCTGGTGTATAAACACATGGCTCAGCAGCTCAGATCCTCTATCTCAGAACAAAGAGGGCCGCACCATTTTGCTGTTATAACTTTAGTGTGCCCCATTTTTGACCACTGTGAGCAGTTCTAGCCCTATGTCAAGAAGGACATAAGGGAGCTAGAGGAGATGCAGAGAAGGGCGAGTAGCATAATTAATAGTGTGGGGCAGCAGTCTGACGAGGAGGGGTTAACAGAAGTGGGATACTTCAGCTGGAGAGAAAAAGGTTGAGGAGGGATACAACTGAGGTTTCCAAAGTCACCACGGAGCTACATAAGGTAAAGGCAGAACTGCTGCTGTTCACCAAACTCTGTGCTGTTGAATCTAGAGGACAGTATCAGGGGCAGGAATGCACCTTCTAATACTCCTACAGCAACAGCTGTGGGTGCTGGGGGTAAATGAGGAAGAGACTGTAGAAAGCAGCCTGGCTTGTGGGCTGTCCTTAGCAGTGTCCCTCTTCTTGTGCAAGTCAGAGGCATGATACTGGGCTAGATGGATTACTGGTGAGACTCAGCGGGGCATGTCTTAACATTTCCCTCCACTGACTGCGTAAGAAATGAAGAGTAGCTGTGTTCCCAGTTTCTATTTCTTGACAATTAATATAGTCTGGCATCAGTCCCAGGTTGGGTGCTCTGGATGCAGCTACCTCTGATGTCAGTCTGACTTTCTGGAGCCACAAGGGTCCACCAAGATCTCTGTCTTTACTAGTGAGGTTTTGTTCGACAGCCTAAATGACCTGGGAGAGAGCAAATTCTCTCTCCTCCTAATGAAATCAATGAGAATTACAGGCACTGAGTGTATTCCAGCAGGTGTTCAGCATCCCACAAGGTCAGGCACTTGGTTAATAGACTGAAGCTGTATAAAATGGTGTATGCTATTAGCAGCCAGGGGAAAAATCAAAAGGTAGAAAAGGACATTGGGCAGAGCTGTCAATTACATATTGGAACAAGAAAAGAGAGAAACTGTCTGTAGCACTTAGAGCAGATGGGTTTAGACAAAACAGAAAAAAAGTGCTAATGTTTATTGCTAGCAAATTTATTCCGTTTTTCAGAATACTAAGTATTTTCAGTAATTTCTACAGCTTCAAATGTATTAAAGAATCGCCAGTGCATGGTCACATTGCTCAATGATTCTGAATCCTAACTTGCCTCTAAGTTTGAACATATCGAGGCTCAGGTTAGCCTTACATATTTAGGTGAAGTCAACTTGATTTTTGATTTTTACCTGTAAAAAATAAGCAAGTCCCAAAAGTCTGGTCAACTCAAGTCAAAACAACAGTCCATAAAAGTTTTGAAACGACTAAGCAACTCCATGTAACCTCCATTTGACCATTCACCACACCAGTCATATTTGTTAAACTTAATTTATAGCATCTGTACAAGCCTGTGTCTCACAGTAGTGTAATTAAATTTGTAGAAGCTTGTCATAGTTCTAACTTTGCAACTGGGTGTAGCATTCAATAGATAATACCAATCTCATACCACAAATTGACTCTAATGCAAACAGATACAAAAATCAAGCCTGTTCAGAAGAGGCTATTAGCCGCATAATGGAAACAATAACTGAGTTAGAATTGCTCAGCTAATCAGTACATGTTTTATTATCCCATTGCTTTTTCCTCCAAGTTCTAAGAGACCAAATCAGAGATTAAGTTACCAAGTTCAGTTTAATTTTTCAACAAAAGCTTCACCTCTGAAGGACTTTGAAGACCCATCGCATGCCTCACAGTCTGGGGGAGGCCGTGCATCCTCTGTAGGCAGCAGGACCTCAACGCGGTCGGTAGTGCGCTGAGGTTCTCAGCATCTGACTGCAGCAGTGGGACACTGACGGCAGTATTGTTCTCTGAGAATCAGTTATATGAGAAATTCTGGCAATTAGTAAAACAAGCCCTGTGATATTGCTATAATTGGTCGGACAAAATATTAACAATGGTGAATTTGTAGTTCCTTCATCAAAAGTAGCTGTAAAATGCTTCTATGCATTTTCTATGCACAGGGGGGAACATTTTCTACCCAACTCAAAACCTCTGGGCCAAGAAGGATCTCCCTCGGATCTCCTTCATTTTAACTCTTCACAGTACTCCTTGCACTGTGCTGGGGTAATGTAGCTTTATAGTTTCTCAAGATCAGGAAGTTATTCCTTTCTTGTATTTGATTACTGAGCCTGTGAACACTTCAGGGCATGCAATATTCATTGCCCTAGCACAATGGTTTTCTCACTTGTGTTGAGGCTGCTGGATGCTTCTGCAATAAGAAAAAGATGATATTTTTCCAGTTTTCTAATAATCTGATATTGCATTCTGGTATCAAAACTCCCCTGAAGTAATTGTTCATCCTTCTGATCCCTAATTGCATTTATCAACTCAGTATGAAACCTATTGCTACCTGGAGCTTTGTCTTCTTTTATCCAAATATTTTCTCACAACTATTTTCATAATCTTCAAAAGCACCTACAAAATATATCCTCACAGGAGGCATAGTTAGTATTCTTCTTAACAAATACAGAGAAAAAAAATAATTGATTTTTTTATGTTACATTCAAAATTACTGGTAATACGAAGGAATATTTTCTTCAGCATACAAATCCCATGCAGCAGTATGGGTTGTGAGATAAAAATTGTTTGTATATTATTAAGTTCATGCTGTTTTGAACTACAGAATCACTTTGGTAATATTTTTCTTGGAAAATCAATTATATATGAAATTGTGTAGCAATTTAGTAACATAAACCCAGGTAATAATATAATTAAAAAGAAAATATTTACTTGCTGCACAGGGTATTTTGTATGCATCTTAATTATGTACCTTTGCTTGCTGACTTGTATTATGTTTATAACCTTTGGGTAGGCTTAGCATCAGGTGGATAGGAAAATAATAAAAACTGATACCATAGTTAGATTTTAGTTGTAATTTGAAAAATGATTGGTATCTAGATCTCTGCTGCCAGTGGCACTGTGAATTAGGAAAATGGATAGAAAAAATATTTCTCATCATGTAAATCTTACATAATGGTGTGAGGAATCAGACCCTAAGCATCCAACTGATATGTTTTAAATATTTTAGGCCAGCTTGGCTAAGTGGTGAAAATAGTCTAACTCTAGCAGAATCAAATCCTTCATATTATTTATCTGCTGTGAGTTAGCTCTGAATTTGATCTTTTGTTTTATTGTTCATTTTAATGAAAAGGACTTTGGGAATTATTATTCCCAGATATCTTACAACTGTAGAGATTCCATTTTTCTTCTTTTATCTGAAGCAATTTCTTTGGTTTCTGTATCAGAAAGATCCTCTTTATGCATCATTTTGCTTCGGCTAGATGTTTTATTAGGAGCTGAAGATGATGAAATCACCACAGTCATTGTCAGCATCACTGAAGTAAATGAGACAAGACTTAGCCAACTAGCCAAGTGAGGATCTCAGGCTGATATATCAATATTTGTCAAAGTATTTACAGACTTCTGGAGTCTTTAATTAGCTGTTGCATGTTGAGGATTCAGTTCAGTGAAGACAAACAGGCTGTATTACCTTCAAAAGCTAGATGAGGTTTACTGCAGTCTTAACTTGAGGATTTGTTGTTCTGTGTTGCAAAACAAATCAAGCACACTGTGATTATAGCTCCCTATTAATCACTTTCTGCATTGTTTCCTTCTCAGTCCTAACAAGTTTTTTCCTTAGGACTTTTAAATTAAGTCTAAAATCCCTCACATGAATCTCCACAACTCAAGAGAGCTTGAGCATTCTCTTTAAGAGGACTGCTTCACTAATTTTGCCTGATTTTAGGTGGGGATATCCACCGCTGAGTAGATGTCTAATTTCCTGTTGTGGTCACTGCTGATCTAGCCAAGACCACTGGTGGAGTTTATTCATCTGACCAAACTCAGGCCAAACAGGTTGCTTTCTGGACTCCCCCACAGATGTACTCATCTGTGCTGTATAGTCCTAAACAGGAGATGAATGACACTCTTGGTGCCTAAAATGTAGGTGAAGTTCAGATATTAGGTAGGCTTTATCTTCAAACTTCACCATTGTAAGAAGTAGCCTGTTGTTCAGGGGTATATGCTGAATGACTCATACAGCAAAGATATGTCTCAGGTATTGGTGGAGTTTGCTCATATTGTCACAAGCCCTTCACTCGTTGTGAACCTGCTGCCTTTTTTAATTCTGTAAAGTTGATGTGTTATGGTTTCCTTTCATCCCTAGGACTGACAAGCCCTGCTGCTATCTTGATGTGCATGTTTTCTTCGCTACGTTTCTTCAGTCTTACATCCTTACATACATCTCTAAGACAAGAAAAAACAAGGTTTACTTTATGGTCCCATCCTTTGGGAAAAGAGAGGGAAGGGAGAAAAATATTTTGTGACCTTCCCACAGAAGCACAATCTCCCCTAGAACTTGTTTTTTCTATAACTGAATTCAACTCAAGGTCTCTGTGCTGTTAGAGGCCAATGTCCATTATGCACTATTCTATATTTATACTCAGCTGAAGTTAGTGTCAAATGCTGTAGTTGGACAACTGTCAAGGCTGTCAAGTCCTTATTTTCTGTTGAGAGTCCCATGCATGGACGTCATTTATCAGAATGACAGAAAGCTTCTTCTGCAAGTAATGTTGGATTTTGGAGATTCTCAAAAGGACAGCTCCTCCTGTAGTAACAGGTAACCCAATTCAGTTTATCCAGAACATGCCACTGGCTGTTCTCTGGCACTCATCATGTTGTGTAACAAAACTACTGTTACATCTGACTACAAAAATTCAAGTGAGCAGATGAATGCTTTCTTTTAAAATTAGGGATTTGAAGACTCTCCTCTCACTCCCAAGTCCTGGTGGGAAATATCTTCCTGTCTTTTGACAAAATCTTAGCCTGCATCACACCCACAGAAAAAAATGTGGTTGAGGTGGATAGACCAGGAAAGTGTGAGGTCATCCTGGTCTACATCCCATTGTCGTGTCTGTGCAGGGGGCTGTTTTACCATCCAGTTCAAGGTCTTTTGGGGTGCCTTGCCAGCAGGGAGCATTGTGGAATAGAGGCTGGTACTGGGGTCCTGTCTGAAAGATGCACTGAATGCACCACTTGGTTTTGCCTACTGCCTTTCTTCAGGCTATGCTTTTTTAACTAATGGTGTTTCTTGTATGTATATGTACCCATAGCACTCTGGTCTGATGTGTTTCATTTGAATCTAACCTGACATATTTCTGCCAGTTTGTTCAAGCTCTTGCCACCAGTCTTCCTAAATGTGTTGGCTTGAGCTGCAGTCTGACATATTTTTTTTAGTCTTTAATATTCAAAAAGACTAAATAGAACCTAGATCTCCTAGATGCTTTTTCTTTTGTAGGTATTGCAAGGTAGCTCTTCTTTCCCTACTAGGCTCAGTCTTTGATTTGATATTTTTTCTCTTCACTAAGTATAGTGTCTCAACCTTAATATTCACCTACATCAGTACTATTTAAGTGGATATTATTGAATTTTCTTTCTTTTAATACAGTTCATACTTGTATACTTCTATGCATTTTACTCCTTTTTGCAAGTCACATAACTGCTTTGTTGTTTTATTTTCTCTCTTGGACCCTTTGAGTCAGCATTAAGGTGCTCTTTAAGATCCATAATGGATCTTGATTTGAGTTGGAAGGAAAGGAGACTGGAAGGAAAATAACTCACTGCTGATCACCTACAATGCAACATCTCTGTACTTATTGTTGTAACCCTTTCTAGTACATGATAAGAATAGAGGGGATTGGTTAACCAATGACGTATGCTTAATACAAAAATTAATGTCCCCACCATTATGTAAAAAGGAGAGGTATTAAATTTGGCAAACAGAATTTCTTCCTCTTTAAATCTCTACTTTTATTCCACAGCCTATTAGAAAAAGCAGCTAGGAACTGACTTTTGTTTAAGATAACCAAGTACCCCAAAATATTCTTTATCTCTTTGTATCCACAGTCAAAAATTCATATTTACAGATAATGGAAAAGCTACACATAACAACCTGCAACAACATTAACTTGATTTTTGGACAGTAGAAAAGTAATTTATTTTTCTAACCCAAAAGAAAGAAGAAAGAATTAATGCAACAAAGACAGATACCAGGGCATTATTTAAAATTCCAGGACAAAATTTTATACCCTGGCAAATCATTCTTCAGATGCCACTGAATAAGAAGAGTATGATGATAACCTGTTTCTCAGACCTGAACTAGAATGCCAACAATGGTCAATTCACCTGTGTGCCCCCATTTTCTGTCTGCACGAGCAAATAGGTGTTGAATGTATTTCAAGTGATTCTCCAGTTTCAGGCAGTTGGGCAGCCCAGTGCGAAATCACAAAATTAGGTAAACATGATAGATTGATGCTGAGGACATTTAGGGTGAATGAGATCTTCTAGTTTATACATGAGACAGCCAGGTAAATTAATAAGGGAAATTGACAATCATTTATACATGCCAGCATCAGCAGGCATCTCAGCAGAACTGCCAGTGAAAGGTCACAGCTCATCTGCCACTGAGATGACCAGCAACCAGGCTAAAAATAATTCATTTTCAGACATTGTTTGGGTACTTTGTTCGCTGTGGAGGCAGAAGACCTTCTTTTTCTTCTTCTTTTTCTTTTTTTTAGCAGGCAGAAGCAATAAATCAGCTAGTTTAAGAAGACCCAGCTAGGCCAGCACAGATCGATTTCACGGGGAAGTCGATGGGCTGCTAATAGAATTACAACTACCTGTCAAAATAGGGAAAACATATCTGTGACAGTGACAAAGGGCAAATCAATTGAAGAAGTGCTGTGGGCTCTTTTTTCCTTTTTTTTTTTTTTTTTTTTAGACATAGATGCAAAGTACCCGTGTGTTTTTCAAAGCTCGCAACTGTGAAAAATAGCAATATGTTTATCCTTTACAGGAGTCACCAGTCCTGCAATACTGAATTCAGTGGTCACTTCTACTGCAATGACTAGGCTATTCCCGTGAGACAGAACTAAAGAGCTGCATCCAGAGCTATTTGAGCAGTTTCTCATGTATTATGAAAGCTATTTAAATAGGTTTTATTAACAGCTGTAATAATTTGCTCCAGGTGAAAAACCTTGGCGTATTTTGTTTACCATAGACCTTTTATTTTCAATTACGCACATAAGCTTGCCAGTTTCAGTGGTTTTTAGTGTTTGTACAGCTCAAGCAGAAAATCAGTTACAACAATGTTGTTGGCTCAGAAATTATGTTATAATTTGCGATAATTAGATAAAAATTGAGTTATTGAACAGTGGAAAGTTGCCATTGTGCTGCAACACTACTCTGCTGCCTGTATAGCATGTACATAACCTGTGCCCTTAGTACACTACATATCTACATTAGAGATCAGAAAAGTTCTATGTAGTTAAAAATGTAGCTATAATATGTACATACTGATTGATGCAATGGTTTGTTACGGCCTTGCAGATGTCATGGTTGAGTACTGAAGTTGTGAGA
This sequence comes from Athene cunicularia, assembly GCF_003259725.1. Taxonomy (NCBI): domain Eukaryota; kingdom Metazoa; phylum Chordata; class Aves; order Strigiformes; family Strigidae; genus Athene; species Athene cunicularia. Next base: position 40,880,713 of record NW_020799097.1, read on the forward strand.
TATTTACCAAGTCATGCCAGCACAGGCTTCTGGTCTGCTGGTACAGCTCCAAAATAATGAAGAAATACTACAGGAAAATAAGTAGGGTGATGGTCTTTAGTCTCCTCTCACTGGAGCCTTTCCTAGGTCTAAAGCTGTCTCTGACTTTCTATAGAGCAGACCACACATCTTTATGAATTTTGTATACATGTATGAATGACAACTTGGAATAAAACTGTAATCAAAACTAGTTATCTGGGAATCTTTGTCTTATCCCATTACTGGGGTATATAAACCAAAGAGGTGTAAGTACTTTTGTTTAATTTCTTAGAGCATACCAGTTGGGACAATGATTGGGTGCCTGAAAGCTGTACTGCCAACATTAAAAAACAGTTCTATTCTCAAAAATTTGCTCACATAGTTTATTTCAAATATATGTATATATATGCACACACATACATATATACATGTTTGCCATATGCTTACAAAAGTAATGAAAGTGGAATTTAGAGCTATATTGCCTTGTTACATAACCTGAAGAACATTTGAGATTGTATATTTTGCAGTGCTACCTGTGTACAGGATGATTGGAAGTATCATGTACAACTAAACTGGGGAAGCTTCCTTAAGTCAATGGTATTTGCATTTAAACAGATGATAAAACTTCCATCAAGTCCCAATAAGAACAGGATTTCATACAGTGCAATTAAACCAGACTGTAAGAGGCGTCAGGGTTAAAATCCTCAGACCTGAATATCTTGCTTTTCTCGCATTTCTTGGCTTGCTTTGCCTATAGAAAATCAGTGCCCAGCTGTGCTCTTTATCATATGCTGCAACTTGACTTTGTTGGGTCCTTCAGGCTTACACAAGTATGGCAACAATCTGTCTGGAGGCAGAACTGTGTTTTAAATTCTCTGGAGCAAGGAATAAACCATAACATTAATCTTTTTGTAGAACATTCTATGCATTTTTAACACTGTGATTTTTAATAGATAGTAATAATAGCAATTTTGAAGTACCCTGCAGATTCTAGTAAAGGACTTTCCTTCAGAAACACTTTCCCCTGCTGCTAGTTTGCAAATCTTCTAATTCGCTGCCACATGGAGTGTCCTACGTGTGCAACATTTTTTTACTTCAAAACAGATAAAGCTGTGTCTTTTACCAACAAAGGTTCCCCAACAGCATGTTACCATTTCTCCTGTGTGGGAGTACAGCTACTTCAAATCATTTCCAAATAATGGTAGGGGATAGTTTAAAGATCATGAATGTCATTTATTTGAATTAAGAATTTAGATTAGCCATCCGTATATCAAAGCTTATATATCCATACTAAACCAGGATATTTTTCCTGAATAGTGTTTTCATGATGTGGGTTATTCAGTGAGTCACCATATTCCTCACAAAGTCACATCCTTGTGAAGTTTTATATATATTTGCTAGAAGTGTCTTCCTGTCCCTGGCACAATGTGGATGTGGATCTTTGTGCTCTATAGACCTCGTGAGCCTAGCAGGGAGTGGCTGGGCTGGCACTTCACAGCTCCTGCAGTAGGGAAAACAACAGGGAAGCTATTGCTGAAGCTCTCAGAGCAAAAGGTATGAAGTTAGATCCAAGCACTGAGTGATGACGAAGTAAGTGTTTCTCCACCATAGACCATGTCTCTTTCTGGAGCCTTATTCAATTGAAAAACAGTGAGAAAACTCCAGGAAAGAGGACAGATGTTCCTGTTCATTTCAAACAAATATATAAAAAACCTGGATAACCAAAAATGGTTTAACAATAGCTTTGTAATGAAACTCAAAAAAGAGAGCAAAGCTAGGGCTTTGTCATCATGGCTTCAGAGTGCATCTGGTGTGTACAGCCCAATCTGAATTGTGTGTCACTTTAACTTTGATCTATGTTTTATAAAGTAAGGCTTAAAACTCAAAGCCTTAGGTGGGACAGTTGCCATGAACTTTTAATGTCTCACAAATAAAAAAGCTTGAGGGAGGGTTTCTTTCTCCGGAAGTGCCAGAAAACCCAGTTGTATGTGTCTGAGGAAAATGCATGGGGAAATGCGTTATGGAAACAGTAAAACTTAAAATACTAGCACAACAAATACCCTGCCACCACAGCTCTGTGCCTTAAAAACTTGGTATCTTTTTGCTGGGTTGTACCTGGGAGGGAAAGCTACTGGGGACAGAATATGTGAGCACTTCTTTCTGCTCAGCATTGAATCACTCTTGTGGTTGTGTTTGGCCCACTTTTGTAAACTATGTGTTTTAATACACATTATAGACACTCCACTAACAAAGCTATTCATTTTTCTTAAGTAGAATTTCAGTGAAATATGTCTTGAGAGGATATATAACCCTTTTAAGGCAGGAGCAACTATTAGTTACTATAGAGGCCTAGAAAATATTTATTCAGTGCTCTCTTAAGCATGTAGCCTGAATGCTTCACAAAAACAGTGTCACCATTACAAATTAAGCCGAGACAAAGTGCCTGGCTGTCTTCTATTGTTCCAGTTCAATGCGCAAAGTCCTGCAAACTCCAGGTCTTTTCAGTAGCATCATGTCAGTGTAACACAATGGAAAATCAGATTAGAGGGGTATTCCTGTTTGGTTTATTAGCGCTTTTGGGAAGAGGTCATGCTTCTACCCCTTTTGAGGATTGTACTTACTAGGTACTGTTTTAAAAGTGCTAATATTTTCACGTTGTACTTTAGCATGTATAGCATATACTGAAAATACTCTAAACTACCGAGGGTAAAAAACCCTGAATCAGTGTTTAAAATACATCTTTGGAGCCCATCCTTGCACTATTCAAGCCACTAAGAAATTAAGGAGCGTCTGACTCTCTGAGGTACTCAACACATGCAGGGCAGAACTACCAGAGCTGCAGATTTCCACTGTATTTTAAAGGAGCTGAAGAGCTCTGTGTCCCCTCAGCATTGGCATTTGACAGGTGGTCTAAAATGGCCCTACGTGTTAAATAATGAAAAGTATATCTGAAGGTTTTTTTGGCATCTTTTGTACGCATTCAGCTTTTTTTAATCATTTCATTACAATTTTCAAATGAAAATAAAAGTGAAAGAAAATGAGGAAAACATTAATTTCTTACTATATTGTTCAGTTTTAGTGTTACTTTCTATGAAAAAAGCCCTCATTCCACTGAAATAAAATTTAAAACAAGAAAAAAAAGTATCAAAAGTTTGAGCAAAAAGAAAGTGTTCCCTCCAAAAAAAAGCCCAAGCCCCAAACAAGGCAAAGTCATTCTAATTAATATAGTTTAAGACCTACCCACGATATGGAGGATTTATCTTCTACAAAGCTTTCACTCTAATTCATTAGTTCCTTCATAGAGTTCTAAACTGCATTAACTCTCCTGTGCAGAAATCAACACTGTTACGGAGCTCTTGAGCAGATGTGATACAAGAAAGCCTTTTGATATTTTTTTTTTTTTTTTAACTCAAAGAGTAATGACACTGCACTATCATGTGGTGAAGGAGCAATAATTTGATAAACATTGTCTTTCCATTAGATTAGAGCAATTAATCTGATTCTAATTTAGCTGAAACATTACCATACTAGAATCCCTAGAGCCCGATGAATAATCTCTAAACACATTGACACACTCAGCAGACAAACATTATCTCCACGCATACTGTTATTCCATATGGTCTCCTCCCATTCTGATGGAGGGCACCCTGCTGTTTCAATCAAATAAATGTCAATTATCTGAGATAGATTTTTTAGTTCACAAGCGCAGGTTTACAATTCAGCAACAGTGGCTGTGGAACAATTGTCTGCAGTTCTCCCCTGATTGCTACTGCCTCCTTTCTCAGCTGCAGACCTTGCTGGATTGTTGTCAGACTTCATTGCATCATACACAGCTTCAAAGGCTCTCTCTTGAAAATTGTAGGCACAGAAAATCATTTGTACCTGGGGAGAAAGCAGCAAAACATAGAAGAAATGGCAGAAAGGTTTGCCATGCAGACTTCCTTACCCTATTAGTTGGGATGGTCTTTATTGTGTTTTCTATTTGTTGATCTAGCAGGGTGCCAAAACTCTGTGTGACTAAAGGCTGCTTAGATGATTTGATAGGATCTTACTCTTCGAAGGCAATGGCTCCCAAGCCGTTTGCTTCAATGGGTTATGGGCATGCTCGTCACTTCTCACAGAGCACCTTGCACTTTTAATTGAAAACACTGTAAAAGAAGACGGGCTGAAAACTGCAAGCCACAGTTTTGACCACTGCTCCAAGGTTCAAAGCTTATCCAAAATATCCCTTTGGCATGGTAATGAGTCTGCTTAGTGTATTTGCCTAATGTAAGCCTTGTGGTGTCTAACACTGAGGGAGCAATGTGCAATTCAGGTTGCTTACTGCATAATACCATCAGTAGAAAGAAACAGTCAAAGCACCCAAGGTAAAACCCTCTCAGTGGTGGTCTGAACACAGCCATTTGCAGGCTGAACTCTTTATGTTATAACATATATGACCTCTGTTATTTAGGGTATCAGTTTCTTTCTCTGAATGTACCATGTTAGGCAAATACACCCGATGGGAAGGAAGGATGGAGATGGAAGATTTTTTTGAACTGTACTCTCTACAGCTTTCAATTGTTTGGATGATTGTGTTAATGTAGCAGAAGATACTCTCTCTTCATCAAAACACCTTAAACTATGTCAGATAATCCTATCTGCTCCAAGGTATGTAGCATTAGTTGATCAATCATAGTTGTTTATATAGATATGCTGCTTTAGAGAGGGTGTCTGTATATCTGTGTTGGAAATACAATTTGGCAATCTGATATGGAGAAAGTTTTAAAAATTGAAAATTCTGCAAAATTTTAATGATACTTGGCATTTAGCTTGACCTAAATGACATGGCCATTATGAGAAGAAAAGTTTGTTGAATTGGGCCTGCTTCTTTAACCATATGTGTGAGGACCAGTGTGCCATTCCTCTAGCTGAGAAAACCTTTGGCTTGAGTAAGTCTTTTTAGGTCCAGTGGACTGAGAGTAAGTACCGTGGGAATGGTTTCTCAGCAGCTTTAAAGGACGCCTGTGAAACTGTCCTATTTTTACTCACTTGGGTATAGCATACCTGCACTTCCCAGCTCTCTTCCTGCTTGCCTTCCTCACCAGGTTCTCTTTAGCATCCATCACATAGACCTGAAATGCTGTAATATCTTACTGTTTAGAAAAAGCCTTATTTTTCAAGATGCTGGCTACCTTCCCCTCATCCTAATATCACATGACTCCCAGATACTTCAGTATCTCAGGAAAATAATCATTCATCCCCTTTCCACCAGATATTCCCCTTCCCTGGCACACACAGCTGGAAATACAGCTGAGTATCAGTCAATAAAGTGGGTTGATTTACTTGTAGCAGTTATCCATACATTTTGACAGATGATAGGGCTTTCAAGCAGAGCCATATGGTTATCAGTTTCTAATCTAGAATTTTGGGTATCTGTAATTGTATGTTATAGAAATAAAAAGTGTCTCTTACTTTCGATTTGGACATTCTGTCACCATTAATGTGTCAATAAAGGCTTTGCTTGAGGACATTGTGGAACAACACACTTTTGTTAATGTTGCTCAATAAAACTATTAATACGATCAGTTTGATTTGAAATGTCTCTTGTCTTGTAAGGTATCAGATCATTAACTTTAACAATGTCAGATTTCTGACTATCATATTCAACCGAATTAATGTCCAAGGAATAGCTAAGAGCTCATTTTGCATAATGGAAAGTATTAATGCACCATAGTGGAAAGTATTAATGTGCTACTTGATGTAAATAAACTGGGCAACCTTCAAATGCTTCATGAAGGATGTAGGCTTGCACTAGGATATGCCATAAAAAAAAGGCAACGAGAGACATGAGGCAGAGAAGGAAACAATAATGATTCTTGAAGTGAAGGTATAAGATAAATGGTACTGAACAGCTGAAATCCACTTGCAATCACAGGGATATGTTGATTCTCAGGGTCTCAGTGTAAGGCGTGTTACATGCTATTGAGAGACAAGAAATAGAATCAGGAAGTGCACAAAACCAAAACTCTGTGGGCATGTGAAATGCTGGGGTTTCAACCCCAAGCCCCAAATTAAGGTAGACATACAGGTGATTCCCACAGCCCTTTGCAAAGGGGGGGTGAGTTTACCTTAAACGCCGGCCTAGCAGGGAGAGCCATTGGGTAAATGAGCCCCAGGTGTCTGCATTAAGTAAACAAGGATCAGGTGTCCCACTTAGGGATAAAAGCTGGGACCACTTGCAGGAAGGGGCAGTGTCTGTCTGTGAGGTGGATGCCCTGTGCAGAGTTTCCTCTTGGGGAAGGACATTCTGTGTCCCTGGACCTGGGCTCCAGTCAGGTCTGGCTCTTGTAAATGTGGGCTCTGTGGGGATTCAGTATGTGGTTTCCTTGGTCTTATGTATTTGGTTTGTTGACCTGGTTGTCTCCCATCCCTTCTATATGGGAAACTGCATTTCACCATTTATTCCACCCATTGTTGGTTGTGCAGTGTTGTTGTTGGGGTCAGTGGGATTGATGTCAATTATGTACAATCTGATTGCCTTGTTTGTACCCCCAGTGCTCACCCATGTACTGACCCTTTTGTCTCAAATACAGTTTTGTTATTGGTTCATCTTTATGCTGTGTCCTTTATGCTAGGCCTGATAATTGGCAAAACAGCATGTCTGCATTAGCATTTTATTTCAAATCAGAGTACCTCTGAAGCACAAATCTTAATCTTTCCAGTTTACAATACTTTATTTCACATTGTAGAGAGGTCTTGGAGTACCTGAAAGTAAACTGAAAGATATGGTCCCAGCTTGCACCTAATTCACTCTGTTCAGGGCTGGTCAAGTTCATAGGAATAGACTGGAGGTAGTCAGAAATAAAATGCCCTGAGATTCTTATAAAGTGTATAGTGAGTCCTCAGCACTAAGTATTTCACTCAACAAATCCACCTTTTTTTGGGCTGCACTGCTTGCTTGTGTCGACATAGCACTGAAATATCCCGAAGACTCCTTCCCCTGCCCTGCATGCATGTTCTTATCCCAATGCTCTCTGGCTATATGAACATGCAAAAATACTAAGACAATAGCAGTTGTCTCAGTTACATTTGAAAAAGTCATGATTTTCAGCCTGTTTTTAAAAGCATCTGTGGATGCTCTTGTACTGGCAGTTCCAACAGCTGACTTTAATATTAACATGGGGCAGATCCTGGTGTGGGCAGTGTGAGTACAGAAGGGGGAATGAAGTGAATATTGGGAACTTGAACACATTATTTTTGAACTCCTATGGATGTGCAGTGCTTTGCTTTTTTTATCCTTGGTCCCATCCTCTGTGTAGAATTGGCACACAATAATACTGGGAACTGACTGCTTGAGTGACAGCTCAGCTGAAAATGACCAGGTGGATGCCAAACTGAATAGGAGCTGTCAGTGCACCCTCATCAAAAGGGAGACACATACATGTGGGCTACGCTAGGAGGAACATGGCCAATAGACTGAGGAAAGTTACTCTTCCCCAGTCCACAGTGGTGAGGTTGTAACTAGAACAACTTGAAGGCCAGTCAAAAAGATGACACAACTGCAGTGCTTCACAGCGATGGCAGATCATACAAGAAGGGGAAACAGCCAGAGATTGCGTTCAGGTTTGTCATTAGGAAAAAGTTTTTCCTGTAAGTGCAGCGCTGGAGGAGGTTACTTAGAAAGATTGTCTCATCTCTGGTATTGGATTTTTGCCCGTAACTGGGCAAAGCTGATCTAGTGGTGGCCATGATTCAAGTGGGATGTTTGTCAAGATGACCTCTGGAGGTCCCTTCCCACCAGCACTGTTATGACTGTAGAGTTCTGTGAACCAAGCTGAAGTGCATATTAGAGGAATGACACAGTGAGTAGATTTGTTAACTAGAATATTTGGCCTGGCTCGGCCTAGCTTTGCAGAATATCGCAGGTAGTTTAAGCTATATCACTCAGCAGGACACCAAAAATCTGCAGCAGTTACCTGAGGAGAGTGTCTCTTTGCATCCAAGGTTTCTTAGCAAGGAGAGGTGTAGAACCAAGGCAGAGAAAATAGAGGAAGAGCCTTGGGGAGCCTGACTTACCCGTTGCTGAGAGGAAGGGGAGGAACAGTAGTTGTTTCTTGAATGAGGACCCTCATTCTCCCACCCAGAAGTAGCTGCTGCCCTGCGCATTTCCAGCTGTAGTGACAGCAATGGCTGATTTCCACGCTGGCAGCCTGCTGCCTGAGGCAGCTGCCTACATCACCTCACCTTGATGAGTAGCTCTATTCAGGACCTGGAGACTTGCTCGAGGGAACAGAACAGCTGTACTCAAAATATTGAGCAGACATCTTCACCTCCACCTCAGCACTGAAGGCTTGCCTGTTCCTCCCTGTGGGGTGACTCAGTGTACGGGTTAGGAGCAGAGACAGGTGTCAGCATGGCCTTAGTCAGAAATCTAAATTTCCACAGCTTTACTGAGATAGTGGGAGATAAAGCCACAAGCTAGCCTCATAAATGTCACACATATGGAATGGCAACTGGATGTGACCCACAGAGGCATAGCTGAGCAGGTGTCTGCTTAAAAAGCAGCTGCCTAGGTGATGGCCTTTCTTTACTACCTATGTCAGTTTTCTCATTCAAAGTCAATGGGATCAGTGACATTGAAATTACTGAGTACATTGTTTCAGCTCTGACTTCAAAAATTAAAACTTTTATAATTAAACCCTCTTTCTTTCAAAATAAATTTTTCCCCCAAAGTTTGACTTCATTGATAATATTTTTGGATAACATCTCAATTTAGATGATTTTTCTTAGAAATCAGTGAGATTTTTGTTATTGAGTACCTTTCTGATAGTTTTAGTGATGCAAAAGAAACTTTGTGTTGTGGGACTGAAGAAGCAGGCTCCGTTCACAACACAGCAGTCTGTTAGTGAATGGTAAATATAACCTATGGTTGTAAGAGTCTAAATGGATTTGGAATTTTTCCCCTGCTCTATTTTCAGGATGTGACAAAATTACTAGGTAGACTATGTATTGAAAGTCAGAAGTACACTGGGAGCTGAATACTGTCAACAATACCAGAGAAGCCTGATTTTAGCTCCATTGCAACTCAGCAGAGTTCTGCTTTCATGGTGCATTAATTCGACACCTGCAGGCGCTCTCTTTCCTTGCTGAAATTACAAGCTGTCTATGGAGTAGTTAAGGCTTTGGACTGGAGTGTGGAGTAAAGTCGTGCAGTTTTTATTGATCCACACAGGGCCAGATCCTAATAGCATGATGTAAGTTACAGACACTCCCTCATGTTGTCTAAAATGGAGACAAAGGATGAAACAGCTGAGATATTTTACTGACATGTCCAGTTTTTAGAGTTCTTCACCTTTACCCAGTCACCTTTAAAATAGTAGCTTCTTCAAAATCATGGTGCTGGAAAATGATCAGTATTCAAATGTGTTTATTTACTTATCAGTTGAAAGGATAATTTAAAAGCCACCTCAGCCTCTCAAAAGACATTTTGAAGTGCAAGACATAATGAATCAGAAAAGTCAAACCAAAAGCTTTGCTTCTGTTGTGTGCATTAATACATTAAATCATAAACATTAGGGAAACTTAATTTGAAAGTAGGCAGTTGACAGCATTATTTGGCTGTTGGACTATTGAACTACTCTGGTTCATGTACTTAGTAGGAGGGGCTGGAAGTAACAGAGAGGCTGGAGGGGAGACCACAAATAAGGAATTTATTTCAGTATCTTGAATAAATGTTTAGCAGTCATAATGAGACTGTGAGGCAGTTACATTTACAATTACATGCCGTGAGGCATGTTAATATGCTCCAATAGTCATTGTGTTATTGTTTCTTTGGTTTCCCTAACGTGGCAGTTGTGTTAGAAGGTCTCTGCCCTGCAGAACAGAAGATGGGGGTGTTTCTGAACTCAGCAGAAAATGAGAGCTGCTGCCTCTTACCAGAGGGAGAATTCCACTCCTCTCCTGCATCTGGAGCGGTGGTGTTGTGGGCTTCCTGAAGTGCCTCGTACTGCAATGAATTATGTCTCTTGGCTGGTTTCTCACCTTCAGGCAGACAGTAGCTCTCAAGGCATCATGCCTCACCATAGCTTTGAAATGAGAGCTGCTGCATCACCGGCAGCAGGTGTTTGGTGGTATCTGGTCTCTGTGGAGGAAGATCATGCTAGAATTCCTGCTGGTATTTGCAGTGAGCCAGTTACCTAAAAGTCTTGATGCTGTTCAGTTTCTCAGCGGAGGTATGCATATAACTGTATATACTGTTTCACTCTGTTGAACAACTTGCATAGACTTAATGGGTACTAGTCATACATTGTAAATTTAGGACATAAAAAATCAGACTATAAGAGCACTGAATGGAGGTGTACCACATGGCTCTCTAGCTCTCTGCCCTGTCCCTGATGGCTGTCAAAAGGGGATGCCTAGGAAAGACTATAAAAACAGGGTGCATAATACATGATACTTCCCTGTGTTCTCTCCCTGCTTCCAATCATTTGCAGCTCACATACTTACTGACCTGGAGATGTTTCTTTGAATGTATAGCCTGAAAGCCTTTCTGATCTGTGAAATTGCCCTGCCTCTCCTTGAATCCATCTAAGCTTTTATCATCTGCAACATCCTGTGGCATGGAGTTCATAAAATGCACATGTCTTTCTAAGTTCACAGCCTCAGAGGTCAGTCTGACTCCTTGTGTCAACAGGATTCAGTCCCCCATTTCCATCGCAGCAGGACTGGGCTCCAAAACCATCTCTTCTTCAGTACCCTCTCTCTGTACCTGTTAATACACGTTAATATTGATTAATGCATTTGCCACATATGGTGTAGGCACTTTCCTGACTCCCCATCCACCCAGGATACACATTAATCAACAGTACAGCATGGTATAGTATGTCTTGTCTCATTGCTTAAACATTTTCCTACTCCCTTATGTTGTTTTTAAATTGAAGAAAACTAAGTGCTCAGACAGAAGTAATAGATCAGTATAACTGGATTTGTCTTAATACACCCCAGATGAATTTGCCCAGAAGAGTTCCCTGGAAAATCTTTTTCAGCATACAAAATCTTTTTGAGGAATTTTATCACCGAGGATCGCTTTCTGCAACTGCAATAAAAGCCCAAAAGACCCTTTGTTCTGTTCCCACACATCTTACAAGGTAAAGATAGTCTTTCTCTCCCTCCCCTCCCCCAGTAGAGAAAAAAAAAAGAATACTGGCTTCAGAAAGACAGCATTTCATCTTCCCAAACTTTTAGTTTCCCTAACTGTGTTCTGATAATAGGTTATGGGCTAAGTACAACTCTGCTGTAGCTTACTTCAGTTGGGCCCAATGATGGTGGCGCTTAGTTTCCCTGATATTAATCACCACAAGTCAGGTGCCTGGTCTGAGTAGCCACCTTTGTAGTGGACACAGAGGTATGGGTGCCTCCTGAGAAAAAAATATTTTACCCTGTGGTAGAGGTTTAAAATCAACCTCTAGAGATGTCTTTCCTGCTCTACTGATTAGAGGTTATTGATTCATTGCAAGCTAGCTTAGACTACACATTTCCTCTGGGAAAAGTTAGATGCTGCAACCTGGAGCTTTGGAGAACAAAGCAGCATGATGGAGAATTATTTCAATTGTATTTGGTATAACAGGCTTCAAATATATAAAAATTCATGTTCAGTAGACATAAACCTCCAATTTTTCAAAGCAGCATAATGCACAGACAGAAGCCAAAAGGGCTCGTAGGGCAAACATCAGGTCCTTCCGTTATAAACCGTGAATTACTCCGTTATAGTCTATATGACTAATTTATATGTCTAACTGGTCAGTGAATGAATATTGTTGCTGATCTTAATGCAAAATGAGGTGCTACTCCTGAGAGCAGAAAGTGGCAAAACCTGTCCCATAATCAATATATTTACTTGGTGTGCCAGCGATAATAATGAAAGAGCAAAAGAACCAAACATGATCACCAGAGGTTTTGCATTCTGTTCTGTGCTGTCTGACCTGCCTCTAGGGTACATAATGTTTCTTTTACATTTGTTTCTGAGGTTATGGACACAACTGTGTCTTTTATTACTTAAGAAATTGCTGAGTTCATACACAGCTTATATTTTAATGTGCTTACACAAAGTGACCAGGTTATTGTTGCTCACACAGTCCTTACCATACCATTTCATCTCTTCTGAATGCAAGTTGCATGGTTCATTAATGTAGTTTTTGAAATTTTTTTTTTTTCAAATTCTGTCAAATAAACCTGTAGCGTTCTTGGTGTTTTTATCTTCTGGATGTGTGAAGTCTATTATCCCTATGTCTTACAGATTATTGGTACTGTATGAATACCAGGTAGAAACTATGATGTTCTTACATTGACTGCATACCAGCTACTGTGAAATAATGGATACAGTCAGACCTTCTGAGCATTGCAAATGTAGCTTGTGATTTGAAGAGTAAATCCAGAATTGCTTTGATGCAGGAAGTATTTTGATCCATAATTGAGAGCTTTTTCATAGAATGATACTTTCCAGAGCGTTTATGCAGTGCCTTACATCTTTAAGCAACTGTATAAACAATAAATAATCATCCTCATCAGTGTCACTACATCCTATTGCATAAGTCCCCAGGGCACTATAAATAAAGGTTATCTTGCAGCCATCAATAACAAACAGAAGACGAAGGATTTTCTCACTGACTTTTATGAAGTTTTCAGTAGGGTTTTGATTTGATTTAGTATTTCTGATAGTGGTGTAGTGCTTGTCTGCTTGCCTGGGATGTTCAAAGGCAAGCAGGTTTGTTAGGTTCACAAATCTCACAAGCCTCTGAAGGACTTTAGCGACTTGCTGGGCTGTTTGGTAACTTCACTGCAATCCACTGCTCTCTAGGGTACATTTGAAACTGTACTTGTGTTGAAACCTGTGTCAGGACTGTCCCTAGGCATGCCTACAGGATGAAAACTGCCCTGGCTCTAACCAAAGATTACTTGCTCGGGTTCGGGTCACCTTGTGTGGTTTTTAGCCACCTCACAGTATTAGGCAACATAAATTTGTGTATGGCTACCCTTACCTACTTAGACACACAATGTCTCTAGATAAGTATACAAGCTCTCATCAATGTATAATATGTACAACTCCAAATATTAAACTATTACTCACTATTAAACTATTACTTACCCCATGAGGTAAGAAACTACTGTAATCATAATTTTACAGGTAAGAAACTGAGGCTCAGGGGCAAGATTGTTAAAGACACTAATATACATAAAATGGAGGTCTCTGAATGCTGGTGAAATTTTAGCAGGAGATGCACTTAATTTCACTTGAAGAAGCCTATTGGCCAATGTTAGGGAATGATCTCTCTTTGCTAGATACATGAGATCACCTTTTTTATCCATTTCTTGCCTTCAGTTGGAAGGAAGGGAGGGAAATTTGTTCAGTAAAAAAAGAAATGTTAATTATAAATCCATTATTATTGTTTCTCTTAACTCACTTTTTTCTTTGGTCTGCAGATTCCTTCTTGCACTTACCATTGAAAGAGCTGAGAACCAACTGTCTTCTGTGAGCACCTTTTAGTTTCAGGGCAGGGGGTGATACAGGAGATGAGAGCAGTTCTCAAGAATGAATAAGGGGCTCTGGGATCAAGTCACATGGACCCTCCAGGTGCCTAAATAATTTTGGAAATGGGACTTGGGTTATGAGAGTAAACTGAAATGGGGTGAGGCTTTGCTCCCTCAGGCCTCTTTCAGACTTTGCCACTTCTGTGATAGTGATTAGTGAATTGCATGTTAAACAACTCTGAACAACTGCCTTAGTTTTCAGACCTGTATATTTAATGAGCTAAAGTTAGTTATTTGCTTTGACAAGCCACAGGAGCTTTTCAGCAGCAATCCTGACAGTGGCCATAGCAGCTGTAGCAAGAAGGATTATAATCTACCTCTGTGAATAGCACCAATGGCTCCTAAACTGGCTTCCAGTTACTTTTGTAGATCAATTCTTCTGAAAAAGCCTGAGTCTTGTGCATTTTTGAGAAATGTTGAAATTTGACATTAAAGAGTGTAAGGGCAGACAGAGAACGGAAGTTTAGGGTGCATAGTGCAGAGACCCGTACTATCAGGATAAGACTCAAATCAGAGCTGACCCAATTGGCAAAATTAATTTGGCATGAGCTAATGAATGGTGTTGACATTTTGAGACCATCAGTTTACGTGCAACAGGGAGCTGCACATAATGTGATTAAGGCAGATTAATTTGGGCCAAATGTGCATTCTGTTTTGAGCACATCTCCTACAGCAGAGTAACCAACCTGCACAACAGATCCTCTGTACATCTACATTCCTTCAGTGGAAGTCCTCTCATGCAGGTTATGTGACAGGACAGAGTTTTTGTGTCATACATGGGTGCTGGGATGGTTGTTCCTGGGTGACCACCCTCTCTTATCCTTCTCCATGCTCCAGCTGAGCTGCAGCCAGCCAGCAGGAGCTCTCCACCATTTTTCCACCTCTCCCCAGGAAAAAGAGTGTCTTCCTTACCCCCGGTGCTGCATAGGAAAAGAGGCCTGCCTTTCATGCTGTGAGAGATGATTCTCTCACAGTAGTAAGGCAGACCACTCTATAACTTTTAGTTACTTGTGTCACCCTTTTTCAAAGACAGGCACCATTGTTTCTCTTTTCCAGTCTTCTGGAAGCCTATGCATCTTCTAAGAATTAATCAAAGATAACCACTAATAGCTCTAAGGTTGCTTCTGCAAGGCTTCACATTTCAGTGAAGTTCCTGAGACATGAAGCCTGTTTTCTCCCTGAAAACATCCAAGAGCTACATATTCTCTAAATGGTATAACTCCTTTCTTACAATTTTCTTCTGAGGTTAGCTTTGTTAAATTTATGAGCACAGCTCACCACTTTAGTGAAGATTGACACACAAAAAAGCCACTAAACATGCCAACCATCTTAATCCCATCTTTTGGCAGCTTATTTTATTATTCTTTTAATAGTGGATCCAGTTCTCTCCTTGGTCTTTCTCTTGCTTCTAACATACTTATGGAAAGTTTTCTTGCTAGCCTTTCTGTCCCTTGCTACTTTAACATTATTAAGAGTGTGATAACTCAAACATTGATTCAAACAGCTGGTGTAAGAAGTACAAGGTATGTTGTGGTACTTTCAAGTGCAATTCTGGTCAGCTGGAGCGAGTAGCTGCACAGCAGTCTGTCTTGCAGCAACCACTGGCATTTAGTGGCACACAGTAGAGCTGGTGGTTGTAAATGTTTGCAAGTAGAATGAGCTGGCATCATGTCACATGCCAAGAAGAGACACTGTCAAAGAGATCAGAAGAGCAGACAGCACTCCAATGTAAGCCACAGCATCATCTCCCTCCTTCTCTTCTTTTTGGGCACACTGGAGGTCAAATGTAAGACTGAAAAGTGGGATAACTATGCATTCAGTGGACTTACTGCGCCTTGTGAGACATCCCACCCTGTCGTACCTGCCTGCAGCTGCCCTTGCTGTGCCTGGTGATGAATGCAGGCACTGTTAGCCTGCTTCTGACCTAAGCCCCAGGCAGACCGAGAGATGGACCAACTGGCTCCATTTCTCTCTGTTTTCTTGTCAGTTCTTCTAAGTCATGGAATATCTCTCTCCACTGTGCCTCCCCCTTTCTCCAAGCAATGCAACTGGAGCTGTGTCAGGGCAGCTAGCTCTTTCTTTGCTCTGATTGCACAATAATGAAAGGATGGGAAACAAAAACTAGCAACTTTTAAGATTAATCCCCCTTCAGTTCTCAGCTGTCAGACTTACTTATTTTTTCCTTTTTTTCAGCTAAATCAGGTCATTATACTACAAGTCTTTACTCTGAATGAAAGCTTAAACTCAGGTATTTTATTTTCATCAGGGCATAATATTCAGCACAGAATAATTGGCTATAGTTTCATCTGGATATTTGTATGAGGCCTCCTATCAAATTCCACTAAACCCTTACTGACCCTTTCTATTTTGCTGAATTCCTTAGGATCTTACTGTAGCAGAGTCCTATCAGACAGAATTTTGCACTCAATTATACCTATCTCCACATCTGAGATGTCATGTTTTCATGAAGCCTCTTTAAACAATCAAGAGAATTAAAAGGTCTTCAGGGCTGCTTTGTAATAAAAATAGTAAGAGTAAAAAAAAAAACAAACCCTATATGTTTGTCCTTGACATAGGCAGTATTTTTTCTACAATTAGCAGGAAAAAAGAGGAAGGAAAAAAAAAGCAGGAAATAAGAAAAGGCTTTCAGACTACATTCAACTGCTTCAAAGCCAATAATAAAAGTACCACAGTTAAACCAGAAGACCAAAAAGGCATAAGGTCATCAAAACCAAGGCTCATTGAGCAGTGTATTTGGATATATGTCATTTCCACTTTGTCTGTACAAAGAGTGCTATGTTGTATATAGAGAGCAGAGCCCATGCTGCCATAAAATTAAAACAAAAAAATGTCCACAGTCTATTATGGTGGTGTTATGAAAAGCAGGCAGATTTCTTATACATGAATAGACTCTGGTGTGACTATTGCATCTACCTTGATGTTTCTTACTTTACTGATTACTTTACTGATAGTGTCTTTAAAGATACTATCACAGAGGGAACGTGTTTTCTCAACCAAGAAAAACTGGCTTTGTGCCACTTCTGTTCTACCAGAAATTGACCCAACAGTAGCTTTGGGATTTAATTTAAACAGAGGGAGACAAAACATAACAAAAGCATGGAGCATAACAGCCCAACATGGGCCTCTGCTAAAGCATAGGGAGTCTTTGCTGTTACAAGTCAGAACATAAGGGAGTCTTTGCTGTTACAAGTCAGAACATATCTAGACCTAGTGTTTCTGTTCAATTTTTGCTTTGTTTTCTCTTAAAAAAATATTATCAGTTTAGAAGTAAAAAACTACTATATAATTTTCCTTCAGAGGTAATAAAAGGCAATGGGACCGGCTGATATTTGGAGCCCTTGAAAAGTTATGCCTCTTATATTAATGCCTAAAAATGTGTATGAAATATTTTGGGTTATTTTTCTCAGAAGTATCAGATTTTCATGATATAAAGGTCATGGAAGGAGTTCATATCAGACTTGGTCCTGCACAGGCTATTTTATTGAGTCCTTTGCTCTCTTATGAATGGGTAGCATTTCAGTCACATTTTTTAGCATATGCAGTGCAAAGGTGGGTTTAGCCCTTCTGCTGTATGATACAGGCAGTCCATTGACTTTGGGCAGGACAGCCCTAATGAGAATTGCCAGAAATACTGCTTGGATCAGTAACTGTGCTAACAAGTTTGAAAGGCACAAGGCAAGCAGTGTCCTCTTAATGTGGAAATCTACAACTTGTCTCTTCATCAGAGTATTCATGTCTTTTCTGACTGATATCATTGAGTGTTTTTTCAATTTTCTCCTTTGGTTGAGCTTTGAGTTTCTCTTGCAGGTACCACAGCTAGGAAACAAAATACTCCATCACGAGGAACGTACAAATAAAGAGGAAACAGAACAAGAACCATGTCCCAATGACAGGAACAGCAAAGCGTTACTCAACGAGTGCTATTGGGCAGGGATTAAAGATTCAACCATGGCACCTCAAAGTCACTGCTCAGGTAGGACCAGGGAAAGCCTTTCACATAGACCACCAGCATGCATGATCCTAAAAAGCCAAACCATAATTTATGTCTGATGTAATAAAGGGGCTTCATCACCAGTGAGTGTGTGAACCACAGGAATAAGTAAGGAAATCAGCATAGGTTAAAAAATATTTGCAAATATGACTCAGAAATTATTTGGTCTTCTAGTAATTTTGAATTTTACTTCTCTGTATTTACTTACTAAAGAGCAGAACCTGGAAGATAATAAAGAAATGAGTTAACAGCCATTATGGATTTGCCAAGAACAAATTATGTCAGTCATTTAATTCCTTTCTGGAACTAAATAATAACTGCCCTTATGGATAAGGAAGAAACAGGCAATGACATGCTGCTTTCTCCTGATAAATTCTGATACTATCTTTCATGACATTTTATAGACTAGCTAAGAAAACACTCAATAGATTTAATTGTCATAAGACTAGTGTGACTCTATTTAGAAAACTGTATATAGAAAGTAGTTATCACAAACTCACTATCACTTTTCAGTATTTTCATGAACTTTCAGATGATACCAACATTTAAGGAGCATACTGGAGGACAAGATTGGACTTCAGAAAGAGTTCGACAAGTTAAAGATGCAGTCTAAGGCAGCACAATGCAGTTCAACAAGAATTTCTCCCGCTCTATTAAGTTTTGGGAAAGGCTTGTTTAGAATATTAAGCCCAGTTTTGGGTACTAACTTTTGAGAAATATCTGGCTCGACTGGAGAGATTGCTGAGAACAGTAATTGTAGGAGTAGAAAATGTGATTTATGAAGAAAAGCTTAAGAAATGGGGATGGTTAAATAAAGAAAGAAGACTATTAATGGAAAACCTAACAGTATTTGCACAACTTACTTAAACAACAGGGAAAATGTTCCCTTCATGTTCTATTGATAGAACAAGAAATAACAGGCTTTAATTGGAGCAGTGAGGATTCATGTTGAAAGTTAGGAATAATGTAATGAATGAGAACAAAGGCAGGAAAACTGTAGCACAATCTGTGAAAGGTTGTGGGATCTCCACCTGAGTAACTCCTCTGTTAGGCATGGCTTGGATACAGTTCAGTGGGGAGAATGATTATATGTACTCCTGAGGTCACTTTCAGTCCGATTTTCTGTAACTTTTTACTGAGTCTGTTTTTTGTTTTCCTTTCAGGATGAGGTTCATCCTCAAGAGTGACTGTGAAATGGAACACATGTTAGCAGAAAAAGATTAAATGGATTTGATATCCACTTAGGTGCTCAAATATGGGCTTCTGATCACTTCTCACAAGCTCAAAATGGTCTTTTTGTGTCCAGTGTGAGCCTATAGTGTTGAATGAACCTACCAGGTAGATTTCAAAGTACTCCTGCCCGACTTCCACATTCTTAACAAGTCTGACATGTTCTATTGTATACGTGAGACAGTTCTCAATGAGTTAGCAGTCAGATGTACTCTTTTAAAAAATGTTCACTGTTTTAGAAAACCTCAGGCTCTGGTTCTTCTTGAGATGAACCTTAAACTAAGGTTTACAGCAGAAAAGTGCATGGAATTGCTTATCCCTTTGGTAAATGTTGCCTTTGCTCATGGTAGTTCAGCTTCCAAAAGAAATTTTCAACTCTCCTCCTCACTGTAACCTTCTTACTCTTACAGTTGTAGGCTATGAATATATTGGCACCCAACCTATGATCCAAAAGGTTTTCTTGTTAATAAGTTTTCCCGTTAAATTTTAGGGTTGTAAGGTCAGGTTCCAAACACTTGGGAGTTTTTCTGTTTCATCTGAAGACTCTGAGCTCTGTTATTAGGATTGTTGATTTTGGCTTATAATTGCAATCAAAGCTGAATAATTAAAAAAAGCAGCAGTGGTTCAAAATGATTGCCAGTTGTAATTACAAACCAAAATCAACAATCCTACGGCCTACTGGCACCGTCTGCTTTTTACTGCTCACTGCAACTATACTTCCCCCATTTCCTCTTCTCACTCAGCACTGGACACCTTCCACTTGCTGCTTGACCCCCTTGCAGGGCAACAGAGCTGGGATCTTACAGGGGGCTGTTGTTAGCAGGATGTCTCCTGTTACAGGCACTCTGCCCATGTATATGGGTTTTGTCATCTCTTCTCCCATGAACCTGTCATATGAAGAATGCCTCTTGTTGAAGGAAACTTCAAGTAACCAACTGACTTGATTAAAAAATTTTTATGTTTGTTTGTTAAAATGACAGCTGGAAAATTGACTCCCAGTTAACATTTCTAGTTTCTATTACTGTGTATCTAACTCCTTCTTGAAAATAAATCAGATTTCTCATTTAATAACCTGAATATATTATTTTTGCCTAGGTGTCATATCCTAGATTTGCATAATGAGATTTGAAAGCATGTTCAGAGGCAAAGAGCCCCTAAAATAACCTGTTGACGGAGACAAGGAGACATTAACATATAGAAGCCAGAAGAGAGTGAAGAATAGATTTTTCATGGCTGTTAAATATTCTGCAAGTTAACAGTATCATCTAATATGACATTTCATCACAGGCTACAGAGGCAAACCAATTATAGCATAGTACATTACAAACAAATGAGACCAAAGTATAAATACAGAAGAAGCAAAAAGGAAGATAGTTTTGAATATTATTATTCACACTGGTCAGGGGCCGTAATGTAACCTCTTTCAGCTGCCCAAGTATCCCATTCCTAGGCCTGTACGTAGTTTTAGGTACAATTTTCTGCTTCCTGGAAGAAAAAATTGTACTGGTTTCCAATGATTTTTCACTAATTTTGGTGATGTAAGAGAAAGTATATACTTTTTATCATGTTTAAATTCTTGCAGGAATGTTCAGGAGAATGAAGTGACTGGAAAACCACTTAGATTTTCTGACATTCAGCCTCATGAATTTCAGTACTGCTTATGAAAAAGCTGCTCGCTAATCAAGACTTCCTTCTCAGGAAAAAAAAAATAAATAAAAGGCTTGTTGTTCAATATAGTCTATGGAGATATGAGACCTTACCTGTAACCTCTTCAGTTTGAAAGTGAAGAAGCAGATTACCAGACCCAAGCTGCAAGGCTGCAGGTGGTTCTGAAAATCACTTTCTTAAGATGAAAATGAACCACAGAACTGACATGCTGATGGGGTGAAAGGAACATCATCTCCTGTGTTGTATGGAATTTAGGTGGCATTTTTTGTAGTCTGTCATGAAATATCGAATGTTATTACCGATATCAAGAAGTGAGTGAACATGAGGCAGGCATCAATATGTCTATAAACAAACCAGACAGATTGGTGTATACTTATTTGTATTTCATCTGTGCCACCTTTCTGTTGTGAAAAAAAGTGAAATAAATACAATATTTTCTTAGGATTTCCTTTCCCTTTTATTATACATTAGGAATTTGAACTTTATTCTTAAAATCCTGTATTAAAGAATTGGCCTAGTAATTTTCATAGCACAGTAGAGAAAAACTTATTTGACGTGTTCTGTGATACTTTGTATTCAAACATTTGCATAGTGGAGTATTTTCTTTAGTGTTTGCTTTTGTGGGAAGAAGTCAAGAAGGGTATGTTGTACTTGTGGGAACACAGTGTTCTCTGTGTTCATGCTTTATATTTGATGTGATAGGGAGGAAACAACAATTATGAGGTTAGATTTGATAATTTCACATAAATCATGAACAGGAGCCCACATACTTTCAAAATAAACCTGATTGAAATTCATTCTAGTTGGCTGCCATTAATCTTAATTGCAATTCCATATTTCACTTTAATAGGTTGCTAAATTTTAGGAAGCTGAGTTATTGTTCTTATGTACTTGGTTAATTTTTAATTCACAAAGTTTTTCTGACTTCTGCAGCTAGAAACAAACACCAGCATTTTTATTTTCTGTATGGGTGTTTATATGTCAAGCAGCATCTCTCTGATTCAAAGCAGGGCGAGAAAATGCAGAAAGTTCTGTTTAAGGGCAGACTTCTGTACCTGGGATAAATCTGGCAGAAGCCTTCTTTTTGTAGTTCACCTTCTAAACCAAAAGTAAATCTTTCAGTCCACAAGGAAGAGGGCACTGGTAAACCAAACTGACCATATAGCACCTGCATTGCTTCAAAAAACTCTGCTCACTTTTTTTTTAATATCCAGGAGGAAGACCTGGCATTTGTATTGAAGCACCTCTGAGGACAAAAATCTCAACCTTTCTGCTTTCACTGACTTCAAGGAGAGTCGAGTGCTCTCCACACCTTTCAGAATTGAATCCTTTGTAAACTTGCTCATGATTAATATATGTTATGAATATCTATTAAATGTTACAGTAGCTTGATAACACCCAGCCATATCACTCATTTATTAAAAGAAACTGTTCAGTCACAGTCTGAACAGGGGGGCTAGAGAGCAGCTCAACTGCAGTTAGATTGATGATACTTCTAAAAATTGTCCAAGCATGTGTGCAAGAACCTGTCAAAATAAGAGTTTAATAAATGAGAAAGTGAAGGACAGGTAACTTTCCCAATATACAAAAGTTGTGCACATGCATGTGCATGCTTCATTTATTCCCTGCTCCCTAACAGGCAAACAACACAGAAAGAGAGTCTGTTTGCCATTTTGAGCTAGATTGTCTGGAAAAGAAATTTGCCAAGTCAGTTATTACTGGGGTTACAGCAGCATGCAGTGTGGTATCACTGAAGACTGCTTTTGCATCAACAGATTTCCACCAAGCTCAGTATAGTGGTTCCTGCCTGTAGCTCCAAGAACATGTCAACGCTGCCCAGAAGACCAGGGCAAGAGCAGGATTTGTCCCCTGGGAGGACAGCTGGCATCTGCAGAGGGATGGGGAAGGCAGGGTGAGGAATCAGGGGAGACACAAACTTGAGATAGGGGGGCAATTGATGCTATGGAGTTGCCTACTGCAGGCAGCCCCATCCTTCCTCTACAGTAACAGAATCATCCTCTGATTTCATAGGAAATTTGCACTTTTCAGAGGTATATTGCCCGAGTGAATTGCTGACTTTGCCTTTGTCAGAAGCTGTCCCTGTTTGCATCAGAATTGATGAGGTACCATGGCACTATAAAACTCTCAAAGGTAACAGATGTGAGATATCAAAGCATTTTCCTCCCTACTGATAACCTGGAGGTACTTGTGGTGAGTATTTGGTAAAGTAGATGAGGAATACATTTTGAAAAAGTAGTGCCTATTGTAGGGATTAAAAGCTACCGTTAGGCACTTACCTCATGTGAAACACACACCAGCATCTTAGTTCTAGGCTTTGATTGTTTAAGTCTCTGACAGTAAAATATAAAGCACTTGAAAGTGGCACCTAAACAGAAAAGGACTGTCGGCTAAGTGGTTCTTAGTGCCAGAGCACTCCATAAAAAGAGTCTTCTCTGTGCAGTCATCTGCTCCGATTGTTCTCTCATAGCTACAGAAATTATTCCATTCATGATTACAGTAAGGGGCTTGACATAGTCCACATTTCTAATAAACTGCTACAGTACTTCTTTATCAACTAGTTTTATTCATTACTAACCTCTTGTTTCACAATGTAATTCATATGTAAAGCTCCTGATAGGTTGCTGACTGAATATCTGGGAGTACAAACTCCTCTGTATTCCATATTGTTATTTTGATATTCTTATTAGTGATCGCAGCTCTGGTGTTTTTTTTCTTAGTAAGTGAGCTGTGGGTTGTCTGTGGTAAAATTGCAAGGTTTTGGGGTTCCAGGATTTTGTTGGAATAAAATTGCAAAGGCTGAGTAAACTTTCTTTGCCTTAATCTCTCTTGAAGCTGTGGTTGATATCTGGTGTGTGATTTTGTATGATGTGATGCCTGGTTGACTGAAAGTGTTACCCTTCACGTGTTTTTGACTACATGTGTTCTGATGTGTGTACACTAAGAAAGCAACCTGGAAGATGTTTGGCTAACCTTAGTATTTAGTCTCCTTTGAAAGGAGAAGGATGCTGCCAGGGCTGTAAGCGTACCCAAATGCCTCGTCAGCATTACCACCCATGCATCCCCTGCCTATGGACAAGGAGACCCATTTCAACACAGATCCCCAATCCTGGCTGAGACATGTTAAGGGTTGCTTTGACTCCTTCTGTCTTGGCTTCCTGATGGGACTTTCTGGAGGGACCTCAGACTTATGCTTCAGTCAGGTGTCCATCCGTGCCCTCCACTGGTCTTCCCAAAAAGTCTTCCTGGATGGACCCCAGATCTGACTCATTTGCCTTGTCTGATTGTCACCAGATGATTGATGGCTGTCACAGTCACTGGACTCCCTCTTCTCAGATGTGGTGGGTCAGCACCACTCCTGGTAGGAGAGGACACTGCCTGTTCTGTGGTCCCCTCGGCTCCTGTGGGCTCCCTTTCCTTCAGAAACAGACCATCTCCCCCAGAGGCAGTATTTTCTGCCTCGGTTGGCTCAGGCAGCTGGTCATTATATAATGACCTTTTTGAATTGTCTGACCCAAGTCTCATTGGCAGGAGCAGGAGCCTTTGGTGATTTGATAAATCCAAAATAGATGAGGGTCACTTTGCGGTCATGGTCAGGTTGACTGGGAACATCTGCTTCATCTAATGGCATTTAGTGCTTTCTATGGAAAGGTGGATTTGTCCAGGCATGTGATGTATTTAAAGATTGTGAGTCACCAACATCTGAAAGGACTTTAGTGCCCTCATGTCCTGTGCTTGGCATTGGCATTAAAAGTAAGTGAAGACAGTATACTGAGCCTTTATTGGAATCTCACACCACTGTGCTCACAGAAACATTGGACTATCTCAGCAATCACGTCTCATGGCTCAGTTAGCCCCTCCAAGAGTGAAGAATAATAACTTATTATCAAGTTCTGTGTGATAGGAATAATGTGCAGTTCTTACCTGTTCCCCGCATAATTTCTCCTGAAATTGCACTGTGATTTCTGCTGTACACTTTAATGCACGGTAAATTAAATGTATTTCTGGGAAAGGAAACACAAGCCCAAAACAAACCATCAGCCCTCAAACAAACTAAATTAATTGTTTAATATTTTACCTTCATGGAAGAGGCACATGGATGGGAAAAATTTAACCCATTAGGGGAAAGCTTATCAGCAGTAAAGAACAGTAATCAATATGAAATAATCACCACAGTACCTGAGTGCTTGTTCAAAATCCAAAAGTCTGCATCAAGTCCCAGCCTCCTCCTGGCAGGACAGAGGTCACAGTGTGTCACTTTCTGTCATCTTGGCATAAATTGCATGTTACGAGTTAAGAAATGTAATGAGAAAAAAATGGCTGATGCCCAAGTTTGGGGTATGTGCCATTTGTAAAGAAAGTATCCTATTCAGAAAAATTACGCCTATTCATGAAAGATTTAAGCCAACTCTGGATAGATTTTTAATGTAGGTTACACAGAAGACTGTACAATATAGTTTTCTCTTCTAAACTGAACAAACTTTGCATTCATCAATACGGGTTTCTTGGCATGCAAGTGGTATTCAGGAGTGCACAAGGGAGTGGAAAGGTGG
Source organism: Athene cunicularia (assembly GCF_003259725.1). Classification (NCBI taxonomy): domain Eukaryota; kingdom Metazoa; phylum Chordata; class Aves; order Strigiformes; family Strigidae; genus Athene; species Athene cunicularia. The sequence continues at coordinate 40,905,781 of NW_020799097.1, forward strand.
GCCAGAATAGAGGTGAAGAATGAGGGGAACTTGGCACTGACACAAATGATACCAAAAATGCTGATTTAGGGAGGAAAAATGTAAATAATTTTTGATGTCTTTTGAAGAAAGGTGCCCAAGTTAAAGTTGCCTTGAAGGCATATGACCCAGCCTGACATTGCTTTGGCAGCAAAATGTGAAGGGTTTGTATGCAGAGATGAAATGTCCTTTGATGCTCGCAAACAGCCTTTCTGACAATGACGGCAATGCCAGTACCTTTGAAGATCCAGTTACTTTTTTTTGTCTCTGGACAAAGAGAAATGGGTACAATTTATTAATAATGAAGCAAAATATATCTCACTTTGTATACATGGGTATATTTTATCCCCTCATTTCTTCAAAATAGTAGCTAAACCTAGCACTAACTCTGAAGAGTAGCTAACTGGCTAACTGGTTCAAAGTTTTTTTTTTTTTTTTTTTTTTTTTTTTTCCTGCGACAGATACAGATACAAGACCATCACTTTGAAATCACTATACCCAATTTGGGACTGAACCAGCAAATAGTTACCACTTCAAAATACTGAGTTGACCATAAAATGACATCTATGCTGGGGAGCTATTTGTCATGGGGGCTGTCTGTACCTTGTAGGGTATTCAAGGCCATATCATATAGAGCCTCTCCTGCACCTACCCCTGCTCTGACTCTCCCCAAACCTGGATTTCCCCAGTGTGGACAGGAGAAGCCCTTATTTCTGCACCATGATACAAGGCCATGCTGACTGGCAGATGCTAGTGGTGGATAATTATCAATTCAGGTATATTTTGTGCTCACCTAGCTATATTTTTTGGGTCTCCCTTCTCTTACAATAGGGAGTAATGCATTTGTTTACAGCAGAGACCTTTATATGTCTTTTGGGCCTTTACAGTCCTGTGGGGTGCATCACTGTATAATGGTGTACGAGTTTCTGTACATCTGGGATGTAAGCGTATAGCAGAGGGGTTATATTTGCTCTCCTGCTCAACTTCCACAGCACAGCAGCACCCACACAGCACTGCAGTTTCTCTCCACCTTCTCAAGTCAGGTGTGAGTACTGTGAGGACCCTGTGGTGATATGCTGCAATTGCGCAGGGTGCCTGTGGTGCTGGGGGAATCAGGACTGTCTCTCCGGCTGAACTGAGTCCTGAGGTTTTGCCTTTGTCATATGCCCGTTCCTATTTTTAAATGCAGTATTTTTTCAGTGTTAAATGCTTCAAGGGATTGCTGGGCCGGATCATGATCTGTTATGGGCCTGAACTGGGACCCAAACTAGAAGGATTTTAGTCCAAGCTTAAACTGAACTAAGACTGGGTTGAAGAAACACTAGTTCAGCTCCCACCAGCAGGCTGTTTTCATTTCTGAAATCTGTGTCCCGCTACACACGCTGGAATCTCCAAAGGCTGGAAAGCAGCTGCTGGTGTTGGATGGGTTAATTATATTCTGCAGCAGCAGTTCCAGCTTGAAGAGCTTTAATTTCTGCCAGTGCTCTTCTGTGCAGATTGAAATCTTCATGGACTATCACGACCATTCGCAGCTGTGGGAGCAGAGCATTAGAAATGGGTTCTTTACAAAGGCTACCTGGGTCCTGCTGGGAGAACAGGATAATTTCAAGGTGGAGGAAAAATTCTTGTTAGCTCTGTCTGTGAATAGCTCCGGACCAATGTGGGTTGCTGCAGGGGTGAAGCCTGGGACTTGTGGCAGTTGTCCTGAAGGGCAGGACTTTGGTTTGATTTAATCTTACAAGAATTAGAGGTGTTCTCTTCACTAATTCAGAAAATTCAACACTGCCAAGTTTACCTGTGAGCAAAGAGCTCCCAAGAGAGGCTTAAGCCTGCTACTTACCAATGCCCTGTTTTGGCTTTTTGGATCTACCCTTTTCGGTGTCTTCATGTGCTGCATTCTGGGTAAAACTGACCCCTAAGGAGGTAGCCTGAAGCCCATGCATAATTTACCTCTTTATTTAACCTTGTGCTGATCAGTTACACAGGAATAAATTGAATCCCTCCTGACTTCTGCTTTTCAGTATGTGTTTTTTAAAAACCCAAATGAACTGAGACCTTTTCTCTTTTGTAGAAACCTTAATAACATTTCATAGCCTCTAAATTCTTGGCTCAAAAATATATTTTCTTTCTGAAGACTTTCCTGACTTTTAATAATATGGGAACTGCCTGCTTTTTTTTTTTTTTTTTTTTTTGGAGGTTATTCATTAAAAGCTGGTCTCTGAAAAAAAGGTTAATAGTTTGTGACCTGGGTATATCAACAAGGAAGTTTACAAGTACCATATGCTTAGTCCTAGATGGAAACAGTTTCTTTATTTATCAATATCCTACAAAAGGAAAATTTGTAGAACATGCTTGGACATTTAGGGAGATGTTCATTGCTAGTTTAACATTACCATTTAATGTACTCAGTACGTGGGCTTCTCTTTCATATTTTGCAATGGATGCAGTGTAAGAATCATAATATATCGCTTTCACAAGCAATTTAGCACAGCATAAGGGAGGAAATGTAGCTGTACTGTCTTAGTACTTATTTTCTAATAAAATCCTAATAGATTTTGGGTTAATGACACAGAAGATGACATTTATGTCCTAAGTATTTTTTTTTTTTATCTGCAGCAGCACAATGAAGCAGGAAGTTACAAGACCAGGTGATAAGATAATGCACTCCTTGCTTGTGTACAATAAAGTACCCTTATAAAGAGTTGGCTTGCCTTTGATGCTTAACTAATGTCTCACTGTGAGATAGTACCTGGCAGGCTGGAGTCAGTAAAGCCAGTTAGGCTTTCCTTCACTAGAGATTGATTTGCTCCTTACTTGAAAGAAGGTCTGCTTTAACACCCCAACAAGGATTATCAGACTTTTTGAAGAGAAAGGCAGGGAAACCAACAATCATTTTTTTCTGTGGTTAATAAAGGAAGAAGATTAAAAAGACTCCCCTGTTGATAAGATCTAACCATTTATGTTCCTGTGTGATGAAAGGTGAATACCTATTTAAGATTTATTTAGTATTTTGTCATCTATAATGAATCTAAAGGGCACAACAATTTGTCTTAACATTCTGTAATGCAATGAAGCTCATTTTAACAAATAACTGTATAAATAACACATTTACTAAGCCCCTCGGTTGACTGATCTTGTGCTTGAGCTGTAAAATATTTATAATTGATAACAGTGAAGCTGAAATAGCAGAATGGATTCTTTCTGTATAGAAGAATCAAAAAAAGAGTAAGGCATTAGTAGATGTGTGTGCATGTTTCTGTAAAACTTGCTGTGCATCTACACAGGGTCCTATTTCATGCTCCTCAAAGTAACTGAGTATTATCACTGATTACTTTGGACATGTCCCTGGACAATATCTACTTTGAAGTGGAGTCTCTTCAAGTTCTTTACAATTTAAATGAAATGAGCATCACCATATTTCTCTGAAATGTAGTAATACTCTCTGATTTCCAGATGCAGAAAGAAGAATTCTTGTTTTCTGATCCCTTGGTTAATATTTTTACTCCTAGTCAGTCCTGCTATTTGGTACAAAAGATGATAATCTCTGTACAACAGAAGTAAAAGAATATTGTGGGTGGATTTGGTGTTTATAGGATTGTGCAACTAATCAAAAAAGTTGTGAGACCTTAGTGCTATCACTCGTGACTTTCTTTTTAGTTCTCAATGGCTCTGTTTCAATTCAATGTGCACGATCTTTGAGCAGGGTTTTGTTTGGTTTTGTGAATCACTCAGCTCATTTTTGGACAAGCGAGAAACAGAAAATCAATAAGAACATGAGAATACAGCATAAAATTATGCCCAGTGAAAGGATTAGTCAAGGTTCCCACACAATTGTACCAAAGCATCTCTGGTCTGGTTTGTGCCTACCTAAGAAATAATTGTGCAAGTAAAAGGTCTGAGTTTTAGTTTCTGGTGCAGAGGATATGCTTTTTTTCAGCAGTTCGGTTTGGCTGTACTGGAGTCTAGAAGGAAGGAACACAGGCATTAGGCTATGATATATAACTTTTTTTCTTCCAAGGGAAGCCCTTGAAGAATGAAAAAGACACCATGCATATGTCAGTAAGTTTACTTGAGTAAAACAGGTCAGTGTGTTCTTATTTAGCTTGAGATATCTGAAGAAAATCTACTACTGTTACTTTCAGTTGGCTTTGGGCAAGGTCTAAATATTTTTAAAGTGTGCAATACTAAAATAATTCAGCAAATTCATGTTGACTCCTGAGGATGGTACTGCTGTAGTATTGTTTGACCTCTTCTACTTCTTCTTTCTGAAGATTAGAGTTACATCCATGCCTTTTTGTCTCAACAGACTATAAGTCCAGACAAGTAGCTCAGATGTAGACCTCTAGTTGCTGAGACCTAATGTTAGGTGTCTACATTACATACTCTGCCTAACAAGTCCATTTTATTGTGACTCACTTTGCATTTGAACTCATTTAGAGTTTCATTTTCAGTAAAACATTCTCAAGTAAAATACATGAGGAGGAGCTGGAGCTACAGTGCTGGAGCAGACGGAGTGCAAATCTTCTGTGATGGGACTCTAGGGGGTCCTCTAAGAATCTTCTGCTCTTCTCCTTTACATGCTCTCTTAGGTACTGTATAGATATCTTACCCCCAGCATAAGAAAGACACGGACCTACTTGACTGGGTCCAGAAAAGGGCCATGAAGATTATCAGAGGCCTGGAGCACTTCCCCTATGAGGACAGGCTGAGAGAGATGGGGTTGTTCAGCCTGGAGAAGGCAAGGATCCAGAGAGACTTTATAGTGGCCTTCCAGTACTTAAAGGGGACCTTTTTCTGTAGGAAAGGTGGGGAGGCACTCTTGATCAGGGAGTGTAGTGATAGGATGAGGGGCAATAGTTTTAAACTGAAAGAGGATAGATTTAGATTAGATATAAAGAAGAAATTCTTCACTACTGAGGTTGGTGAAACACTGGAACGGGTTGCCCAGAGAAGCTGTGGCTGCCCCCTCCCTGGCAGTGTTCAAGGCTGGGTTGGACGGGGCTTTGAGCAACCTGGGCTAGTGGAAGGTGTCCCTGCACATGGCAGGGGGGCTGGAACTAGATCTTTAAGGTCCCTTTCAACTCAAACCGTTCTATGATTCTATAATATGGATTTGTTAGAAACAATAGATTGAATGCATTAACCAGGACCTTTTCCTCACTTGTGTAAAAGTATTTGTTCTCTAATGCCAGTCACAGTTCTTTGCCTGCACCTGTGCAGTACTTTTTTTTTTTTTTTTAAATGAAAAGAATACAGTCAGTGTCCAGCTGAAGAAGTACTAAGATTTTGTCATATGTTGAAAACTTTTCAGATGTTTAAAGGAAATAATCAGAATTCAGAGTGAATATTAAATTATCAACTATCTAATAAGTGTGCTACTTCCCAGCTGGGATCCTTCTGGTACGTTCATTCATCTTCAACCAGTGTAATTAAAGACGAAAGGTGTAACACTGATGATCCTTCTCTAGAGATCTCATCAATTTAATTCTAGAACTATCAATGGAAAGGGAGTATCATAAATTGTTCAGACTTAATTGGACACCTGCTGGAGGTCAAGCAAAACAACCAAGGTCTACTGAAATAGGGATTGCCTTCAGTAATTCAGTAATTTGGTAGGAGGGAATTTGGCAAGGCAATGCAACCTTTGTCTTATATCTGCTAAAACCAAACTAGATTTGGCTAGCAAAGAATAGACTAGAAAAGAAGTGGAAAACAAGAGCAAATAGGAACGTGCTTGAAAATATCACCATGAGAATTGATAACTTCATGCATGCAGCAAGCAAAGCAAAACCTGCAATGTCAGGGGTGCATTAAATAGCTTTCTACTGGTGCAACAAGGATGTGCAGAACTATTTCTGGTGTAACACAACTACCTTATAACTTTCTACTTGGAAGGCAGTTGATGAGTGAAAGAAGAACATTTGTTTTTCTCAATTGTGATTTTAAATCATATCAGTATATTTTGTGAAGATGATGACTCCTTTTTAAAATAATTTTTCATCTGGTGCTGTCAAAAATAATTTTTCATCGTGGTGATGTCACCAGACCCTCTTGATCTGTTTATAGCTGTTACTTAAATTGCTGTTTCCATAAATGTATATGACTGCCCTGAGGGTGTCTATATTTGTTACAGAAGGTGTCTCAGGAATCTTGGAGCAATCTCCCAATCTAATTAAGTGTGCTATAATTACAGCATAAAGAGCTGTGTTGCTAATACTAAAGGTTCAAAAATCATGAGTCGGGCTCCATAGTTTGAGACTGGTCCCCAAATGTGAATATTTGTTTTTAAAAGGAGTATATTATGTTTTGGGCTCGTTTTAAATTTTTGAACTCTCTCTGCCCCTTGCTATGGTTTGTGTGTGCATGTGTGTGCGTCTGTACGTGCATATGTGTATGCTGCTGTAATTCTACCAATAAGGCTACCTCTTCACCATATGTTTAGGATAAGATAGTGCTGGTCACTACTCTGATTCCTGTCTAACCCCTTACCTTTAAGCTTCTGCAAGAATTGTTACTCTGCGTAGTCTTCCTGTACTACCTCATGTTATAAACTCCTTGAGGAGGGGACAAACTGCAGTGTCTTGTGTTCTCCTTCCCAGCCCTAGAAGGGAAAGAGATGGGAAAAAGGAATGGAGGGAATATTCCCACATGGCAGGAAGGGATGGGTATCTTGAGCTTCCAGTCTCTTTTTACCCCTTTCTCTCTTTGCTACTCAGGTGAGAAGTTTATCTTCCTGGCTTTCCTTTTCCTCAGAGGTGGGGAATTACATGCTGAATGCAAGTTCTGGAATGGGACCACAGTATCTGGATTTACAGAATCACAGAATCATCTAGGTTGGAAAAGTCCTTGAAGATCATCCAGTCCAACCATTAACCTAACACTGACAGTTCCCAACTACACCAGATCCCTCAGCGGTATGTCAACACAACTCTTAAACACGTCCATGGATGGGGACTCCACCACCTCCCTGGGCAGCCCATTCCAATGCCTAACAACCTATTCTGGAAATAAATGCTTCCTAATATCTAGTCTAAACTTTCCCTGGTGCAATATGAGGCCATTCCCTCTTGTCCTATCACTTGTTACTTGGTTAAAGAGACTCATCCCCAGCTCTCTGCAACCTCCTTTCAGGGAGCTGTAGAGGGAGATGAGGTCTCCCCTCAGCCTCCTCTTCTCCAGACTAAACCCCCCCAGTTCCCTCAGCCGCTCCCCGTACGACCTGTGCTCCAGACCCTGCACCAGCTCCGTTGCCCTTCTCTGGACACGCTCGAGTCATTCAATGTCCTTTTTGTAGTGAGGGGCCCAAAACTGAACACAGGAATCGAGGGGCGGCCTCACCAGTGCCGAGAACAGGGGTCAGATCCCTTCCCTGTCCCTGCTGGCCACGCTATTGCTGACACAAGCCAGGATGCCATTGGCCTTCTTGGCCCCCTGGGCACACTGCTGGCTCCTGTTCAGCCGGCTGTCAATCAACACCCCCAGGTCCCTCTCTGACTGGCAGCTCTCCAGCCACTCCTCCCCAAGCCTGTAGTGCTGCTGGGGGTTGTTGTGGCCCAAGTGCAGCCCCCGGCATTTGGCCTTATGGAAACTCCTCCAGTTGGCCTCAGCCCATGGCTCCAGCCTGTCCAGGTCTCTCTGCAGAGTTTGTTTAGAGATTATGCCAGGACCTTCATTGTACTGGCTACAGGACAAAGCTAGGTTTTAGTGATGGTAGTTCGAGCCCATGTTCTGCAGGAAACAGCATTTATTATACAGTGTTTTGCTTCTGTCAACATTGTATTCAAGTTCTGTATGTACAAAGGTGCTCAGCTATGACACTGATAGGTACAATATATGTCAGTCTTCTAGAGAAAACAGAATGGAGAAACCTCTGTTTGGGTAGACTGATACAAGAGATAATCTCTGTTTTTCTTACCAGCTTGCTATAGTTTAACTAATCCCTTGAATAATTTACTTAGTTATCCCTGGAATTTCCATTATTGAATTACCATAGAGCATCTCTGTGTCTTGAAAGGCAGTTTGAAAGTTTTGCATCAGAAATGGCTGTGCTACAACTTAATATAGGAGCCTGTGGATGGAAATATTTTTGATTTCCTTCCTCATGGCCATGACATAAGTAAAGAAATTATCCAATACTCCCCACCCCCCTCCCCCAGCAGCAGGGAGCTGCCTCACCATAAAATGTTTTCTGTGACACTTCAAAGGGGTATTGTACTAATTGAGATGGATTTTTTTTTTTAAAGGATTAGAAGATTTCAAATATTATTTTAGATCTCTGCAAATGTTTCCTTATACTTCAGCCTTTGTCTCATCCTCTGAATTGCATGGCATCATTGCATGCATTCTTCTGCTTGCAACCCTCCTTCAGTAATTTATCCTTTTTGTATCAGCTGACTTGAGGTTCCTGGGTGCTCTTCTCCCTTCGTAATGTTGGTAACTTTCAAAGACATGTAATCTAGTAATGACTAATGTGAGATGCTAAGTTTGACAAGACATTTTCTCGTTCTAATAGGCAGTTCTTGATTTTCTTTCTTCAGTTTTGACTCCACCTAATGGTGCTGTTTGTATATCACTCATCCTTGTTGATTGGGCCAAACCCAAAGACCACATATCCCCATTCTTAACTCTTTTTGCACACCCTCTACATTGCACTTAGGCAGTGAGGTTCTCAAGTAGCGTTCTCTAATTATTAAGAGATATATATTTAAGATGGACAGTTTAGGTGTCTTTCCATGGGACTCTTGCTGTTGTTTTGGAAAAATGCAAAACTAATACCAGGATGGGGACTCCTTTAATGTTATCTAAACCTGGGCAAGTCATCTTTTCTTGTCATCTAAGCTTCATCTGTAGTCAGTAGACAAACAGGTACCACAGAGAGTGGCTCATTTTGTCCTAGAAGAGTCTAAGATTAGTAGTAGAAATTGTCCTCTGCAGGTACCCATAGTCCTTCCCTTTTATCTAGGGGAACTGCGATGTCTACTTTGCACAGCCTAACTTTAAAGACACATCAGGCTTATGCCTTCACTATCTCCTTTTCCGACACTGAGCAAATCTTCATTGAATGTAATGGAGCATCAAGACTGAGATCTCTGCTCCAGGTCCAGCTCCTCCTGTCTTGCTGGTGGCACACACCAGTTATCAGGTTTCTGAGACATGTTTAGGGTGCGTTATTGCCTGAATTAGACAGTGCTCTGGAGCCTGAAGGTTCACCTTGTTAAAAGAAAAATATCTTTTACCTGGAAATATTGCTACTTCTGTTTTGTTCTTTGTTCAGGATGTGAGTGTCAAGTATTAGCAGTATGTCTCTGTCATATGGCCCAAACACCATTCCTGTTTCATCAGCCTCCTGTAGAATGGCACAGGGATACTACACAATTCTCCCAGGTTTAAACAACCATAATGCCTCAAAACATAAACCATATTCTGCTACTTTTTTCTTTTTTTTTTTTTTTTTGTTTTTTAATAAACACAGCCAAACCCTGAGAGCTACATATTGACATATTAACACTAGTGGGACAATTGTATTGCTAAGCCTTAACAGTGCATGAGCTGTGATCAAACCTTTTCTGTTAAAATTTCCCAGTTCCAGAAATTTCCCTTGTACTGACAGTTTAAGTTTGTCCTTGAGAAGACACAGTTCTTCCCTCCAGACTTCATTCACTTTTTCTAGAACCCCTCCACATTATATTTAGGCATTTCAGTGTTGCAATGTATAACATCAGCTCAGTTCAGCAAAGCTATTGAGTTATTGTACTGGTTAATATAGTGAAATTTATACAAGCTTAATCACATTTATTATCCCTGACAACAATGCAGATGTTCTGAATGCTAAGTGATTTTTTTATAAAGAATATAATTAATTTTTCTGGCCCTGTCCAAAAATGCTTAGTGGTCAGTTCTGCCACTGAAATGTATTAAATAGTATGTAAATCTGGCATTTTGGGAAGTAATTAAAAATAAAGTTGCAGTAATTTTAAATTCAGCTAATGTCTGTATTGCTCCTATCTAAAGTGGTACTAGGCTAAGTGCTTGAACTAATCGATTTTTAAAAGGGTTTGGTTAGTGATCTCAGGGGAAATAAGGTAGGTTGTATGAAAACATATTAATTATAGAGCCTTCTTTTTTAATGATGCATGCCCTTTTTAGAGTACAATATATTGATGTTGCAACTTCTTCAACTTAAATCATCCAACAAACCTTTCTAGTTTTGTCTCATCTATCTTGATTATTCACTATATTTATTACAAAATGAAAATAAGATTTTAGATTTTTAATTATTAGCTATAAAGGATTCCAGAGTAGCTCAATGAATTAATTTCTTTGTAAAAAATATACAACTTCAGCAAATTTTGGATGACAAGGATATTTGTCTTTCTCAAAGATTATTACTTTCCTATTCAGTATTTATATTTTGCTTTCAAGTGTACAGAAAGCTTATTCATGAAAAAGTTTTTACTCTTCTAATAATATATTTAATTAGTTTTAGAATGCGCCTGTTGCAGTCTTGTTTGAAGTGAATCAATATTTTAGGATTTTTTATTTTAAAAAAATAAAACTGTTGTGTTTAACGCAGAGATAAATGCTATGCCTGGCTCCCAGATTAGAGTGAAATATCAGATGCCTGTCTGGTGCAGAGAGGCTGGGCTTTTTTACCTGCAGAATGCTGGGCAAGGCTGGAACCACTTCCAGGGAGTGGGAGCAAAGTTGTTTGTTCCTGAAGGACAGGCTCTTTGCTGGGGGAAGTTGATGGCTTGCAGTCACGGTGAGATGGCAGACTGCAGATAGAAGGATGGGATGTCAGGATTTAGTGTGGGGATAGCATGGGTGGTTAGCAATGGGCACAGCCTGCTGATCTAAGTGGTGACAGGATGCACAGTGAGCCAGAGCGCTGAGGTGGAGCTGCCTGCACCTTTCTCCTCCAGTGAGCACAAAAGGGCATTGAGTATCTAAAAACTTCAGTTTACTGGAACACAGCTTTGAATACATTAGTCTTGAAATGGAGACAATTCAGGCTATGTAAGAACAAAAATGAAAAGCTTTGAAAACAACAGTTTCTCTTAACCATTGCTCCTTGAAGGACAGGTTCTTTATTCTATCTCTGCTCTCAGTTTTAGTGGCTTCCCAGGTTACAGCAAACACTGAATTAAAAACAGTCTGGTCTTCAGTCTGACCCAAGTAGTGTGTCTGCCCCTGCTTCTCAGGGGTTTTGTTTTCCCCACTCTGGGATCTAGAAGGTCAGTGTGCTTAGGGACAGACCCCCCACTCCCTCCAGAGAGTTTTGTCTGACCCAGTGAGCACCTCCTCACACAAATCAAACGGACAGCCTTCGCCTCTAGCTCCTTGATAAACAAAGCTTGAAATTCAACAGTCAGTGAGCGACAGACCAACAGATAAAAGAGAATCATAGAATCATTTAGCTTGAAAAGACCTTTAAGATCATTGAGTCCAATTGTAAACCTAACACTGTCAAGTCCACCACTAAACCGTGTCCCTAAGTGCCACATCTACACATCTTTTAAATACCTCCAGGGATGGTGATTCCACCACTTCCCAGGGTAGTCTGTTCCAATGCTTAATAAACCTTCTGGTGAAGAATTTTTTCCTAATATCCAATCTAAACCTCTCCTGGCACAACTTGAGGCTGTCTCCTCTTGTCTTATCACTTGTTACTTGGGAGAAGATACAAACACCCACCTTGCTACAATCTCCCATCAGGTAGTTGCACAGAGCAATAGGGTCTCCCCTGAGCCTCCTTTTCTCCAGGCTAAAACACTCCAGTTCTCTCAGCTGCTTCTCATAAGACTTGTGCTCTAGACCCTTCACCAACTTCATTGCCCTTCTTTGGATGCCCTCCAGCACCTCTTTCTTGTAGTCTTTCTTGTAGTAAGGGGTCCAGAACTAAACCTGGTATTCAAGGTGTGACCTCACATATAGGGACCAGCTTTCCTGGTTTTTGTAATAGATGCTGCAGTAAGGATTGAAGGGTGTGTTTTGGTAATACTGTTTCTTCAAACTAATTCACTAAAGTAAGATTCCCTGACATTTCTTTGTGTGTGTGTGACACATTTAAAAGAGGATGTTAGTTTATGAATATCTTCACTGCTAGGTGTGATCCTGTGCTGTCTTTGTGACAAATGAAACCACTACTTAGACAGGTAAGACAGTATTAGGCAGACATTTCAAGTATTTTTAATGATGTTTGCACATAAGAAAGAGGACCTTGTGTCATGAGACTGGTCAAATTCTTCACAGACCATCTGAGAATGTATCTTTCAGCTAAAAGAAAACTACTAAGTGAATACTTTTATCTGAATGTTCTGTCTGAGAGATGTGAGAGTTATGAGTATCTCAGATTAGACAACAGCCTTTTGTTTGTATTCAGATCATCAAACTCTTGAGGTGTTTGCCCAAGCTTAGCAAGGTGGTCTCTGGAGAGTGGAGTACAGGGAACACATCTGAAGATGCCCATATTATCTGTCCCATTTTTACTGTCAGGATGTGGATGACAAGTAATGTGGGTTTCAGAAGATGGTTGTGCTAATTTGTCAGCACAGGAGATCCTGTGCCTCCTTTTCCCATTGCACTCTGGCTGTGTGATCCTGTCTGTTTTCTTTTGCTGCCTCTGAAGCCAGTCTGACCCCTTGATGAGACATTTCAGCTTATTCAACAGGCAGAAAATTATCTCCCTTTTTTGCTTGCTGAGTGAGCTGAATTGACTCATCAAACTGTTGGAGCTAGCACAAAGGAAGTGGTAAGTACACACAGCTGGGAGGGAGAAAAAGAGGAAAGCTGAACCATATTTTTAGTGGTAGGAAGCTGTTAGACCAGCTCAGCACTCTTGTGAAAACTCATTCTCGGTGAAGAACTCCTGTGTCATATTCACTCTGCCTCTGGTCTGGTGAAACCTGAATATGTTGGCTGCTAAGGCTGGTGGTTCTGCAGAAGTGTTTGCCAGAGGAAAGGTCGTTTGATTTAAGTGGGTCCCTTGGTGGAGATGTCATTGGCAATGAATACTGATGGATTGGATCTAATTACTGAGACTTAGTGCATAACCTTTTAGTTCTTATATGTATTTTTATAAATGTAAAACTGTCTATAATTTGTTGACTTTTGCAAAAGATTTTTCCATCTGCACTTCAAAAACATTCATGGAACTCCAGAAGTTTTTGTTAAAACTACACATGTATCCACTTTACTATATCTGCTAGTCACACAAATAGGATGAGAATGCCTCTGAATCTGCAATGCTAAATAATGTGAGACTTACTGAAGAGAATGCTTGCTGGAAAAAGTCTAAAGCCACAGAGAAGTGAGCATATTGGAGAAGTTTGCTTTTGTCAATATGGACGAATGCTAGTGATTATGTCAGAATATTCAAATTTTACAGTGTTCAGCAGCCACCATTAAAAACCAAACCAAACCAAAACAAAACAAAAACAAAGCAGCAGCAGATTTTCAAAGTAACCATCTCCTGTCTAGGCATTAAAGAAAGGGACAAGTTTCTGAAACTATATTCAATACCCTCACATACAGTTCTTCTAGGCAGTTTTGAAACATGGTCAAGCTAAGATTTCAAGCTCTTCAGAAAATCTGTCTTAAACTCTCCATATGATGCTGAATAGGCTTCACACAGAAGTAAGGCAGAATTGACTACTTGTTTACCACAATAGAACAAATGGTATATTCAGATCCAGGCTGGAATGGGTCAAAACAATATAAAAGAGAAGACTAGGGTAACCTTCAGTGAAATATTTTCCCCAAAAGGCGCTCAAAGAGTGACAAAGATCAAATCATTGTTCAAAGTTCAGTCCCAAGAAGATGTTTAGAGAAAAATATTTTTGTTTGTAGACAGAATTTTATCTGTGCAACTGGGGTTCTTAGCTTCTGGTTTGCAAACATAATAGAAAGGCTTTTGAAACTGTAAAATGACAGAAGAAAATGACTCTGAGAAACTTGTGTAATCTTTATACAAGATTATTGTTACTACAGTAATTTATTACAAGTTTCTTATATGGATAAATGGATTTCAGAAAGTGGGATAATAAAGAAAAGGAAAAGGAACTATTAGTAGGTAGGCACTGGGTTGAGACTGGCCACAAGGGAACATGTGAAATAACAATACAAGGAGTGTGGGCCAAAAAATGGAGGTATTAGAACTGACAATGTACAAAATGTAATTGTATATCATAGAGAGAAGAATGGTGGCCATGACTGGAAGAGCGAAAGATACGAAAGGTCTAAAGAATCAGAAAAGTCAGAATCAAAGAAATTAACTTCACTCAGTATTTAGCCATGTGATAAACTCTAAATGAAGAAAAAGATCCCAAAACTAAGCAACAAAGACAGACAGTGGATAAAACAATCTTGGAGTCAAAAGTATTTTGGAGAAAGATGATAAAAAGGGTTGGATTTGGTAATACCTGTGGATTTGGTATTGATTTTAGAAAGATGAGTAGCACTATAAGTGTATTTATTGAAATAAATCTTCTTCAGGATAAATTAGAGAACAAAAGCTGTGAAAAAGTCCATCACCACCTTATTTCTAAGAGTAATCTTCCTAAATTTTTCCCGAAAAGTCACTGAACCTGCAAATGCTGCTGGTATTTTAAGCTTTATTTTGCATGAAGGGAAGATGCTTGAGACAAGAATATAATAGAAAATTACTTTGAATTGAAGGGCCCTGCTGCCTTTCAGTCTGAATGAAAGGACCGACAAAGGGAAGTCTGGAGAGTTCTCAGTCTGAATGCTCTTTCAATAAACTGGATTTGGTCAGGGAGAGCAGCAGAGTGAGATATTCATATATTTGTCTGTGGAGGAAACTCAGAAATAAGTCAAACATGGAAAATGAATTTAGAATTTCAGTCCCAAGAAAAGGGGGAAAATACATTGGAAATGCATCTGTGTTAATTTTCTCTGCAATGGGTGCCCCAGGAATGTCAAATGGCCTGTAAGGAACCATGGACTTATAGTGCCATGACTTCTAGAAGTTAGCTAGTCCAATCCACTCTCAAAGCATGATTATCTACAACAGGTTGCTCAGGATCTTGTGCAGTCAAGCCTTGAATATCTCCAGGGATGGAGATCTCACAACTCTTTTGGGCGACCCTCCCAGCAAAATTCTGACTCTTAGCCTTCTCAAGGCAATACAAACCCAGTTCTCTCTTCTCCCACATCATGTGATCCAGATGACTAAAAAGAAATATCCTGCAAAGAAAGAGATCTTGGAGATCAGAAAACATAGGGTGAAAACACAGATTTCCAAATGTCAAATGGAAGTAAACCTTTCAAGGTATATTAGAAAAAAATAGTTGGAGGTTATTAATTTAACCATGTATGGAAATGAGCAAGAAAAATAGAGTCAAGGCTCACCAGGCACAATGAGGATATTAAGATTAAAAAAATTTTTTTTTTTTTTTTTTTTTTTTTTTTTTTTGTGAAGATAACCTAAGATGACTACAGAGATGGATAAGTAAGAGGAGTTGGATATGGAATGGACTTTTATATTTCCAAAGTGAAAGAAATGGATAATTTCAAGGTAACAAAGAACTGTTATTGCAGAGTTGTGAAAAAGCCAACCCACAGAATCACAGATCCAGTATCAAATTTTTCAATGGTTTTCTTGATCCTGAAGTGGCTTTATAGTGGGTATAGGATCTGTTTATGGGGAAAAATAACCAGAGAAACCTACATCTGTTAGCTGAATACTTTATAAAATTGAGAACATGTTTTGAGAGAAAAAATAATTAAGGACAAATGAGAAACTGAATAAACTGAAAAAAATCACAAATTTTTACCAGAACAGAAATCTGCAAGCCTATCCTCTCACCTTCTTTAATATAGTGAATTATTTTCTAGGCAAAGGAAATACAGTATATCTAACTATTTGGAATTGCAGTAAAACAGTATATTAATTTCCTATTAGTTAAACCTGATAATGAGCATGGTAAAAAAACCCCAACCTCTCGGGAGAACTGGTTAAAAAAGGCGATAGCCATATCTGTGATATAGGGTAGAGGAAGTTTACTGTTAGACTTCCTCTGGAGAAACTGTTGGAATATATCTCCTACAATCTTTTCATTAATGTCTGTGTGAAGGCTCAATGTTTAGAACACAAATGAATTTTGCTGATGGTATAAATTGGGGAGGCATCATTAATGCAGAAGAGCATCATAATATGACAGTGGCAAGACTGGATGACCTCGAGAACAGAATCACAGAAATGGGATGGAATTTAAAATTCAAATACAAGGGTCTCATATAAAGATTTTCTGCTATGAGATCTCACCATTAGAACAGACAGAAGGAAAGAGCTTTTTGCTTGATCAAAGGATGATACAAGTAGCAGAAATGATGCAATGCCTCAGAAATAAAATTCAAATCTAGGGTGTGTCTGCCGAGGAACTGATAACAGAGAGGGAAGAGTGGATGTGACTGGATGATGATCGTCTTCACTATTGTACAACCCCAGTGACCTGTGTTTGAGAAAGACAGATGAATCTAGAAAAGCTGCAGAGAAAGTCTAAGAAGATGTCTGTGGGAGTGAAGAGCAAACAAAAAAACCTTGCCTTTTTTAGACAAGCAAGTTGGAAGGCTGAGAAAGTATTTAGCATAGGCCTGTATCACTTGAACATGTAGTTGTCTGAGACTGCTGGGAATGAGACTCTTCCAATCAGATATTCCTACATCTGCTGATTTTGGTTTCTTTACTACGCACCATGGAATTACTCTTAAAATGCAGCAGCTATTCAGAGACTAGGCATGGGGAATTAAAAGAATTTAAGTAAAATAGCATATGCCTAGATGCTTTTATCCTGTCTTGAACTGCCATTAGATGCGTTTAAGGGGAAAAGGCTGTGGAAAATATGTGGAGTGAAATCCTGGCTCCAGTGAAGACAATGGTGAAACTGAATCGTTATGGTTTCCCCCAGCAGTATACCTTGTTTGAAAAAAAGTAGCTTGGAGACAAGTAGTTAGTTTTTATGGTCATCTGATCTCTCAATTGTTCACATTCTTTGTTCAAATTTAGAAGTGTTAACATAACTGTTTTTAAATAATAAAAAGCTGAGATTATAAAAGTAATATTTCTGGAATGAGGAAATCGGGACAAGACCTGTTTTTTTAATCTGAACAAATAATTAACTGGAATTAAAAAAAACCTCACAAGTTCTTAAGCACACTTTCTTTGGAATGAAACATTCTTAGATTATGGGGGAGAGGAGAGCTGTAATTTTGCTATGTCTTTCACTGTCACTCAATAAATTTCAAAGATTATTGGAAGCAGGTTCACACAAGACTCTGTTATTTGTCTTTCGAAATACACACGAACTCTTAGGACAGTTCATCTAAATCACTTTGAAACACCCAGCAGCCTGGTACTGTAATGCAAACAGAACTATTTTATAAATCAGTCAGGAGAGCCCATTCTTTAAAGGATATGCTACATTACTGGAGGCAAAAAGCTCTCTGTTTTGTTATATAACAATGACAATAACTCAATGTAAGTGTATAATGACCCAAGTCAGCAGTCCACAGCAACAAAAATTTAATAGGAACCTTATCTAGTTTGCTGACATGTTCTTCTCTAGAAGCCATTATAGGCTCTTCAGTATACAAAACAATTGGCTCTAATCTTTAATATTGCTAAGCAGCAGGGGGCAAATAGGCATTTTAGCACAGCTTTGCTTTTTATAAACAGCATTTAATATATTCACATGCTCTTAGGCAAGGAGCTGTATGTCAAATGTTTCTGAAGTTTGGTCATTAGAACAGCCTCTCTCGAAGTAGAGAAGTGTGTCTCTACTCCCGTGATGCTGTTTAAAATGGATTGGATGTCACTGCGTTGCGAAGGTGGAAGTCTCCAACGTAGGTCTCCTTTGGGAACAGTGTGGTTTCTGACTATCTTCTGACGTAAATTAAAGCCATGATGAAATGAATGGGCTCCAGAGAACCATTATAAAGAAATTCACTCTATTAAATACAAAAGCAAATGTAATTTCCTCCCTATTTCTTTCACTGATTTTCTATATATTGCGTTTAAAGACTACTGACTCATGCCTACATTGAGTAGGTTGTAATGGCCACTTAGTTTATGATATGGAATATTATTACTGGAGTAGTAGTGCTGAGACAAGAACAGCAACAGATGAATAAGCTGTCAGAAGAAAACTGTATTTACATCTCAGTCATGGGTGTTCAAAATTAATTCATTGTGTTCATTTAAATGCCATTTTTTTACTTTTACAGTTTACGAGGCAGTCAGAGTACATCAGATATAAATACATTTTTAATGATTCTGGTAATGCTGCAATGCTTTAATACTATATTTTTCCATTATAGAAAGGTGGAAACTAGCATGCAAAAAAATCTACTCTTTGCATGAAATGCAAGATTTCATACAGAAGGCACTGTCTGAGTCACCGAGTTTAGTCCCCTGCCATTACAGATTATTGATTTTTAGTTCAGAAGCTCTGCAGTAAATGTGTCTCACACATGTCCTTGCACTCAGGTCCACGAAAAATCTTCCCAATACCCTTTAATTCAGTGAAAGCCCACAGTAAAGGAGGAGGCATCACTAGAAGAGAAATGCGACAGAAGAGTATATCATAGAATCATAGAATGAATCATAGCATTGTTTGGGTTGGAAGGGACCTTAAAGATCATCTAGTTTCAATCCCCCTCCCGTGGGCAGGGACACCTTCCACTAGACCAGGTTGCTCAAAGCCCCGTCCAACCTGGCCTTGAACACTGCCAGGGAGGGGGCAGCCACAGCTTCTCTGGGCAATATGTTCCAGTGTCTCAGCACCCTCAACAGTAAAGAATTTCTTCCTTATACCTAATCTAAATCTACCCTTTTTCAGTTTAAAACCATTACCCTTCATCCTGTCACTACACTCCCTGATAAAAAGTCCCTCCCCATCTTTCCTGTAGCCCCCTTTATGTACTGGAAGGCCACTACAAGGTAACCCCAGAGCCTTCTAGGGTGAATCAACCCAACTGTCTCAGCCTGTCCTTATGGGGAAGGTGCTTCAGGCCCCTGATCATCTTTGTGGCTTTCCTCTGGACTTGCTCAAGCAGGTCTATGTCGTTCTTATATTGGGGCCCCAGAGCTGTCTCACAAGAGCGGAGTAGAGGGGGAGAATCATCTCCCTCAGCCTGATGGCCACAATTCTCTTGATGCAGCCCAGTATGAGGTTGGCTTTCTGGGGTGTGAGTGCACACTGCTGGCTCATAGTCAGTTTTCCACCCACAAACACCCCCAAGTCCTTCTCCTCAGGGCTACTCTCAAACCACCTATTGCCCAGCCTGTATCTGTGCTTGGGATTGCCCCGACCCATGTGCAGGACCTTGTACTTGGCCTTGTTGAACTTCATGAGGTTTTCACAGGCCCAACTCTTGAGTGTGTCAAGGTATCTTTGAATGATATCCCTTCACTCCAGTGAGTCAACCACACCACACCGCTTGGTGTCATCAGCAAACTCAATCTCACTGTCCATGTCTCCAACAGAGAAGTTAAACAGCACTGGCCCCAATACTGACTCCTAAGGAATGCCACTCATCACTGCTGTGTGGCAAAAGGAGCTCTGATAAAGGAGGCATTTGAGGGATGTGAACAAGAAAGGCTGGGAAATCTAGACCTAAGAAATGGAGAGGGAAAGTGTTTGGGTATGTTCATGGAGGCACAGACTCGACTAAGTGATGCCATGTTTGCCACAGGGTAAAGTCACAGACCTGGACAGTGATTGCATCTTACCTGACACATGGGGAGAGGTTTATTTTCCTTCATACGTTTGTGAGGTAAACCAGTACACCTGAGCTAGCCAGCCTAATCTCACTTTATCCTAATGGAGAAAAATAGGCAATTTTGACAAGACCAATTTCCAAAATGTACTTTAGGATGGAATATATCAGGCCATAGAAGTACCTGATTCTCTCAGTTGAGTTCTGTGGGTTTTTTGGTTTAGTTTTTATTTTTTTTCTGTGCATGAAAACTAAATTCTGCTGGTATGGACATTTTCTGTCAGAAATGTTATTGCAAGACACGTCCTCTTTGTCCAACTAATGTAGGAATGAACCCATCCTCCCATTCATAATGGTACAGCCATGTGTGGTAAGTTCCATCAGTGCTCTGTTGTGATGGCTCTGTTTGTGTCCTCCCTTTCTTTTGATTGCTCACCTAGTGGAATGAGTTGAAAAGGTTTGTTTTTACACAGCCAGAGGTGAAGAGAACAGAAAACCAGGAACTTTTTGAAAAGTCATCCCATGGAGGGAAGATTTGGGGAATTTTATTCCATTATATTATGTTATTCTTTTCAGTGGCTGCTGACAACTTCTTATTTAGTATTGCCAATGTTTTTTAGTGTTTCTACAGAGCGTGCAGGACCTTCTTTTTATTTTATTTTTTAACTACCAAATATTCATCTGGTACCTTGTGAAAGGGGACCTGAGGACTAATGAAGTTGAAAGACTGTGTCATGCAAGGATGCTATTTGACAAGATAACTGTGCTGCTCCAGCAGCTTCCAGCTGCCAAAGTGGGCAGCTGCGTTCTGCTCTTGCAGCCTCTGCTCCATCCCCACTCAGTTTTCACTTGGTTCAGCACACTGAATAGCCAAAAAAAAAAAAAAAAAAAAAAAAAAAAAAGAGGAAAGAGAAAGATGTCAGAGCACCAGGACTGGTGAAATTGAGGAGGCAGCACTGTGTGTGCTGAGGGGATGTGTCTGTAGAAAGGAGGAGGGACAATCTCTCCTTTTGGCAGCAGCACATTGCTCCCTGTCTTATCTGAAGATAAATGTGATGACTATAGCTGGGCATCTGAAGAAATGGAAAACAAGCTGCAATGACATAGGAATGATGGATTTACTCAGAAGCTGGTTCAGGCAGGTGCATTTCGCTGCATATAGTCCTTAGGTAAGGCTTACCCCACTCTGCTGATACTGGGGACACTGGGTGCTTACAAGGCTTGAGGAAGAGCTGGGTTTGCAGTTTTATCTGTGTGAGCAGGAGGAGGTTTAAAGGTTGAGCCTAATGTTTTGCATCAGGTTTATCAAAAAAAAGTAAATGTGTGAAAGAAAGAAGAGGTTTTGGAGGTTACAGTAATGTTTTTATGAAACCAGTCCCACTAAGTTTCCTTTGGCTATTTTTCTGATTCCTCAGTGGGAACTCTTGGAGGTTAGTAAAACACTCTGGTAAAGCATTTCTACTTCTAAAATATATGTGCTGGCACTAGACCCTTGAGTTGACCCTAGGTCTTGCTGTCTGTGATTAGGATGGAAACTTGTTTTACATGCACTAAAATGCCTAAGGAGAAGTTGTTACTCTTCCACTTCTTGACCATGAAGCTGCTTTTATTCCAATTAAAATGTCTTTGATTTTTGGAAACATTTAACACTTTTTACTTGCTTTTCTTTTTCCCTATGTGAAGTATCAGGGTCCAGCATTGCTGAACTGAAGGTGAGCCTGTGTTTGACAGAGAGCTATTAGCTATCAGGTGGTGAAGTGTGAACTCATCTTGTCTCACTAAGGAGACTCAACATATCATTTTCCTCCCTGTAATGATTGCTGTAAGTCAAAATGATTTTTGAAGTCTTGGGAAAGAAAAATTCCCATTAGAGCAAGTCTTACTGATTTAAGCATTGCTGACCTAATAAATGGCTGCCGACTGACTTTTTACCAGCCAATAGGAACATTCCTAGCTCCTTTAAGTGGGCTTATGAAAATGTCTGACATGCAAAACAATAGGCTCAGAGGATTTGATATTGTTTATTTCTCTTAGAACTCATTCATTACATTTCCCATTCTTTCTGGATTCCAGAGGCTTATTTCAAAAAATTGAACAGTTGAACACTGATCTATGCTAAAGCAAACACATGGTACATGTGGTGCATTGTACATCTCTCCTCAGACAATAGTGGGCAAATGGACATTCTCCAAGATGGTATTATGCCATAGGCCGTGCTTTGTCCCATGTCTTACTAGAGATTTCAGACTCTCTCATTTTTGTAGCTGTGTCTTCATTTAGAGGTGTTTAATTTTTCAACTTTCCTCAGGAAAACTTTTCTTCAGGAAGCTTTACCTGTGTTATCATATGAACGGAGACTGTAAAATGGGATAAAGCCAGAACCCTGTAGTTGATTCAAATAGCTGATTGTGGGTTTCCTCCTGCAAAGAACCATTTGAAGGTTTGGGGTCCAAGTCTGCAATATCTATAAAGACAGAGATTGGAGAAGACTAAATGACTATATAATGATGATTAAACACCAAAGCCTTTCTCTAATAAAGAAATGAGCTATGACCTAATTACTACTGTTTGCTAGTAAAGATCGATCCATTTATCATTTCACTCTGTGTAATCTTTAACAAAGTGGAACTTTTGAAATCTTTTCAAACTTTTAACTCTAAAACGCCTCATCAGTTATTGGGATTCAAGTAGTCAGAATTAAATTATGATGACCTGAGAACTTATTCTGCCAAAACTACCTTTGTGCTTTTAGCACACCTCAGTACAAAGTAAAATGCTAAAAGTTAAGGCTAAACCTTAAGCTTGTCAAAGTTCAGTCTTTTTCACTGAAAAGTAAGTTAGCAGTTGTGACTGGAATGCACCAAAAGCATTCACATTTTGGACTAGGTTGGTTCAGGTGACAGGGTAACTCATGAAGAAATTTGGTCATGCAACATTAAGTGTTGGAATTTCAGTATCATTCTCTGGTGTTCTGGAAAGAGCAGGGAAAAGTTGCATTTAACTCCTTGGGATGTCCCACGTACAATGATTTAAATGTGGAGGTATGTTGTGGTAAGGCATTAGCTGTCTTTTTCCCCCTGCCCAGCCACAGAAATGCGGCGTTCAGATCACAGCTAACCCTTGCAGGAGGTTAAAACCTTCACGGGAACAAAAGCAATTCACCAATATGGTGGTTGCTATTTGCTTAATTTATTAACTGCGCAATTTAACTGCTTTATATACGCCTTTCCGTACGTCATGAGATCTTTAGTTCCCTGTTCTTCCCGTACATCGTGAGATCTTCTGAGCGCCTCTCCCTACAGAGGTACATCTGCTTTCCCCACATGTCTTCAAAGGTCTATTTAGGCCTCAGCAATAGGAGACCAATGGCATTGTGATAATGTGGGTAGTGGCTGAATTAGATGACATGCTCTTGTTTTTGTTTAAGACAGAACACTTGTTTTAAAATATGATACAGAATAGATAGTAAGGTCTTTGATAGCTATGCCAGAATTCATACTTGCCTTTCTTGAGCCAGCTGTCTCATGCCACTAGTGTCTGTGATTCAGGTAGAGTTTGCCTGTATTTGGATGAGGATGAACTTGTCTCATGTGTTCTGCCTTGCAGTGCTGTGACAGGCCTTGTGTAGTTGATGGGTCATCAATGGTACAGAACATTCAAAGTGACTTAAGCAGTCCTCCTTGACTAGTAAAATTTCTGTGAAGTCCAATAGGATATCCTAAGCAAAATAAATAAGTGAGCCGCTCCAGTACAATCAACCCTGAAAAACTGCCCTTGAAGAGCGAGGCTGACTTCCAGGGTTGGGCATACATAGAATATCCCAACAATTTCTTACCATAGAATGACCCCTTTCTGTCATGTGTCTACCCTGTCTGGGAGATGCTGTTCATCCCCACGGTGCAACAGACATGTCTCTGCATTTAGGACTCTTGTCCTGAAACATCCATAAGCCTAGGCCACGACTGGCTGTATTTTCAGTCTCCATCTCCATTCTTCCCCTTCAGTCTCCTTCTGAAGAATGTAATAAAAAGAGATGCTTCATATGGTCGGTGTGTCACAGAAGAGATGGGAGCTTGGCCTACAAACTGGCGGTCCAGACATGATTCAAGTAAAACTGTAGGAAGAGGTAGAAACATGAATGTGAATAAGGGAGATGCTCGTCTTATCATGGAAGTATGAGTGGTTATTTCAGATAAATGATGATGCTATAGATCTACTTTTGACTGTCTCACTCCCATGTCAGACCCAAGAATGGCCTGACCTTTTCTGTTATGGTGTCTGTATTATTCATGAAGAGGTGGCAGACTAGTGCAGCACTATTCTCTTTGTTTCTGCTGGCGCATGCTATGTCTCCCAGTATCACCTCTTCACTGTGGTATACCTGAAACAAAGTCAAAAACTCTTAATTTGGAGAGGACCTCTGAGGCAATCCAGAAGTAAGTTTGGCTCCTGCATATTGCCTGTAGGTATGACATCTGGGGTCAGCGCCACATCTGGATGGACGGAGAACCTTCCCCTGGTACTCTGGGGTCTGCACAGTAGTAATTTACCTTTGTTGGGTTCCTCTGCTGCAGAGTAAGTGTTGCCTTGAAAATAACGTTGAATATCAGCTGGCAGGCTGAAAATGAGCTTTTTGCCATAAGCTGGCTCAGCCTCAGACAGATGATGAACAGGGAGTGAGGCATCTTTACTATAAAAGCCAGGTGAGGCCCTATATTTGGAAAGGGGAAGTTTTCACGTTTTTTAAAGTTGTAATGACCAGTGCTTTCCAGAAGAAGCACAAGTCCTTAATTACAATTCCTACTCAAAGTTCAAACTCTTTCAATAGACCTGTTTTTATTTATCCAGGGAGTTATGGGGGAAGAGGATTATAAATAGATCAGATGATTTATCTGAAGAGTTTGCTCTCAAGATGGCAAGCAGCACACTTGAAATATGCTTATTGCTATTCTACCAGCACACTCATCCCTGAGACAAACATTAAAGCTAATTTCCACTGCTCCCATGAGGCAGTAATGTCCAGTCATATCTGTTGAAGTGACCTGTAACAGAATAAATGACAAACTGCAATTGTGGATTTTGGCATTTCACAGTAAATGGGAAATTTCTGATCAAAACTTTATCAGGACACTTTTACCTCTTTTCAGCACCTTTGAAGCCTTAAATAAAAAATGTGTACTGCTTCCACTGCTGATAAAGGCATATATATAAAAAAGATTTTTATAGTCTTTTCCTCACAATTTCTCCTTTTTGTTTTGAATTTGATTGAATTCAAACAAGGATGAATGTATGGACTTGCCGGTACCAAAAGTATATTGTTTTGTGTAGCTACTATTCCTAGATGACCAGAATTTTTGCTAACAATTTTAGTCAATGTGTTAATTTCATTTTTCTGAAATGAAAAATGAATGGACTGATAAAATGTAAAAGCTTACTTAGGTGGGACAAGTGTAGAAATTGTTCAACTCATGGCAGAGTTGTTTTCCTTGCTAGGCCTGATACTGTTAGAGCAGGCAAAGGAAGGCTATAGGCTTGTGGTCTGCTTCTCTGCTGGTAGTCTGGTAGGTATGTGTCCTTTCTTTACAGGCAAGTCAGGAGGTTTCTCTCTCTGCCTCTTCTTTTCTGTCATTTGTACTCCCTTGACCTTTATGTCTGCTGATGCTGGAGTATATCGGATGGTGCTTTTGACAGAATTTTAGAAGATGTTCAGTTTAACTTTAGACTTAAGTGTTTTAACTTTAAATAAAAGATGCTCACTATTAGGTCTTTGGTCCTCTGGAGAGCTGAAATTCATTGTTCCATAAACCTGTACAACTGCACCCACAATAAGGTGCTTCCTACGCCTCTCCTCATGCTATACATTTTATGATTTTGCAGTACACTCTTTGTACTCCAGCTATAGAAACCCCCTTCTGTTCACCCTGTTTTTTCCAAGAGATTTTTGCAATGGATCCTTTATAAGCTCAGAGAAGACCTGCAGTTGTTCTCCCTTACCCTAGCATTATATTACATGGGGTCCCAGAGAGCTTCATAGATCCTAGATCCAATTTTGCCCCGCATACCCACTGTGCTTCAGAGGGCATCCCTGTCCCTTCTGCGTCTCTCCATTCAAAGGAAGCCTAGGAAGGTAGACATGACCTGTGCTCTGTCAAGTCTCCTGATGTGGATGATCGGAAGACTGGGACTGCAGACGCATTGTGAAGTGCCTTTTGCCTCCCATCTAGAAGTAGTCTCTTTGGGTGGAGTCTGAATCTGTGTTTTATTGAAGTGGGTGAACTGTTCCTATGTTCCCCAAAGAAGACAAGAGAAGGAATGAGGAAAATAGCAGTGAATTCCAGTATTGCAACAGATCAGTTGGGCTACTGCGGGAGAGGTCTGTCTCATTCATCACATGCAAGATAATGATGTGAAAATAGAAACTCTATTTCTATTAAATCATAGTGTCTGTTTGTTAAAAGTAATTATTTATAGTGTTTCTCCAAATGTAGCTACAGTTCCTCACCACTGATGTGAGAACTGACTTTCAGAGGCCTCATACAGACTCTTTCTCCTTGCAAACATATTCTTCTTACTTCTTTTCATTTAGGTTAAACCCAAGGGAAAAGGTCAGACTTTTGTAGCTCTCTGTGTCTGTCAGACACATGCACAAGGGGACAGTGAAGCTATATTCCTTGGAACATGCGATGAAAAAGAAAAGGCAGCATCCATTTTCAAGATAATTGATTTTCATACATTTCAAATGTATAGTCTGTAAAGGGCTGACTTAGCATGTTATAGAATATTAAGCATTTTCCCTCAGCCCCACACTCCAGCTGTGATTATATTTTGCATGTGGAATTGAGTATTCAGTTAGGCGCAAAGCTATGGAACCAAGTTTTCCTGTTTTTAATTGCACTATTTGCTTCAGTTCCCCTTGTAATAGTATTTAGATGCCATTGAATATGCAATTTATCCTGCATGTTTAATATAAACTACCTGAAAATTTAGCTACATATACATATATATATATATATATATATATGCATGAATATTTGCTGAGTTTTGCAATGATCACATCCTTTACTCTAAAATGCCAGCAAGGATGAAAGAAGTAATTATATAATTTATGTTTGCTAACATCCTTGTGTTTATTTTGTTTTGTAAGAAATCCAAGGCAACAAGCAATTCAAGGGAGAAGAGCATTGCACTGATAGAGAACAGGAGGTCACTGCTGAAAGTTTAGAACCAAATTTCAAATATCGTAGAGAATAAAATATTTCAGATCACTTTTCCCTTTTCTTTCAAAAGCTATCAAGTCAAAGAAGCCTGACGCTCAGAAAAAAAATCAAAAAGCATTAATGCATTTAAATATCTCCTGCACAGGGTCTAGGAGTAGCCATTATCACACACAGTTTTCATGTTGCATAAATGCCAATAATTCTAGCAGAAAAATAGTGCTATTAAATAGTGCTATTATTTCACTGTTATGACCCACAGATTCTGGATAAACCCTGATGGCTACTGTAAAACTGCCTGAAAGGAAGTACTGTAACTCCCGGTACATGTGTAAATTTTCTTGTAATTATTGAGGGATGCTGTTTTCTGTGCCTGCTTCATGTGAAGGGCTGTGGGGAGAGGCGCCGCAGCTGCTGGTAGCGACTTGCAGCCACAGGATGCTGCTACAGCCCCTGCTCCTGGCTCCCCAGTCTCCTCCCTGGGGGAGATGTGGGTGCCACAGCACGCAGCAGAGACACGAGTTTACAGCTGCTTGTTGTGACCAGGGCAGCATGGGGCAGGCAGAGCATTCCTGTGAATCTGGCCAATACCCTTTTTATAGGTTGAAATCCTATCCTTGTGAAATCAATGGGATATTTGCCATCACAGGGCCAGGGTTTCTCCCACAAGTTCCTCATTGTAATCTGAGATAGGCAGGCAGACATCACTGGGAGTGTAGAAAAAAATTTCTCAACTTGCTCTAGTTTGTTTCTGCTTGGCCCAGTTTTCCACTGTCTTGTATGGAAAGTTTAATTTTTTGCTGTGCCTGAGGCCTGGCAACCTGGGAATTAGGGCTACCTTCTCTCTTTATCCCCACCAAGCACCAGCCAGATTTGCAGGAGGGAGCCTCTGACTCACTCCCTAAGGCTGTGTAACAGGGGGGCAAGCTGTAACCAACACTTCACCTCCTGTGTTTTGTTCTCCAATCCTTTCCTCCCCGCTTGGATATTTATTTTCAGGGTGAGGGTGATACAGGAGGTCTCTGCCTGCCCTCCTTCCCATGGTGATGGTGCTTTTCTCCCCTTGGTGCAAGTGAGATGGCTGCAGGCAATAAAGGATAAAGGACAGGGTTTTGAAGCACAGTGAAGCACATCTGTTGTTTCTCAGATTAGAATTGAGCCCATAATAGTTGTCTGACAATTTGCAAGTTGGATTTATAAATCTGCCCTTGTAAGAGGCTGAGTTATAAAGGCACTGTGCAATTTATAGAACCTGCCAGCAAATCTTAACTGCAAACTCTTGATTTATATACCATCCTTTTAAACAGTGATTTTTAGTTTGTTTTTTACTAACGTATTTCAGTACACGGTAAGTCAGAGAAAAAATTTCCATATCCTAAATGGGATTAACAAATCTTAAATCAGATCTGTAAGTCCTACAACAGATTTACAAATCATACCAATAAATCCAAAATAAAACCTCATCTTTTTTTTTTTTTTTTTTTTTTTTTTTTCCCTTTGGCTTACAAATCCTGATTTTGCAGCTGGTTGGTAAGGAAGTGATTTATAAAGCAAGAATTCAAAGCTCAACTGTCAGCATGATCAACTCTGAGAGGTCTGGCTTTCACATCTTATCTGAGTGCTTTGATTTACAAGCTGTAGTCCTGTTCTCTCTATTGCAGATTTTCTCCTGAAACTTGGAGTTGTTTATTATGAGATCTACAAAAGGTTAAACTCTCTGTATGCCACAGTTTGACTGGCCTG
The DNA here is from genome assembly GCF_003259725.1 of Athene cunicularia. Lineage (NCBI taxonomy): Eukaryota > Metazoa > Chordata > Aves > Strigiformes > Strigidae > Athene > Athene cunicularia. The sequence goes on from NW_020799097.1 coordinate 40,934,493, forward strand.
GCAGTGTTACGGAAAAGGTGATACCTAATCAGATTGCAGCTGGCAAAAGTGCCCTGCATAACATTTGGTTGTCAGAGAAAACAAACAGCAGCTGAGCAATAAATTCTTGAAATATTAATAAGCTGAGATCCCTGACTCTTTCTTCTTGTATTTATTGGTAAGGCACAATGCACATCTTCAACACCTACAAGAACGGAGGTGTAGGTCCTCATGCTGCTTTGCACTTGTTTAAATCCCATTAGAACTAAGATTAAACGTATACACTCTACTGAGTACGGATGGACTTAAATGGCTTGTATTTTAGTATACTGCTGAACAGGATTGTAGCTTATTCTTTTTCAGATTTAAGATCGGATTTTCTTTCTAACTCATGTCAATACCTGTCTTTGAAATCTGTACAAATGAAAATGCCAGACAATTAAAACTACATAATTACAGAATGCATTCTGGAGACTGAAATCCATGTAATAAACTCTCTCCTTCTGAGGGAAAAAAAACCCCCACCAACAACCGAAAGTAGCTTCAGTGACAAGAGAATATTTAATTTACGGAATATTTATGTGAATTTGTTTCTACTTGACAGATTAGCTCCCACTAATCAGATAAGTAATTTAAAAATCGCTTTCTATACTCTAGAGTGATCACTTTAAGTGCCCATTTTTTTTTTTTATTGATAGTCCAGCTCTTCTTTATCTCATCTAACATGTTTCCCTTCTACCTACTCTTCACCTCCTCTTATTGACTTAATACCAAGAATCTTTTCATATTAAAGAACTTGACAAATAGCACTTAGGAAGCCTGCATCCCTGGTGGTGTTTAGATTCAGTCGTTGACATGTGCATTATAACATCTTGTAGCTCAGAGGTTGCTTTCAATATTGTTTGATCTTCTTGAGAGGTTCTGGGCATCTGCAGACAGAAGACATGGTGGCAACCAATTTATAACACAACCTCCAGACCCATGTTAATATTCCTGTCTTTTTAATAAAGTTAATCAGTATTTGCCTAAACTCTAATGCAAATGCTTAGTTGTGCTTTAGGGGTTCAAAATGTAAGGGTTTAAGATAATGCATTAGGTGTTGGAAAATAAGTGTGCCTATACAAATAAAATTAGAAGCTGATTTAATAGTATAAAAGGAGGTTATTTTAGATTTCTGAATTATCTGCCTAATATGACTATTTTGCCTAGTTTTGAAGCAGTTATTGCCTCCCGTTAAAATTTAATTAGGACCAGCTATTTTACACACAGATGTATTTGTATCATGTAAGTGTGTACCTGCCAAACCCTAATGATACTAGATGCAGCTGTTGGAAAGGTGTTTAACTGGGGCTGAATGTCGTTGGGTTATTTCTTGATTAGTCTAATATTCCCTTCAAGGCACAAAATGGGCTGGGGGATAGCCAGTTAATACTGCTCTGTACTCTGGCCTCCTTATTCCTGGTGCTGCTTGGGACTTTATACTAAGTTAAAGACAAACCTGACATGTTGCAGCAGAATCCATGCAAAAGCAGAAAGTCCATTACCCTTTTCTAGTAAATTCACTGAAACTCCTTAAGAAGTGGGTGGGATGATTCTAGTGCAGCTAAGCATCCAACTCTTAGTGTGATAAATGTTGTGATTTGACAGACAACTACCTGGATTTGAAGAGAGGAGATCCGATGTGTTGGTGCCTACTGATTACACAGTGATTATTTAAATCCTTGTTTGTTGTTGGGAGCTGTTTACTGAACACAGCAGCCCATCAAGAAGAGACTTCCCAATCTGAACAAATAAATAGCATAATCCTAATAGCAAACAAAGTGTTACAGAAATAATGAAAAACTCCGAGGAGGGTGTGGGGACTGGAGTGTAGATGAATAACTTTGTTGGCTCACACATCCCTCCCTAGCACATGTCAGGAAATTTTGAGGGACTAAAAGTGCAACTTTGTGGCAGGGCAGCAGGTTGTACTGATAACAAGATACTACATAAAGATAATCATAATTACAATCATGGGTCTGTGTCTTTTTTTTTTTTTTTAAAAAAAACACCCAACTAATTATGATAGTAGTATAGTTTTTAATAATGCACAGGGATGTTCCAGAATAAGTAAGTATCTATTACCGTTCAGGAAAACTGTTTTACTTTACCTGTGCTTGGTTTTACCCAAGCAGACCAAAACTACCTCTGGAAGAGCTATGGGATTTGAAGAGCCATTAGACCTATGATAAAAAGGAAAACAGGAATTAAAAAATTTTCTTTGTGGCTCCTGTGGCATTAACAAATCAGAAAAAAATCTCGTATATAAAATGTCATAAATATATTTACCCCTCTAGCTTGGAGTAATGGGCACTGAAATCTACTCAGACAAAGCTTGTGTAGATCTGGGAAATCATGAAGTGGAAGTCTTTGTTTTTATTGTTGCAATTGGCATATATACATATCTAAAGGGGTGTTTGGATTTTCTCAACTACAGATCAAAATTTGCTAGACTTCCTTGAAAATCCTTCCCTGGATAAACTGAAAACCCTGGGGATTTTATAAGAGCAAGGGCATAGTAAAGTGTTTGAAGTGAAATGTCTTTTCTGTATTTCCCTACACTGAGCTGTCAGAGGACTTAGAGCATCCCAGGGACTTTATTTGAAGTGCCAGTGTATGGCATCCAGGAGTGGTAGTTGACACCATATTACTGAACTCGAGGATGGACTTTTTATGGTCTGAGTATAAAGTGCCACTTGAATGGCCCAGAATTTAGTTTCACAATTGTATGCTGGGATTAATCCAAATTTGTACCAGAGTAAATGGGTACGGATTCAGACCCATGATAGTAGGGTTTATCAAATCATGTCTTTACTTTTCTTGGAAAATTCTATTTTTTCCTTTAAAAACATGAACATTCTTGACTGAAAACATAAAGCAAAATATTTATTTCAGGTTTGTCCAATGTGATTTACAAAGTCTCTATCTAACCAAACCAAAAGGTTTCATCCTGGGACAATTTGATGTTAAAAAGTTTAGTTGTAATTTTTTTTTTTCCTTTTTCTTCCACTGTAGTTTACTAGGGCACCACTATGATTTTCTCATCATTTGAAGTGCAAATAACTCATACCTTGTTATCCTCAATGGGTCAGCCTTCCCTGACTGCACTGCAGAACAGATTACTTCAGGGGCTTGTCACGGTACAAAATGGGAACTTTTGTTGGAAAGTAGTTCAGAGGAAGTGGGTTGCTTTGGGAAAATGGGGATGTTTGGCTCCTAAAATACAGTTCTTATGAAGCATTGTGACATCTTGCAAGGATCAGCTTGAATCTTGAACTAAAATGAAGCATTTTCTTATAGGACTGCTGAGATGCTTTGCTTCAGTTGAAAGACATATGTTCATATATCCCTGCAAAAATCTTCATCATTTGGATAAAATATTTCTCTCTTTGTTTTTTTAATTTCTCTTTTTGTTTCCCCAAAAGAAGTCAAAATTTTACATGGAAATAATAGATTACTATTGGAAAACTATATTTTGAGAACCTTCTCACGTGTACAGATATTTTGGATGAAAAAAAAAAAAATTGTTTTGGTCTATTGTTTCCACTATCCTAATTAACAGTTTTGCAGCTGTATTCACACAGAAACATGTGCAAATATAAACAGCCCTACTTGGCTGGTGTACTCAAAGAGGTTCCAAGAGTTAAAGATAAGCCATTGCATTTTACTCTGTGTTATAAAACACTAACAACCATTTCTCAACAGAGTAAAAAGAGAGTTGGTAAATGTGTTTTGTATTTAACTTTTGAGGTTTTCAGCTTGTTCTGGACAGGAAATACTTGAACAATAAGATGTTGCTGTTTGTTCTCAGCTCTTCCCAACCCTACCTCCACATTCCCACTAAGAAAGAAGTGAGGGGAAAGAAGAAAGCTCTCTTTCTGGGTAGCTGGAAGATGGAAAGGCCCCATAGTGAGACAAGAGAATAGAAACCCTCCATACTATCTTCTCTGTGTGAGAACAACAAAGACTGTTTTCCTGGCCCTTTGCCTTGCCTCCCCCTCTTTTCCCTTGGTGGTGGAAATCATCCATCTCTCATGTCCCAGCAGTCCCTGGCAGTGGGGAGGAACTTCTTTGACTTCTCTTGACGTTGAGTCCCTTGTGAATTAGTCTCAGATTCGATAGGGATTATCTGTTTCTCATTAAAAAATGCATGTCATTGGAGTGAGTTTGCAAATGTGCTGGTTTACAAAGTTCAAAATTATTGTTAACTTTTCATGGGAACTCCTGAAGAAGAAAGTAAGGCAACCCTCTACAAACTGATACAGCTCTTAACAGCTCCTTTGATGAGTCCTCATATGAGAGGAGATTTAAATTAAAGAAGAGAGAGACTCCTGATGGGATAAACTTTTTATTATGTCTTTGAATTACTGGTCAGGCTTTGCTTTTTAACAATGAAAAAGAAGTTGGAGCAAGTATTGACTTCACAATGGTGCAGATTGGGTTTGTGTACTCATGCAGACATAAATAAGAATTCAAAGCCAGACACCATCTCACAGGGGGAAGAAATGAAAAATTAAACCTCTCATTATTGCACTGGAAATTATAGGATTATATCTGTCACACATAGCATATACAAATGCTGTATCTATCTTTGCTGAGTGGATTTGCAAGACTCTTTGGAAACTAGAAATTTAGCAATACTGGTTAAAGAAAAAAAAAAAAGGTAATTGCAAGCTGCTTTTTATCTTTGTGATATAGATATAACTTACAGCTTTCTTTAAAGGAGAAGAATTATCTCTTCAGTCTCATCTGCTTTTTAAGTTAGATCTCATTGTGGACTAAAGGAATGGCTTAATGAAGAACATACTCTTCAACATCTGCATCCATTTGATTGGTAGATTAAATCACTGCTTCCCTTAGGTGCATTTGACCTGACCCTGTTCTTACTGGCTTCACTTGCAGCAGGGATTTAATTCATAGTGTTTAATTTTCAATTCTTAATACGCATCTATGCTGTCAGTTTATTTAATAAACATTTAATATTAATCTGATTCAACATGATGATGTTTAAAACTGAGAAAGTTCTGTTTTTTTTTCTATTGCTATTGTAAGTTGTCCCGAGAAAAGCAGAAGCTGACATAGGAAAGAAAAAAACCCAACAGTGGCATTTAGAGTTTAGCAATGAGAAGCACACAAGCTGTCAAATGTTTTTCTTTAACTTCTTGACACAAAATAAAAAAAGATTTTTTTTTTTTCCCCACTGGAACTTATAAATATCCTGGAGTTAATGTGTGTACCTGAGGAAGAGAGGAACTTGACCTAAGTGGTTAGTTTTACCATTTTGGACTCTTATCCATTACAAATATGAGTGCTTCCAAACATGATGGGCCATGGAGTGTAGCCATGTCCATGCAGGGTGGATGCGTTCAAGTTTCTCGGGCATCTATGATCAGTGAATGGAAGGAATTGTTAAACCATACTAAGTAAGAACAAAAGCCCCAGTGAAGTATTCCCTTACTTAGAAGCAGCTTTCTGTTTCAGTCTCCTTATTCAATTACATCATGGGATAATATGCAGGAGACATTGAGCCAGAATCGCTTTAATCAAACAAAGAAACTGAAAAGGATTTCTACTCTCAGTATCATTTTATTGAGACTAATATTGTTATTGTCTACAGTGTCCATATCAAAGAATCTGGATTGATTTAATCATTCCAGGCAAGATTACAGACAGTATCCTCAGTACATGTCCATCAGCATATCTTTATGGAGATCAGCGCCCTCATACTGATTTACATCAGCCCGGGGTTTGCCTGGTAACTTCAGACCCCAGCCCCTCTTGGTAAGTTTCTGGATGAACTCTGACTGATTCACTATTCAATAATCATGAAAGGGAGCATCGTTACTTGAAAAGATGTGGTGTATACTGTTTCCCATGTGAGAGCAGGCTGCTTTTTACCAGGTGAGAGATGGCAAGAGACTCTGTCATTGCCCTCGCCCTCTGCAGTGGTGCTGGTGGTTCTGCCGCCAGCACAAGACTGGACCTGTTTCTGTGCTCAGGGAACATGGAGGGCTGCCAAGAGCTGATGACTGCCAAGGGTAAGTGATTACTAGGAATGCAATGAGGTAAGGAAAAGCTTCTTGGTTTTCCCCCTCCTATAGTACACCCATATGTGGTCAACCACGAGCTGGACTGAGTACAGTGTTTGAATCAAGCCAGATGCAATAACCCTTAAATCAGCCTGTGAAAAGGTGAGAGAGAAAGAAGGACGTGGCTGCTCCAGTTTGGCAGTGCTGGCTTGGTGGTTCCACAATAAGTGTTGTATTTTCTTAAAACATGAATGAACCAATTTAAGTCTTTGCTCTAATTAGGCCTTTGGTGATCCTAATTAGGGGTTCGTCAGCTAGTGCAGAATGTTGTTTGAGAATGTGTGCTTAGGGTCTGAATGCCAAAACGTAAGGACTTGAATTGTGTATCTGTGTTAACAAATTGTGTGTGTGTATTTTTGTCTGCCACATGTCCTCTTGGTAAACCACATGCTCAGTGACAAGGAAGGTGGAACAAACAGGGGTATCTCACTCTTACTGCTCAATCTTCTTTTGTTCAAAGATTTCTGTTGCCACACCAGGGGAGAAATGATAGCACACACTTATCAAGCCACTGTGACATATCAACATCAAAGGTGAGATTGAATAGGATCATTATCTGACCAGAACATCATCAGAAGAGATGTCCAAGGGCCTCCACGTGCCAATTGTCTGCATCAATGTCGGGCTAATGATAGCAAATGGCAAATACATCCCCTGAAATACACATCAGTTGTGGAACAATTTGCAAAGGGGAACAGGTCACGAATGACTCGACTATCACTAATAGTAGTCTGTAATTATTACCTTGTTAGGCTGTGTTCCTTTAAAGCCACCCTCTGGGAGAAGCAACTAAGTCAAGGGCACATCTTGGACAGATCTCCCCCTACAGATCTCTCTGTGGGATTACCCTTGTGTTTAGCCTTGCTGTTGAAATAATCAATTACGTTCATCTTCTAATTAATGAACTAGTATCCGATTCATAGAACATGCTCATGCTGTAATTACCGCAATTGTGTTACCAGTGGAACACTCGGGGAATGAACGTGTGTGGAGTGCTGTTGAGCTTGAATTGCATGCTGTGGGGAAGCAAGGGTAATGTTTCCTCTGCTGTTGAGAGGACACTTTTTAAAATGAGAAAATACAGAAGAATCTGATCAAAATGCCACTTATGAGACAACTTTTTTTTTTTTTTTTCCTCTCGTTTACTGTGTATTAACCACACCTTTCTCTTTTATGATCACAATTTATTCGGGTTTTAGTTTAAACATTTGTCTTATCCCAGTTGCATCAGAAAGTCTATTCTGTACAGCAGGAAAACCTCCAATGCACTGTATGTGGAGAAAGAAAAAAAGGTTTTGCTTCCTTCTATTTTTCTATAATGTACTGTCAAACATTTTTGTGTATAAGGTTTTGAAATTCCATAGTATCTTGAAAATCTTTAATAAAACGTATAACTTCAATATTAAACATATCTGAATAGAGGCTTTATGGGGAGTGGACTAGATGGACAGTTTGATCTCTTGGATAGTGATACTTCCATTTGAAATGAGTTTACCTGATAATATTTTAGACCTTATGTATAAATTCTATATTGAAAATCAGAGAAAAAAATATGTATGTAAAACTTTATTAAAGTCAAATAAAAATGTCACAGTGAATTACTGGGGCAGTTCTTTAACTGGTGTAAACTGGCCCAGATCCACTGGATTAAGAAAGGATCTAGCTCTCTAAGTTTAGCCTTCCAGTGAATCTTAACATGACTCATAAATACATACATGTACATATGCAGTTTCTTGTATCTGTTATAAAAATGGCTTTTCTACATTCCTCCTGGAATCTGAGAATAGTGTACAGATTTATTTCTGTGAATCAGGACATACAGCAATGAAATGTAGTTGGGAGGATCACATAAGGGGGTTTTCGTACATAAGAACAAGTGACTAGACTTTCATTACACTTTTGTAAAATTGTGAAATAAAAAAAAAAGCAAAGGATTTGTTTTGTGTTTTTTTTTTTTCTTTGTTACTTTTCCCCCATTCAGTTTCCTTGTTATCTTTAGAACACTTTAGATCTAGTTTAAAATTTGCCTTTCAGTTGGTTATACAACTGGTATTTATTTGCATAGCTCCTCTTTGCTACTGATCATTTGGTGGAGGAATGTTGCTGTATGCTTAACAAATTAATGCTTTGTTATGTAGATGATGACAGAAAATATCTGTTATATAATTACAGTTTTAGACCAAACAAGAAGAAAATTCCATTAATAATTTATGCATATGATAATCAAAACAAGTTATCGTATTCCATATTCCAGAACAGAGGCAGTATGTAATAATTTTCTAGAAATTAAAGTAACTATTTCTCACTTTGGCTTCCTCATGCATTTGTGTGCCAAGTTTCAGCCCGCAGCAGATTTTAATGATTGCATTATGAAACTCTCAAAGTGTCTGTGATGAAGACACTGACAAACTGAGCAATACTTGTGTTGCCCAGTTACACTGCAAAAATTACACACAAGGAGTTATATAAATCATTATGCAGTGGATGTATGTCAGCTGCCAAATGATGTGATTTGAAAGAAAATTCTGTATATGCAGCTTATTCCAGAATTTTCTTCTCCAGTGTTTCTTCTACCTGTCAGTAATATCTCTCACTTGTCTTGCTGTGAGAGTATGAATACTGAATAAATGGACCTCTGTCCCCATCCAGACAGAAGTTTCCCGAGGGAAATTCCTATGCTTTGGAGTATCAGTGTGTCAGCTGTATCAGTGCTTTGAACTGGTGTGTACGTGTGGGTGTGTGTTTGCTTCAGCAGCAACACACACAGAGATGGCACTTCAGAAACCAGTGCTGGCTTGTGCTCTCCCTCTTCCCCTTGGATCTATCAGGAGAAAACTTTCTCATGAAGAGGCATGTGAAAACTCTGTATGGAGTTGTGATAAATTACAGATGCATAGTAAATTAAATTTATGTTAGCTAACTTTGACCTCCTCCTATATGCTTTACTTATTAATCAATTCTCTTCTGTGATCACTTCTGTTGAACAGCTTCCAAGATTTCCACATTTTTAAACTAGTCTGCTAGAGGCGTACATGAATATATGATTCTACTGAAGGAGAGAGGAGAGGTGAGTCAGAGACCTCTTCAAGGAGAAATGTTTCACTGGTTTGGAAAACTGAACTAGAATGGAGGAAGAGGAGGAACATTACAGCTCTGAGCAACACCAGATTATTGTCAGCACATTTCAATAGTTCTTCCTTTTGTTGTGTGGTGGTGTGCTTATACACAGACAAGTATCTAATCAAGATTAGGATACAATGGCTGAATCTATTCTGCATTTTGATCCAATTCTGGATTCATATCTTAGATGATAAATCAGTGAAGTCAATCTCTGGGCTACTCTCTCCCATGTGCCCGTACTGACACTTTCACCCTCAACACAGAAGTTGCGTCCATATAAACTCAAAGTGTCAGCTCTGGGAAATTCTGCTCCTTCCTTTCATGAGCCAGTGAAGATAAAAATACTATCCCACCAACATCCATTAAATGCATTCTCTCTATATAGAGAATATATTAGAATGATACTACGGATATTGAATTTATCTTCATGAGATGGGGATGGTCTCATCAGTCATGAGTGTCACAACTAAGCAAAGACACAAGTGAATAATGAAGCCACCCTTATCGAGTACAGATGAATTCAATTTCCTCTGCACTATAATGTCATATTTGATTCAGTGAACTATAACATCTACTTTTTATTTTTTAAGTTGCCCATGGGTTCTATCTTTTCCTCATTGTCCCTCTCTAAATCTGCTTTTGCAATGCATTTTTCTGCTTTTATGCATTCTACATGTCTTTTTCCTCTCCCTGACATAACAACTAAGTTGAATCATAAATGGCATACACAGAATGAGAACACTTACCATGTCAGGTGCCTAAATTCCCTCCCTGGTCCTACTAGCTTTTCTGGAAGACCTATCCTTGGGAGTGATGCTGACACTTCATGCACAGAAGTCTAGGCCGTGGATAAATGAGCTTGTTCTGGGATACTTGTAAAGTTGTATTCTCTTGTGATTTTTGAGAAAGTGTGCATGAGTCTGTCCACCCTGATGGACAGAGTAGTAGGAAGGAACTAACTGCAGGAGTGGCCTTGGTGTTAAGCAGCCATGACTGTTGTGAACAAAGACTGCGAAAAATAAACCAAGTGTATAAAGTGCTATGTAGTAGTAGGTCATATGAAGGAGAGTTTATATGAAAACAAAGCCGGGGGCAAAATTTACTACGGCCTTCCTCTTACCAGGACAGTTTTTAGTATGAGCAGAGCTATTCAGAAGATGTGCTCCTCTCCACACCATGTGCCCCCTGCCATTTTCCCTAGAGAATGCCTTTACTACATGCTGCCTATCAGCCTGCCCAGTAAGCTGCTATTTCAGGATGCTTTGGATGCACTGGGAACAACTGCCACCTGCACGGCACTGCCACAGGTAGGCATTAGGCACTACAAGAAGCACACAGGCACAAAGTATATTAAAACCCTTTTCCACTCCCACAGTTGGAAGTTGTGTCAACATGCTGGCTGCAGACAATACCCGATTTGTTTTCAGTCAACCATTCACATAATCTTAAAAAATTGGGGTCTATCTGCTTAGAGAGAAGAATGTGCCACTTAAGCTACCAAGGGCAGAGCTTAGCGCTGTCCCTGGGAAGAGCTCCTCTCGGCTGGCACAGCACTCAGCACAGTGGAGACATGGCCTCTGGCTCAAATCCCCAGAGGCTGCTGTATCTTTTTCTCCTTGCAACACAAAGAATAAACACCAATGTGTTGTGTGAGCAATGCAGCTGTTGCATCCACTCTGAGCATGGTGCTATTTTGTACCTAGACTGTATATTCTGTATTGCTTAATACAGAAAAGGGCAAAATAGCTCAATTTCAAGCTAATTATAGCAGTAGAAGATTCTGTGGGAATGCCTCTCCAGGTTTTACCAATAAACTCCTTAGAGAAACAAGGAAACGTATTCACATTATATTTACCTAATAGATGAGATTCAGTCTATTAGATGAGATATGAAGTAAATTAAATTCCATGGCAGGTGAACACCCTGAGGGTACTGTAGTTTATAACACTATATTAATATTCCGTAAGACCACTGCATGAGCTTAGTACAGCTAACTTCAAAATTAGCTTTACAGGCCACCTGCAGAATTTTTTCTGGTTGCTTTCATAGTCAGTGCTGCAATCATAGATAATTTAACATAAATATTAAGTAAATAATTGGTTTAGAACATTTCAAGGTTAGGGACATAAATCTCATTCCCATTACATGAATGCAAACCGTAAAAATACAAGGTGGTACTTAACCTGGCAATTTTAGTTTCCAATTAGCCATATTCCCTTCCATTTTTGAAAAATAAAAAAGACCTAAACAAATTCTACAGAACGCAGTTACAGAAGATGCGGAAGAATTATTGTGGAAAGAAGATATTAATTCAGAGCTCTATGTAAAAGACACTCAGGCTGATAAAATGATTGTAATGAGCACTACTAAGGTTTTAGAGTGCATTTTTATAGATTTAGTGATATGACTATAGACTGAAGGTTTTTTGTTATGCTTTTCTGAAAGGATAATTTCTGAAGCTGAGCACTGGCTGAGGTAATAAGAAAGAGGCAGTGGGTGTGCCTCATTATGACAGCTGTGGTTACGAGATGCTTTCTAATTAGCCTCCAGAAGCTTACAACTTTCAGGTTAGCCAGAAGTAATCATGAGAATAACTAGCTGGTCTCTTAGGCAGAAAATCACATTTACATTTTGAAGGAGGTAAGCTCTTTTCCTAATGCAGTTCTCTAGTGCCAGAGCTTGGGAAAGAGATCAAGAGGAACTACTCTCAGGTGTCAGACTTTTGGTTGTTTCCAAAAAAATCTTAGTAGCTCATAACAGTGATACTTGGGAAAAAAGTCAGTAAGGTACTATATCTATTGTGTGCCTTTCCCCAACATCAGCAGATCTTTCATTCGATTTTTTTTTTTTTTTATGTGCTGCTTACATTTTTTTTTTTCCTGACTGTAGCATGTCTGTGTAGATTCTTGTTTGATGCCCTTGTTCCTAAGTTGTCCTTAAGGGTACAAGGAAGCTTGTATTCTAATCATAGCTTCAGAGAATAAGATTGTTTAATTAGCCTTCCATTGCTTTCCAGATCCTTCTCAAAACATTTGCTCTTGGATATTATTGTCAAATTATAAGAGGTGGCTGAGGAAGGGGAACTGCAGGTGTTCCTCACAGACCAGGTGATGCCTGTTAATGCAAAATTGATCTGAAGAAGTAATTTTATCAGCACTTGTCACAGAAAAATTGCAATCAGAGAACTTGTTTTTAGAGTTTGGCTCCATCAGCTTTTACCTGTGGCTTCCTTATTATGTACAGCGATTGCTTTAGGTTTAGTAAGATTTTTGTGTATTCTTTTTATTTCTGATAATTAAATACAGAATCTCAGCAAGTTAAGTCTCCTTTAAGTGATTCTATTGGAAGATATCTGCTATTTCCCTACTGCAGCAGAAAAATCTGCAGATATAAAATTGGGATAGCAGGATCTCCCTCCGGGCTTTCTTTTCAAAGGCAAATACACAGAGGCATCAGCTTTGGTGGGGAAGACCATGCTTTGAATCTTCTAATCATGGTCACAAAAATCCACCAGAGATAGTTGTTAAGATGGCATCTGCATATTTAGTAATTTAAGCAACTGTAGGGCTGTTGCTTAAGAGTAATCAAAATGAATTAAAAAGGAGTAAAAATCCACTGAGAACATGACAAGAAATCTGAGACCTTTTAGGCGGAAAGGTTTTCACTGTCTTTTCTCATATGTGTAATGGCTGTTCTTCTTCCTTTATACCCCCAAGTGACATGCTAGTGTGAACTTCTAATAATTAAAGTGATGTTGTTATGTGGACATAATTTCTCTCTCAAAATTGAGCTATACTTGTGTGAGAATAGTGTTATAATAACCCCCACGTATGAAAGTGTGAACAAAAATCAAACTTAGAACAGGAAGACGGAGGATAGAAAATGAAGGCAGGGATTATCTTGCTTATTCTAATAATTTTCTCCTCAGATTTATTGAGGTACTAAGATGTGTCTTGATTACATTTTCCTGTGTCTGCTAACATTCCTGATTTTGCACTTTAATACTATGTGGGCTCACACCTACTATTAAACTTTCATGATTGAATAATTTCAGTAGGGAAAAGTCTGCTCCACTAAAGTGCATAGAAGTTCAATAGCTAAAGTCTATGGCAGACATATGAGGTAATATCTAGTGTAACTTTTTATATTCTCAATTCTTCTTACTACACCCCAGAGATACTGGGAGACAATGGAGACAATGTGTAATGAATGACAGTAAATGTGTGTAAAAAGCACTGTATGGTGAATAAATTAAAGCCTTTAGTCATAAGACCAATAATAGGAGAAACGAGAAATTAAGAAGCATAAGCAAGGGAGACAAAACATCTAGCAGAACAAATGGATATAATAAATTTCAAACATGTCAACTTGAATCAACTAAGGTAAACAATTGGAGTCTCAGTGCATGCCTGGACTAGGCAAGCTTTGCCACTGAGTACTGTAAAATGGAAGGGAGTCATAAACTGTTGGAGAACAGAGCACAGGAGTATGTGTCTGACCATTTATAATCTTTTAATCAAACGTGGAGCCCATAACTAGAGTCTAGTAGCTTTGGAGACTACTTTGTCTGTGTATTCATAGACCATTCATAATGCAGTGAGCCATAAAATGCTCTCTCACTTCCTTGCTTCAGCAGTTTCAACACCTTCCTCTGGGACAAATTTCTCTAATAACAAGAGGTAATTCAATTTTGCTCTTGCTCAGTCCTAAGCAAACAGTTCTGGCTGTTGTGACTTACCAGATTTGTGGAAATTGTGCAGGGAAGAGAGCATAACAGTTGGAAGCTACCAGGTGCCCTGTCAGACTGTAAATTGACTGTTGTATGGACTGTCATGGATATGGATGCTTTAAAAACCGGAAAGTGTTGCTATGCTTTGTGGCATGGTGGAAACTGGTGCCTGTCCTGCCACAGCTTCATTTATAAGGGTGCTTTAGGTGAGCCTGGGACATGGGCAGCCCTGACTCCTGCTGCGAGAGACGGAGGAAGTCACTACCCAAGGGGTTGGATGGTGTGAGTATTTGTGGTGGTGGCAGCGGGGAGAAGGTTTTGATGCTGGCAGCAGGGTCAGAGGTGGAGGTGGTGCACTCTTCTTCAGTTGCACGTGGCAGGGAGGGTGTAAGGCTTTAGAGGGGCAGCACCAGTTCCCTGCAGCAGCCCCAGTCCCTTCCTCTCCCTTCTGCTACCCCACCGCTTACGACCTTACTGCAAAGCGTGAGCTTTGTTGATTTTGGGATCTATTGAACAGGTAAGATGAGTAACACTCTTCATTCCAGCAGTTGCCTTTCTACCACAGGTATAAGGCATCGGCCAGTAATAGTGGAATTCAGGAGACAGTTTGGCTCTTTGAGTAGCCATGTGCTGTTCTAGCTCAGATTTTATACATCCCTTTAAATTTACAAGTCGGGAAGTTAATTTAACTTGTAAAACTGTTGTGTTTGTGGAGAATACCTTGAAATGTTTTCCTTATCCATTTCTTTAAGATCTTGTCTTACAACTGTTTAACAGAGAAAGTATACTTGTCTTTGTTTTAACTAATAATGAGCACTTACTAACTTGTATTTATATTGCTGCAGAGAGAATGCACATGGTTATATTGGGGGCATGAAGATTGATTTAGAAATGGAATAAACTTTTATTCTAACGTGTAAGAACCAAACACTGATTTATTTGGGTTAGTCTAAAAACCAAACAACAAAAACCTCAGTGGACAACTTTTCTTTGCAAAGTTTCTTGGGCCTTCCTTTGAAGCATCTGGCCCTTTTAGAAAGAGGATACCAGACAAGACCACTGGTGAGATTTGTCTTGTCAAATCAAGTACTCTCTTCCTGAAGCTATTTTTCTCTCTAATCTATTAATTTGAGGCTCATCTGTGGGCCACATGGTGACAAAGCTCTGGCTTTATCTTGTACTGACTGGGGGTTTCCCTTCATGTTGAGGGTTTGACAAAAAGCATCCTTACTGCTCCTGAGGATTTCCTGGCTGAAGAGGTTCTGAATGCTTCTCTGTTTTAATTTTTTTTTTTTTTTTTTTCCAAAGCAGCTGTCTTCACCTAACATTTTCCTATATTTTCCTTTTTTCTGCTCTAGATGGCAATATAACACTTTTTCATCCACTGGGAGCCTCATGTTTCTGTAAAATTTGTATAAACGTAGTAAGCTAGCAATAGATTTATCTTATTATGTGTGTACAGTGCTACTTTTAATGGCTCCCCTGCCACTCAGCCATGAATCTCGCCCCATCACTTGTATCCACCTTGTCTTCCTTTTGCCCTCACCTCACAGGCTCTGTCTCCTGCTCTTGCCACTCTTATCCCACCAGCTTTATTTTTTGTCTACATCAGATAACTGTGCACGATTGAGTCTTGACTCTTGCCGCTCTTATCCTACCAGTTTAATTTTTTGTCTACATCAGATTAGGATAACTGTGCATGAGAGAGCCTTGACTCCTGTTTTCTTCACTCCTTTTATGACACTGGCCCACATCTTGGCTTTACATTTCCACCTGTACCTTTATGTTCAAATTACTGATTTCATGCCCATCACCTCTTTGTATGTCACCAACACCCCCCCCCCTTCCCCCTTCTTTTTCTGGAGCAGGAACTTAATTTCTATGTAAAGCTCAGTTGTGGTGCACTAATAATAATTTTAAAAAAACCCAACCTGTGTAGACTCTCCTATTTTGGCTGTGAAGTAAAACATGCTATACTGCCAATCTATGTTACTGAAATAAGGGCAGGCTAATAGGATATATTTTCAGGTATTTAAAGGCAGCTACATTTACCTAACATCTATCTATTATTGAACCCTAAGAGTGGCCAATGGTGGAAGCTGAGGGAAGGAATATTAGGAAAGTGATGTATAAATTCCCTTCAGGTGGCACTCAAGACTTTAAAGTTTTCTTGAGCCAAAGGTGGTTGTGTATTGTTGCGTCTAATAAATTTGATGGAGATTTCTTCTATGAATTGTGGAGTTCATTCCATAATTATACTATGGAATATACATAAACAGTTCTTAATTTTCAGATGCTTTAAAATCTGCTTCTTGATAATAAAATATGGTGTCCCTAGTTACTGGGTTATAAGATATTGTGAATAATTATTATCCTTATTTTTTGGGGAGATGAGGTAAAGTTGTTACGTGGTGTACAGTTCAAAGTTATGTAATGATGCTGTCTGTTTTGTTCAGTTTTCCATTCCTATTAGTCCCCAGTGGTCCATTTTCTTTTTTAATCTGCTGCTGAGAGTGAACATATTTTTTTGGATGAAGGCAATATGTCTTTGTAAGGAGTAATAGCTAATTTGGAATGCATTGTTGTGTCTACATTGTGTGGTTATTTCCCTCTACCGTTCTTTGCTTTGTATTTATTGACAGAGGATTTAATTTGGTGCGTTATTACCTTTTCACTTAGAAACATGGTACCTCCTGCAGCTCTTCACAGTCAGCTTGCAAGTGAAGTGAGTACTTCTGAATAATCAGAAATCTTAGCCACCTCATTTATGAATGTGTTGAGGAGCATAAGCTTTAGCATAGAAGACCATCATTGGCGACCTTCCTGAAACGTGAAAACTGACCATTTATTCCTATTTTTTAATTTTATATCCCTTAACTAGTGATTAATCCTTTATATCCTTGAGAGAACCTTCATTTTTATTCCAGGAGAGCTTAGTTTAGGAGTCACATGTGATGAACCTTGGGCTAGGGGGAGAAGGGGTATAAAGTATCCTCTGGATTACACTTTTCCTTATGCTTTTTAACTCTTTCAGACAACTCCAATGTGTTTCTGGGGCATGACTTCCATGGAAATCATATTGACTATTCCATTAAATTTGCCCATGTGTCACCTGATTGAAGTGCTAAGGCTTGGACAACTGGCCCAAGCCAGAGTTGACCTATAGATTAATCCTGTATATTTTATAACTGAAAACCATTGTGCTAGTAGGGATTGTAATAAGTTATAACAAACCACCTATTCTGATGTAAAAAGTGCTAAAGCAGTGAAATACTGAAGCCTGAACAGCAGGCCCAGAGCTGAAGCTGCTAACTTGGTATGTAATCATTAACAAAGTGTGTAAGCTCGCTAGTGAAAGATGCAGCTTAGACAGAATACAATCAGTAGTGAGGAGAGAATGTATCCAGCTTCCCATGTTTAGCCTCGTTCAAGGCTGAGAACCCAAGTATCTGGCCTTGTTAGAAACTCCCTTGGTTTCCCCCCTGAGCCCTGGCCAGGCTGTGGGTGGAATCCAACAGGAGAATGAAGCCAGAAATTTTCCGCTCAAAACAAAGATGCCACCTATTCTGGCCTGTCCATCTCTGGTATATAAGGCTGGGCCCGTTTGCAGTGACTTTGGCAGCCTCACCTGTGGGTGGACGCCCCGCGTAGGATTTCCCCCTTGCCGGGACAGGCTCTGCAAACCCTCGCTGTAACCGGGGCTGCCCAGCCACTGCGGGGCTGGGTGATGATAATATATGCAAGTGGTGATGTATTTTTCTTAATCTCCATTCTCTCTCTTGTGTAGTAATGATTTAATGCATTACTCAGTTTTTTGATGTTTGCTGCTTTAGGTGCACTATTCTGCTTTTTCTTACTGCATGTTTTCTGTATTACACTGTTATCACTAGTAAAATACTCCTGCTCTTTTCACTCTGGTGTCTGAGTTTAATTGGCATCCTTAAGCAGTAGAACACTGAGTTCACTCTTTATTATAATTTAACCAATTACTGATCAAAAGTTTGTCATGATTGCAAGAACTGAGGGGACACAGGATCCTCTGTGATTCAGAAAAAGGGAAAACCAACAGAAGAACTGATGAACAGTTACAGAATTACTGTTTGAAACAGTACAAAATTACTGTTTGAAACTGGGAAAATGGGGAGTAGTTTGAATTAGAGTGACCATGAAAATAGTAGCATCTACTTAGGAAGGGAAGAGAAGAGCAAGAAAGCCGTTATTTTTTAAATAAAAAGTAAACTTAAATGCAGAGAAGTATGTTCAAAGAGGTGGTAATAATGACACAGGCAGGAAAAAACCCAGCAGTGACGAAGCATAATAGGAAGCTTATCAAAAGCTGTCTTCACTAAATGGTGAGGTCACTGTTGACCTCTAACACGTGTATACATGCACCAAACCTCAGTTAGACTGGATGTTAAAGGCTCACTGTAACATAGCACAATGGGAAAGTAGGGACATATTCAGAAAAGCCAAGGCCAAGAAGAGGGGGCCCTGGCACAAGACATCAGGAGCAATAGGAAATCATTCCATGTATATGTAATTGGTAAGAGAAATACCGATGACATAGGTCTTTCTCTCTGGTGCAGTAAAACTACTATGAGAAGAAGGTGAGAATGCTTAGGGGATGTGATCTCCCTTTTGCATCAGTCTTTGTAGAAAAGACTGCTTGTAGGAACTTACATCATAATTAATACCAGTTATAAAAAGCGGTGAAATTAAAGACTAGAATGGGAAAGAACAACTTGAGACTGCTTATAAAATTTAGTTGTCTTCAGGTGGATGGGGCTGACCAACATCATCCTGGGATATTTAAAGAACTTGAAAATGCTAGCACTTATGTTTAAGATATGGAGGATAACCAAAACACTGGTTATCACAGCAAGAAAGCACTGAAAGACTAAGAAAGGTTTATATTTATAACAAGGAAAAAGAGGCCTTCATTTAAGTTCCAGGAGAATTCTGTAACAACTTACAAAACAAGTGCTATATTCACCTTGAATGCACAAAGTTGTTTAATAACCAAAAGGACGTAGGAAGAAAAAAAGTAAAGTCAAAGAAACCTAGTGTCTTTGTGTGATAAGGTAACAATCCACATGGATAGGACAGAAGCAGGAAATACATCTCTTTATCTAAACTTGATCTTCACGGAAGTTCAGAAGGGAGAAAGTGAAACTGGTTGATATCGAAATCTAGACAGTAACTCTTTATGGTTATTGTCTAAACAGAAACATGGTGTCCTAGCCAAATTTGTTTGGGGTCTTTCTGGTCAGAGTTTATTCAGAATTTTACCAATGTTCTGAACTTGGCATTGACATGAACCTGGGAGATGGTGCAAATCCTCTGGAGGACAGAGCTGGAATTCAAAATTATCTCAGTGAACTGATGAAATGTTTTCTAATAAAAACCTGTAAATCAATAGGGATATTCAGTTAGGCAGTGATAATCACCTACACAAATATGGGATGGGAAACAACTGATTAAGCAACAGTCCTTTAGGAAAGAGTCTGTGAGTATAGTGATAACAACCTGAATATGAGTCAACAATGTCTTGCTGTTACACAAGGACAAACTTCATAGTGAGAAGTCTAAGCAAAAGGAAGTTTACAAGTCATGTGGAATAATCTTTTTGCTTTACTCAGCCTTGGTAAGGACACACTGGAGAACTATGACTGGTCTAGAGTATCTAATTTTGTGATAAATGTGGGATTATGACAACAGACTTTGAATATGTGAAAGCTTTCTGCAAAAGAGCAAGGGAGTGATCTGTTCTCCGTATTCACGGTGTGGGCAATAGGCATGAACTGCAGCTAGAAAGGCTAAGGTTAGGTATAACTTCCTAACAGCCAGGAGGCTGAATCACTTGAACAATATGCTTTCCTAATGCCATAGAAGCTATATCATTGGAGGCTTTCCCACCACATCTGTCAAGGATGATGTAACATCTTACAGCTGACCCAGCCTTGAGGCAGAGAATGGACTGAGAACATTCCCAGTCCTGTTTACTGTTTTACCTTGCTTTCACTTGCTTTACCTCTTTCCCCTAGCTCCTCTGTTTCATCACTTATAAGCTGCTTGCCAACTGCTTCAAGGCCCTCTACTTCCTCTCCCAAGTTTATTTTTCTTGAATTTACCATGGAGCTAACAAGGCTAATGTCAGACTTGGTCAGACCTCACTATTCTTTTACTTTTCCAGATCAGTATTATTGATCAGTTTTTCACACTTCAGTTTATTGAACAACATTGGTCCCAGAATAGATTTTTGAGGTACCTGTGCTGGCAAATTCCCCACCTTCTGATAATGCATAATTTGTTCCAACCTGTTGTTTCCTGTCTTCCAAACCATTATTAATCTCTAAAAGATCTTCCCTCTTATCTTGTGCTACCTTAATTGCTCTTCAGAACTGTTGTTGAAGGATCTTATTTAAAGCGTGTGGTTTGGTTTGGTTTTATTTTGGATGTATGCTGCTTTATACCTACTGAAACACTGTTTTCTCACTGTGTCTTTTAAATCTCTTTCATGAATTAGAAAAACGATGTTGATTCTGCCCCAGTATGTTACAGTTATTCATGTGCCCACCTGTTCTAGCTTCTATTATATTTTATGCTAATTAGCAGGGAAATGAATTTTCTGGTATGTTAATCAGACTCATTAGTCTATAATTCCCAGAATTGCCTCTGTAGCCCCTTACAAAGCTTGGTCTGATATTTGTCTTTTCTCACGCTGCTGGAAAACAATAGTGCTTGCCATAAGCAGAAAAGGATGTACTTTTGTTGGTTATTCTGCTAGTTATTCTGCAGTTTCACAACTGAATTTCTTTAGAGCTCTTTGTGAATATGGCCTGGCCCTGAGTGATGCATTGTTCATTTTTCTGAGGTATGCTTTAAAATTTCCATTGCTACTTAACCTTGCTTCTTAATCAAATTCTCCATTAAAAAAAATTGCTCCAGAAGACGACTCAGATGTTGACTTCTGTTGATGGTGATTAAAATAATTAATTTCTTATTATGGTATTACTTTTCTTGAATATGCCCCTATCATTGCTCAACCATCTAGTTTTGTTGGTTTTTTTTTAAAGTATTTTCTTTTACCCTTAGTATTACCCTTCCCTCCTGGTTGGACCTTGCAGCCAGCCTTCAGGGAATAATTTCCAAAATTATAAATAAACTGCTTAGAGAAAGGAATGTGGATGCCTTTGATGGTATTCTCTAAGTACCTACAACATTAACTATGTTCTCTTTAAATGTATTATTTGCTAAAAATTCAAAATCAATTAGCATTAGTTAGCCAGAACCAGTTAGTGTACTAGCGCTTCTTGGAGCAGTATTTATTTATATATTGCTACACCACAGTAGGGTCCTAGGTCACAGATGGGGCTTTCAGTCATTCTAATAGTTTTACTGTTACTGCTTTTAATAATTGCAGCAAGAAAGGTATGGAATTGCAGTTCTTTCTAAAATAGTTAGTTGCTTGGAAAATATCTAAAGAGACATATGTAAAGGTACGGAACTGTCTGAGCAGGTTCAGAGGGGGCAGCCACAAAAATGATCAGAGGACTGGATCCTCTGATATGAAGAAAGGCTGAGACAGTTGGGATTGTTTAGCCTGGAGAAGTCTTTTGGAAGCCTTACTGGGGAGGCCTTTCAAAACTTAATGGAGTTTCTAAGACAATTTTTACTGGGGCCTGTAGTGATAGGACAAGGGGTAGTGGTTTTAAATTGAAAGAGGGTAGATTTATATTGGACATAAGGAAGAATTTTTTTTATGATGGTGGTGAGACACTGGAACAGGTTTCCCAGAGTTGTGGATGTTCCATCCGTGGAAGTGTTCCTGATCTACTGAAAGGTGTCCTTGCCCATGGCAGAGAGTTGAACTAGGTTCTCTTTAAAGGTTCCTTCTATTCCAAACCATTCCGTGATTCTATGACTTCAGTTTGAACCTTTTCACCTGATTAACATTGCTCACGTGAAAATGAAAAATACATAAAATGGCCAAATATGAATACACAAGGCAGGACCTAGGAGAACGGGGCCATGCATAGTTCCAGCCATCAATTACATGCAATGAGTTGGGAATCTCTTGATCAGAGTATCAGAGGTACTGGGTCTATTGGAAACCGAGTCTGTAATATGATAGGTCCTTCAGGGAAGGATTTTGTTGGAAGAGTTTCTTTCTAATTTCATCAATTATTTGGTCTCAAACTTGCTTTACCATTTCTGTTCCCCTTATAGTACAGATGTCAGAAGGAAAAATAGCCATAATAAATAAGAATATTTCACCTGAAAAAAATGCTTCTCTAATAAAAGATGATTTAAAATGGTATGGTGAAAATCTAAGTATGTTTTGAAGAGAAGGGGGGAAATGTCTGAATATAGTAATATAAGCAAAAGTGAATTAGGATGCTGTATAACTCCATATGTTATGGAGTGACTTTCAGTCACTAATCTGCTAGTATGCAGTGCAAATACCAGAAGAAACATTTCTGTGTGTTGGACATTCTCTAAAAGAAATAGTGAAGTAAAAAAGTGTTTGTGAAGCAGATACTTCAATAAAGTTTGAGCTGAGGCTTGATTCTGCAGCTCTGTCTCTAAGGCATCACATCATTCCTAATTACTACAGAGCAATTGAAAAGATGGCTGTCCTGTGACTGCTGGCCTAGGTACAGCTGAGAGTGTGGTGGATTTAATATCAAAGAGCTAATGTAAAATTTCCATACTTTATTGGTTACAGTTGGTGACTCTGTTGTTTTGAGTTGCACATACTGTCCCACTGATTTGTATTGCTCTAGCAATGCAAAGCAAATGTAAACTCAGCTTAACGATCCACCTAATCTAGTTTTCTGACTGTTTCATGTCAAGGGAGTGGAGAAGCAGCCAGACCATGCTGGCTTATATGTTCTACTTGTGTAGGCTGGCTGATCAAAAGGACAAACATTTCAGAACTAGAGCAAATCTGTGATTTTTTTCATTGCTTTGTCCAAGAGGGAATACTATGGAGCTTCAGTGCTCTGGTGTACTAGCAGATAGTAGAGGATGAACCATTTGCAAATGGTGACTGCAGCTTGCTTCAAAAAGGTGAACTCTTGAATGTCCTGTCAAAGTCTCATCCTGTGCAGTTTCTCCTATTTTTTTCCCTTTTCTTAGCTTTTTAAATAATTTCTGCATTGCTAGATGTTATACCACCCTTCAAAGTATTTTTTGAGCAGATTTATGCCGATACATTATTAAAGATAAATATTTCAAGCGATGCAGAGGACCCTCAACTTCTTTTGAACTATATTTTTAATATCTAGGAAAGTTGATGTTTCAAATCATCCCTGATCTTAGTGCTCTAGGGCTTGCAAAACATCCCCAGTATTAATTAATGTAATCTGAGGAAAACATTTGTCAGAGGGAGCTGGGAAAAGGACCATGAAAAACCTATTACGTAGACTGGAGCAAAATGGCTAGCCTTCTGATTATAAATCTAAAATATTAAAATAATGAATTCATGGAACCCCTATTAGACATCAAAGCTTGTGTCTTATTGGGGTATGCTTTTAATTTATATGCCCTCTTTCAGGCCAAAAGCAAACCTGATAAATTGAACAGTGAATTCCTAACCTGATTGAAAAAACCTGACTCTGGATCGTTGTTGTCAATAGAAAGGAGACTGTGCAAGCTGAACTCTGCTCAAGTAGATGCCTGTGGTATAATTTAATGGCACATTTTCAAACCTTACAACTTTTAAATACAGAGCTAAACTTTAAAGCAGCAACTTAGTAGCCCTTATGCTCTTTGCTCTTTTATTTCAGTTTTCTTTGTTTCAGAAGTCTGCAGCAGAGGCAATTGTAGGAAGAGAGAATTTAAGTGCTTTCAGTTGGTAAAAGCAGCCAGTGTTAAAGCTAATAAGCATGTTGTCTTTTCCCTCCCTTTTTCCATAGGAGTGAGAAATGCCCTGAAATGAACATGCAGGCAGCTCATAGTCTATATATTACGCAGAATGAAATCTCAGTTTAGGAATATTTAAGTATTCTTCATTACATAACCTTCTTTTTTCAAACAACAGAAGTTTTTGTTATATTCTACCTAGAAACACATTAGGATTCCAGAGATGACAGAAAAATAGAGTGGATGAAGTATGTTAAACATCAGCCATGAATGCACAGGATGAGAAAAAGCAAGTGATTATGGTGCTAATGTGAGATTTGGGAGACTGCTTTCAATTCCCTCATCTGCCACAGGCTGCCTTTCTGACCTGGAGCAAATTTATCTCTCAGGCTTAAATTTACAAATGTGTTTAGGTACACAACTGCCTCTGTTTTAAACAAATGCATTGCTGATGTATGTAAAGTTATTGATCAGTGCATTTGGTTCCCTAGGCTCCCACTATTGCTTTGCAAAATTGGGGGTGATGTTGTTCCATTAGCTTAGTGTTGTGCTGGGAGCATAAATGCCTTGCTAAACTCTTGGGATGTGGATTGTCCATCTGTAGGAAGCATCAGAATATCTCATATGATTATGTCCCTGTATGAATTCATGTTGAGTTCCTTTCTGATATTGTATTCAGTTCTCATCAACCCATCTCAAAAAGCCTATAGCAAACCCAGAGAAGGGCAATGAAAATGATCAAAAGTATGTAATGGTTTCTGCACACGGAGAGGTTGAATAGACTAGCACTCTTCATCCTGAACAAGAGGTGACTGAATGGGGATGCGATAGCAATCAATGCAGTTGTGAATAGGGAACAATTACTGAGAGTTTCTTGCCATATAAGTGCTGTAGACTTAGCTTTTTACCCAACACACAATTAAAGTGCATAACCCTTTTCTGAAGGGATTGTGGTTGACAAAAGTTAGATGGTTTTAAAATACTTAATAAAAGAATTTCAGGATGAAAAATCCATTCTCGATTATGCAACACAAGAAATGAACTTCAGTTCAAGAAATTCTGTAGACTCAGGCTGCAGGAGGCTGTGGGGAAATGCTGCCTCCTGTTTATCTTCATATATTTTGGTCACGTTTGGTACTGACCACATCAGAGAGCATTCTAAGATAGATGGACCTTTTGTCTTGCCTGACACAGCCATTCTTATGTTCTTCTTTTCTAAAGGGAAACACATATAGACAAATATATTCTTCTGTGCGCATTGTTGTGTTTTATCGATTCAATGTCAGATGGTAGGCATACTCTTTGCTGAGAAAACTGAAGGAAAAATGACGAAAAGATGTTTTTGCATTTATGGTTTATCTTCTTTCCCTGGAATGAGAGAGAAAGCATTCCCCTTAAAGATCATGTCCTCCTTCAATGGCTACATGGTGTCTAGATTGTACCTTCAGACTTTAGTACTAGTGAAGGTCAAACATAGTGACAAATGTCTTAGCAATGGACCAGGCAATCAGCTGTGACTGCCTTCTGCCACATGACATCTTTGCTCTAGATGGGGAGTATTCCTTTCACATGAGAGCTTTCATTGTTCCCCTACCCTTGCCCAGTTATTTCTGGTTGATAAGAGAAAGCAGAGCCTGTTGATCTGTGGCTCTCAGTCGCAGGTACAAGCCTGAGATATCAGCAAAGCATCCCTATTTTTCCTACCCAAGCCAGCTGGTATCACAGTCACAGCAAAGCAAAAGGGGAGCTACTCCTTCTGGAGACACTCACTTGTAAAGGGAGGAATGATTCA
Organism: Athene cunicularia; assembly: GCF_003259725.1. Classification (NCBI taxonomy): domain Eukaryota; kingdom Metazoa; phylum Chordata; class Aves; order Strigiformes; family Strigidae; genus Athene; species Athene cunicularia. Next base: position 40,960,108 of record NW_020799097.1, read on the forward strand.
GTCTAACCTTGAGTGCTTTGAGTGTTTTGCTCTTGAGGCAGACTGGACTTTTGGGGAAAGGCAGGTCACAGCTTGAATGTGGATGTCCCCATGGCAGTTAGCAACACCACCAATTAGCTATCAGATGTCTATCTCTTTACAAGAGAGCAGGAATTTTCTGATATATATTTTTTTTCCCCAGCAACCTTCTTTACGAGGTTCTTAGAAACCCCATTTGTAGCAAGGTGTTGTCCTAGGTGAACCAAAAGACATGCATCTCTCTCTCTGAGCCTTATCAACACCACTTAGTATGTGGTAATAGGACATACCCAGCAGCAAAACATAGCACTTTCCTCCCAGCAGGACTGGAATACAACTTCCAGGCTTGCCATATCCCCAACAGTCCTGGGAGTGAGGAGCTGAGATGACACAGTTTATTTGTAAAACAGGGAGCTGTATCGCCAGCAATGAACTGAAGAACAAACAGAAGACTTTACACAAATGTGACACTTGCTCTTTTCAAATTACAGCCATTGTATTTTTACTACAGATGAAAAACAAACAAGCTTCTCTGTCTTGTCTCTCCAAGCTTGGTTAGAGACTCAGCTCAGCTTGGCTGCATGTAGATCAATTTGTTTCAAGAGATCAGCATTTCCTTTTGAACCTTTTGAACTGTAAGTCCCCATAGGATCCTGATGTTTTCATCAATTATATATTTTCATTTTCTACTGGTAATCGATAGCACTTTAGAACACTAATGTCATACCATATCTTTGTCTTGGGCTAGTAAGTGAATAATAACTAAATAATGCATTTCAAACAAGAGAGCAAATGAATATTCTCCCTCCAGCGCACAGTGAAACATGCAAAAAGAAATCACTGAACAATAGGACATTGATTTTTGTGGCTCCAAATTTTCCAGCTGCAGGCAGAAAAGACCAGAATAGAATTGTAGTGCATTAGCTTACTCCTGAAGTTGCACTTGGGCATGAAACTTCAAAATGCCTCTAATTTGCCCAGCATTACTGCTGGATAAAGGTTTAGTGCCGACCAAAGTAATGCTGAGAATTCACAGTTATAAGAATATTTGGAAAGCCAAAGAAATGATTGTAATCCCAGTTTTGTTGGCAGGGCCTTTTCAAACACCATGCGTTCTCAACAGACAAAGCTTTCAGACAATTGATATCTGGAAAACAAGGCTACATCTGTACTAGCAGACCTGAGAGGTTAGGGGAATAGCCTCAGACTCTGGTTTGCAATCATACGTGCTGTTACATTGTTAGCACAGGTTTTGTCAGAATTTTGGCTGGCGCTAAGGAGCACTCTCCCAAGCAGTGCTGGAGTATATGTAGATTGGGAGTTAATGCTCTCAGCAAACAGCTTGATCATGAAATCCCTATTTTGGGTACGGGAACTTGGCTGTGGAGATCGGAACCACACTGTGTCTGCTGGCCTCAAGGCCAAAGAGCAGCCTACTTCTCATTTCATTAGCTAATGTAGACATAGTCAATGGGCACTAGCTATATTTGATAATCTTGCTACCAGCAGCAGAGAGAGCGTCTTGTGGCTAAAGTGTTGGACTGGGTCTGGAGATATTCTATTCCTAGACACTGCACAGATTTTCAGTGTAACTTGAAGTCACTTAGTCTTGCTGCACTTCTTGTTTCACTTATAGAATAGAGATAATGGAACTTCCTTAAGTACTGTGAAAATACCATGCGGAAAGATAGGATAGGTGGATTATAACCTATTTAATACAGCAAATGTCTCTTACTAGAAGTGTCCAGAAAACTAGGGAGTTCATCTGACAGAAAAGTTTCCAGTTCTCTCTCTCCCCACCCACCT
>NW_020799097.1:40961981-41089436 GCF_003259725.1 Athene cunicularia
GTAGGATGAATTGAGAGCATGTAAGTGTTGAGGATAAAATTTAACTCCTGAGTAAAAAAGTAACTCCACTGTGCATACACCTGTGAAGACAGAATTTTCTCCAAAATCAAACTGTTTAGCTCCAGCACTGAGGCCTCTGGAGGCCCTGGGATCTGGCTGGGTTATTTTTGTCTTCTGTGAATTCAGCCCACCAGTGTACTAGAAAGGGTTGTACCACTGCTTGGAGTTTGTCAAAATATGTTTTGAGCCTGAAATGTTCAGAAGATAACAGGCATATGTCTTTTTCTAAGTAAAGTTTGTGTCACTGGGAAATTTGGGACTGGCTGTCAGTGACTAGGTGATACAGTGCTGCACCATAATAACAACAATAGCAACAGAAGGAAATGGTGAAAACCTGTTCGTTAAAGATGCACAAAAGAAGATAGTTGTATTTTCCACCCTGATTCAGGGCAGTGCTTAAACTTATCCTTAATGTTAAGCACACTTAAAAACCTTTCCCAAATAAAGACTGATATCTGATTTTTGGCTACATTAGTGCATGATGCTAGACAGCAATTATGTCCAGAATGAGATCCAAAACAAAGCAAGAATTCACTTAGATGAGTTTCTCTCCCTGAATTGATATTCTGCCTGGTGGTAGCACTGCTTAAGTTCCCTTCCCTCAAATTTAACATAACATAATTTAACTTCATCAGTCCTATTGTTCCTTCTCCCCTGTTTGTCTTCTCAAGATGCAAGCCCCAAGCTTTCTCTTCAGCAGAGCATTCCCAAATATGTGCTGATGTATTGATGTATGTACTGATAAAATTATTCTGGCAAATCAGTATAAACTTGCTGGTGCCACCTTAGTTTAGGCATTTCTGGTAGAGGTAGTGATGCATTTGAATAAAGGACCTCTGTCTTATTCTAAACAAACTCTTACATCATGACTGCATTTGCTAGCATGATGACTGAGTTGTTGGGAGTATATATGCTGAGTAGAGAGGGATTATTACACAACACTGTTTTCACTTATTGCAATGCCCTGTCGTGTTCCTGATGATGAATGTATTCTTGCTTTACCTGGATATCCTTTGTCTGCTGACTTTATAACATTTCACTATTCTTTTACATTTTGCATTATGTTTTATGTTTCACCAACTGGCCTAGTTCTTAAAATGTAAGTGAAGAAATTTCTATCTTCCTGAAGATATATTAAAAGTTTACAAGTTCAAACAATTTACCTTCTAACCCAATTTTTCCAAATCTGTCTTTTTTTTACCCAGAAGATTAAATATAATCTTAACAACTGGTCAGCAACAAACGAGTGAAGCTCTAGGAATGAAGAATGCTTTCTCTGATTTCATGTGTTAAAATTTCTAAGATCTAGACAAACCCTTCTCTTTTATGCTCAAACAGTTAGAACATGGAGTAGCATGTTTAATTTGGCTAGAAATAATTTATTTTTCAGCTTCTTGCACATATCTCTTGTCTCTGTCAGTGTAAAGGACGTAATTCTGTAATGAGTCTTTCTCAAGACTGCCCTTTAGCTTAAGACAGTCCTCATCTGCTGGAGGGCTTTATGCCCCAAAAGATTTATCTGTTCTTCCTGTCACCTCAGATGTGTGTGCTCTCGCAGGTGGGAATTTAAGAAGTTTTTGACTTTCCAGCCAAACTTTCTGTACAAAACCCATTAAGATTTCTGTACAGATGGGGGTAGAGAGGGGACCTGTTGAAGTGGATGTGCTTCTTTTAATCTTGACTACAATACAATCAGATTTTTCTATTGATCTTTGATCTGAAGTACAAAACGTCCCTTAAGCCACGGGAATTCAATGTATCTATTGAATTATCTATCCATCTAGCAACAGTAGAGTCAATTTTTAGAAATATATATTCGCTTAGTGTATCATTTTAATTATATTATTTGAGTATCTGACATACATCTTTGGTTTTCAGAAGTTTGGAGAAAATTCTGTCTTCACAGGTGTATGCACAGTGGAGTTACTTTTTTACTCAGGAGTTAAATTTTATCCTCAACACTTACATGCTCTCAATTCATCCTACTGATGTTACTGGGAGTCTTTAACTTCAGTAGGAGTTTGATCAGGCCCTAAAGAAATTTGGCATCAGCTAAAAAAACCAACAAAGGACCATTTCTACAGAGAAATTCAATCAAAATATCCCTCTTCAAGAATTAGAAACGGCACTGTGGAAAGACTTTCAAGAAATAAGCTAAAATTATGTAATTAAATATCTAACATCTCAGGCAATAGAAGCTTGTACAGTTCCAGATTATTTAAGTTCTTTCATTTATTCTCTGTACAATAAAATTTAGCAAAGGTGATGCACCCATATAATTCTAAGTGAATAACATCTTTGTTGTGGATTATAACATGAATTTTTCCAGTAATGAAACTTTTATGAGTTACAAGGACAGAATAAGTAGAGTCTTCTGAAATTTCTTCTCCTTCATTTAATTCCAAAGTTCCCAGAAGACTGAGAAATTACTTCATTCCCCAGGCTGCTCCAGGGCCCAGATTTCCTGATCATTCACAGACTTTTGCACCCGGGTTACTGTCTGTCTGAAGTGAAACGATTGTTTGTGATCATATTCACATGTAGGCAACATGGGTAAGACTGAAAAAACTTCAGATTTCTCCACTCTGTGCAGACTTCCATCACTATCCCAGAAGGTCTTTTGTGCTCAGAACTCTCTGATCTCCCTCCTGACACACCTTGGCATGCATAGTGTACGCCTCACACTGGCAAGCCATAACGCAGTCCTCTCATAATTTCAGATATTTTGACCTGAAGAAGTAAGCAAAACCAATAACATACTACTGCCTGGGGCTCATGGGAGGGCTGTGAGGAGAGAAAAGTACTATGTGTTAAAAATGCAGTCAGTGTGCTTCGGCAACAGCTGGGTGTGGAAATCATGGATGATAACTAATAAGTTGCACTTCACCTAGGGGCCAGAGGTCTTTGCCTGGACTGGACTTCAAGTTTTCCAGATGGTGATCAACTGGCACAACTGACTGACTAAGTGAATTGCTGTTGATTTCTTTATTTGTTGTAATAATAAGGCAGCTCAAGTTTTGGTGCTTGCTTAAGCATGTATTTCCTCAGCAAATTAATAGATGCCACATGGGTGTAAATGATGAGTAGGAGGCAGGTTTTTTCTTCTTGATGGTTTTCAAATTATTTTTTGTGTAAACAGGAGTTGATTTTTCTAATAATTTTTATGAATGGAAAACAACACTGAAGTCATTGTTTCAGAGGTGCAAAGATACAATAACAACAGCAAAACCACTGTATAATATTCTAAATGCTGAAATGCAGAGGCCTGTTTTGAGAACCAAGTTGTCTCCCGATGGTGCTTGATTTATTATTTACATCCATTTGGGAAATGAGCCCTCAGGGGGTTGAAATATAATTATCCAGATACTTGTTCTTAGTGGGGGAAAAAAGAAAAGACAAAAACTCCTGCAAGGAAGAGTACAATGTCTTACCAAACCATCTGAAAAAATGTTTCCTTCTTAATTTTCAATGAACTACATTAATACAGTGACACTTGTAGAATCACTCAGTAGGGGCATATGGGCTTTTTTTGAGAAGAAAATATAGGTAAAGAGTTAACTTGATATTTCAGTGTGTGTCCCTGCCTGTTGTTGGTTTTGAATGGAAGGGGATGAAATGGAGAAACAGATTATGTTCTGGTATGGGAGGAGAACAAAAAATGGTAGACTATTGCAATGTCTCAACAGTAATTGCTTGAGATCAGTTATGTCAGCAGTAATGTGAAATATTTTGTATCCTGTTACTGCTTCTGTAAGAAAAAAGATCTATTCTTCAAAGAGGTGAGAGCACCATCTGTGGCAGTAATGTGGGAACAAAACTTGTGAGAAGACATCATGTTTCCATCTGTTTTCAGAAAGCCTTAAACAATGGCCAAATCCACCGAATAGCTTCTGCCGTGTGAACTTTTGAAGTGTGGTTTACAGTGTTTTATGACTTCTGCATCTGAATTTATGCTTGCAAGTCCAGAACGACTGCCTGTCAAGTGCAACTGCCTTTGTGGCTGGACGTGTCTGCACTGGAGGGCACACACAGCATCAGAAGTTTGCTGCAGCAGCTGACTTTCATGTTGATCATGTACAAGATCCTATATACGCTGAAGCAGAAAGCACCTAAATTCTTCAAGCTCTTCCATTTCCAAATGTTGGATTCAGGGTATATTTAATAGTAGATATTTTAAAGAATAAAATGTGATAATATCATATCAAGTTATCTTGCAGTACCTTTATCTTTTTTTTTGTGTCAGTAAGTTGTCTTGTGGCACTTGTATCTTTACTAATAAGTCATATTGTCTGCAACCTGTCTGTGTAACTGTGTAAGTTGTCATTGACCTTTGTAATTATTTTCTATTGTTACTTTGCTGTCCCTCTCATTGTGATGTTGGGTTTCAGGGAAGCTCAGGAGGGTCTACCTTTTTTAGGGACCGAGGTTAGCTAAAGAGCACTAGAGACTAGCCTTTAAACGGAGAGGACAGTTAGCCCTGACATTTGTTAATCTAGAAATTGTACTTCCTTTTGTTGCTGTGGTGCATTATTTGATAGATAAATTGAAACAAAGCAGTTTTTCTGAGGTTGTGGTTTGTGGTTTTTTTGTGGGAATTTTTTTTTTTTTTTTTGGAAATGCGCTCAGAACTTTAACAGACCCCAAAATCCAATGGCTCTGACCAAGTCTGCCGTTACCTGCAGCCTGGCTGAACTTCTGCCAACACCAACAGGACATTGCAGCAGGCTGCTATACAGATAATTTCTGGAATATATCATATTTTAAAAGCCCATTATTTTCTCAGTAGTCTTTGCTAATAAACTATGCTGTAGCTAGGCACTCCTTTAAATAAGTGCCTGTGAGCCAGTGAGTGAAAGAGCCACCTTGGAGAAGTTGGTTTATCATCTTGGAGAGCATCCCCCCTGCCCAGCAGCTGGGAGGGGGATGGTGTGAGTTCCAGTACAGTAGTTCTGCACAGGCCAGAGATTTCTCTCATGAAAGGGAAATCCTCAGGAGAGAGATGGAGAAAAGGATTTGAATCCTAAATCACCTGTGAATCCTTGGGAGACCTGGGTGAGAAGCTTGCTGTGTCCTCCTCTCTGCACTGCAGAGGCAGCCTTACAGGAACTAGCCCAGCAAAGCACTCTCAGTGTGGTTTTGGCAGCACACTTCGATCAGGAATCAGAAGAGGGCTTCTCTGGCTTGCTGAAGTGGGGGTGTGACATCAAATTTAATTTTTGTCTTATTCAAAAATATATATCTCAGGTTTTCACCTCAAAAATGCACCGACAATAAGCAGTTTTTATTAGACGGCATGTATGTTTTATCTAGGAAATCCAAAGAGAAGTTTTAAAAAATGTAGCTTCAAATGAATGCGAAGAAGAATGAATGGTAGTATTGTGGTCTTGTAAAGGTAAGAGAGAAAAAGAAAGAAAGGCTGAAACACTATACTGTGCTTTCACCATTTTCTTTTCATTTTTCAGGATATATGAGGAAAAAAAAACCTGTAGAGAAATCTTAAGAAACAAGGAAATACTTACATGAAATAACCTTGCAAACTAATGGGAATAGATCTCTTGTGATTTTAAATATATCCCAGTAGTGTGCTAATGCATGCAGAGAATGAAGGAAAGAAGTTACAAATGGGGAGAGTGTCAAATTCTCAAATCAAGACAGAATAATTCATCCTAAGAGATAATTTATACCGACTAAGCTGTCTGAGGCTTTGGAGATCAGCTTTTGGCATGTGTTGCTCTACAGCTTGCACAGTGGACCACAGCATAGTATATAGATGATTCATGGACTGGAGACTTTCTGCACATGCAGGGTCCAAGGGGGGTTGGCTCGGCTACAGAACAATTTTTAACATTCCTTTGCACCTTATGTCTTGGGCTTCTTTTCAGTGGTTTCAAACTCCAGCTTCTCAATAGCTGAACAAGATATTAACAGGATAAATTGCTCACTGCATGTAAGCAAATTACAGGAGAGAGGTGACTTATGAAAGCAGTTGTGTCTTTTACATACTTAAACTCTAGCTATAATGCTGGTAAAGATGACAGTAACAATATTAATAGGGAGAATATGTTGCTATTAAATAGACTGCAACCACTCCTTTGGTTAGTTTCAAATCTGTGATTTGCTAGTACTGTCTGCTCACCCTCTACCCTGCAAAAGGAAAAAAAAAAAAAGGAAAAGAGAGAACCAGGAAATGGAGAGAGCATTCTGGCCAAGCTGAGCAGAGAAATTCAAGTAATGTTGTAACTCTTCCCTGCCATCAAGGGTACAAGCAAACGTTTTTAAATATTTTAAATTTTTAAAAATAAAAGAATGTAAATTGTTCCTATAACTTTGCAGAAAGGCTTGAGTGATGGTTCTGATTGGTGATACTAAAGATCAAATGGAAAATTAACGCTATCCCCTTGTACCAGTAAAAGCAGAGGCTGAACTTTTGAAAGATTGCTGCCATTAAAGTCTGCAGCATTTGAAATATCTAATAAAGCTTATGATGATAATTCTCCATCCACTACAGCTCTTTATTTTTTTAATCCCTTTTTGCTTTTTCTCTGACTGACTGTTTTGAATGATGCTAAAATTTACTGGAGGGTCAAAAAGTCACAGGGGCCCACATGAGACATAAACCAAGACAATGATAGGATTTCTAGGCAAAATCAACCCTTTTCTAAAGGCTACTTCATACTGTGCAAAATGCTGTTTATAAGAAGGGTAGATGGAAGTTTGTTTTATACATATTAAAGGTGCTTTTTATACTCTTACAGGGAAAAACTTGCTTGTAAGCTTCTCATTCTATAATCTATAACCAAATGCCAAGACTTTTCAGAACTGCCAAGTTCAAAACCTAAGATTTCAGGTCCACTTGCCAGCTCACATTTTCCATTTGGCAGCAGCACTCTCTCCAGCCGTGCCAGTAGCTGGCCCCTGAGATGCCTTCTTATGAAGCTTGGGATTTAATTTAATTTTTTGTTTTTTCAAACATTATTGTTCCGTAAAGATGAAAGTCCAAAATTTCAAGATAAACCCAGGATGAGCAGAACCCATTTTTTCCTGCTGAAATGTCTCCAAGACAGTGCCCTCTTTGAAGAAACCGTAGAAATGATATCTGACTTAGCCAAGGGAGCTTGTTTGTTACCTGCAGTGATATTTCTTCTTGAATACACATTTGTCAGGGGAATCCTGTTTCTTTACTTAGATAGTGCAGAATTTCTTTTTTTTTTTTTTCTTTTCATTTTCTAACTGTGCATGCCTAATTCCCCCTACTGTTAATGAGAGTTTAATGTGCTCTTTGAAATGAAGAAAAAACTTCTATGCAACTGATAAAACAGAGCTTAAAGAGGCAGGATGACAACACTCAAGAGCAGGGGAAACAGCTGTCTGGTTGTGAGTTTAATGCTTTTCTGCCACAGGAGTCAAACTGAAGCAAATTGGTGGGGATCTTTTTTCTTTTTTTTTTTTTTTTCTTTTGGTATGAAAACAGTGATTGAAAGGGAGAGACAATAGGAATGGGGTGGTAAAATAACTCTGAATTTTAACTAGCTGCAGTGTGTGAACCATGGAGTAATACCCTAAAATAAATAAACCAAAACTATTCAAAGGAAGATAGTAGAAAAAATGGTTTGTATAAATTGTACTGACATTCCTTCAGAGCTTATCCATTTTCTGTGTTGTGTTCTTATTTTGATGGTGACCTTTTAGGCCAAATCTGGATAATTTAAATCAAAAGAATGCTTTTCCTTGTTGTGCCGCCCTCTAGTAGTCCATTCATTCAAACTTTAAGGAAATTTAGTGGCAACAAATCACCATGACATACTTATTCTTGCAATTCCACTTGTCTACCCTTAGAGAAGATCCATGACTTAGCATATGAAGTGGATTACCTTTCACCCCAATTAATGTTTTTATAATGACTACCAAAGGAAGTAATAATGTTTTGCCACTTATTATTGAGTGTTGCTGGGGCAATCTCTGAAACTCAAGACTTAGGTCATTGGCAGCACTGACATGATGGCAATCCTGCTGCTGAGGTTTAAGCCCTGCTACTGTGATGAATAAATGGGTCAATTTAATTTCCACTACTATCAGTCTGAGGCTTTGAGGAGCAGAATGAGTGAGATACAAATGTCCAGGGCTTTTGAAGATCTGGCAGAGGTTAGACTTGAAATTCCAGCCATTGCTGAGCCTTTTCCAATGTTACTTAAAAGAGAGGCAATGAAGTAATAAATGAGAAAGTATAATTGTGTTTCGTCTGGGAACTTGAACTACTTTATTTTTAAGTGCAGTGATAACTATTTTGTATAATATTATATGTTAAGCCATGATATTGTATAAAAATCATATTTTGCAGCTGGTCAGTAGGTTGATGGCATTGTACAACTTTCTAACTGGCAAAATTCAGTGGTCTCAGTTTTAAAGAATGAGTACCATCTGAGATGTTACTCATTCTAATGTTAGTCTAATCCTACCCCTGTTTTGTTATCTTTTAGAATTACATAGTAATGCTAACACTCTTTAAAAATACTGGACAAAGAAACAAAGGCAGTTGAAAACCACGTGACAGAAATAATGTTTTTAAGTCATTCCTTGGACTTCTTAGCTTTCCAGAAACAGCCTAATTCTCTCAGTGTTTTAACAAGAAGAATAAGTGCCTTGCATAGAGTTCAGCAAGCAGCCACATCGATTTACCAATAAACCTTGTCCACTTAGGGTACAGTGGACCCATGGCACTGGATGGCCGTGCAGGTGCCATTCATATGAAGAATTCCCTTCTTGTAGTCTATTCTTCTGTTTTTCTCTTATTGCAATTATGATAAGTTGTTTAAGCCAACAGCCAGTTGCATCACACTTCAGGATAGCTTTCTACAAGACCTAAAGAAAGACAAGGAGAAGATGGACAGATGAGTGTGTGTATGTGTGTGTTTTATGACTTTTCTTCCATTATCTCAGGTATTAATGTAATTTAATATTGTTCATTCATTTCTCAACCCCTTCTTTATATTAAGGAAGTATTTTACCCCTTCTCTTTTGGAAAACCTTCATTAACCTCTTTTTCTCATGATGGTTGAGCAAGTTTTTATTGAATGTCCTCCCATAGGGAAAAACAGGGGCTCTCATTAATAGATGGAAAGGTGTTTTTGGGAGAGGAAAGCCTCCCCTCTAGTCCCTGTGTTATGGAGACAAGCCACTCATACTGTGCCTAATTAACAGTTTGGAAGTGCCTGCCTGGCTTTCTGGATCCTGATGAGCATCTGATTTCCCTCCAGTATGGGTGAGACCAAAGCCACAGCAGAAAACCTCCACTGCACCAGAGAAATTCTGTGGTACACAGAGGAGGCTGGAGCCACAGTGATCTTCAAACAGTTGGCAGATCTGTACCATGCCTGGACTGACACTATGGGATGTTATGTGTCCTATCCCACTGGGTAAGATTGGATGCAGATTTTAGTCTCTACGTTTCAGTTTCCTTCCCTGTAAAAAGTAACATTTACTTTGCTTCTCAGGATTTCCATGCACTTTTAATTATTTGATTTAAATATTTTTCTGTTGATAACCTTAGACAGAAATATTATATAAATGCAAAATACTGTGTTACAATATGTCTCATCTTGAAGAGGTTCTTTCAAGGCTGACAGTTGTAAAATTTCGATACCCGTTAAAAATTACTTTTTTTTTTAGACTTAATAGACATTGCTGTAACACATAAACAATCACAAGAAGAGGAATGGTTTTCCCCATGGCTGCATGCCAAGATGTGACATACCATCTTTTTACTCTGTCTCTATGTATGTGTGTGTCTGTTTTTGTCACAGGTAGCCTTTGAAGTACACTGAAGGTTGGCCATTTTTGTGCCCAGAGATCTGGAAGCTCATACACGTTGAGACTTGCAGCTGACTGCATCAGCAGGCAGGCAGGGTGGCAGGACGGAGTTGCATGGCTGCATGTTCTCGTGAGCAAAGCCACAAGAAACTGAGTCGGGCTGATTTTAGGAAACACCAGTTTTGATATCGGCATTTTAAAACCTTATGCTTCACAGATATACACTGTGTCTGAAGCCCTGTGGGCAAATTTCTGTTCTTTTCTGGTCTGCATAACAAGCAGCTCAGGCTCAGTTCACTGAGATTGGTTTGCTGACTGTTTTACAGGTCTCTGAAATTCATCCAGCTTCACAGACCTGCTTGCTACCTGTGTTCGTACTGGAAAAGATGCCAAAACAGCTGGGGGATGAATTATCTATTTATTTATTCTTTACAAATGTTTCTTTGACCTGGCAAAATGTGGTGAGCTAGGAAAGACTTTTTTTGTCACTCATGTTACCTCTTATCCTCTGCACGAGTCGCAGAGGATTTAAAGGTCATTTGAAAAGCAGCCTTTTGCTCTTTGACAGCCCTTTCAATATTAGCCTCCAGATCTGTTTTACAAAGTCATCATTATTAACTGCATGCGTGGCTACTGCTATTTTCCTGGGATTGCAGAGAAACTTGAGATACTAATTGCAATGAGCTAATTTGGCAGTACCGTGTAAACTTCCTTAAGGCATTAGTTAAGAATATACTTTCCTTTACAGAAAGAGTATTTGAAAGAGCCTGCAAATGCAGCAGAAGGTATGCTTTTGTACTCCTACACTTAAGAGTAGATGGTATAATTAGCTACAGTGGCAGTTGAATGTATTTCTCAGAATGAGAAGAGAACATACAGAATTAAGCAGTAGCTTTAGCTTAATGATAATCAGTGATAATGATGATAATAATAATAGTACTTAGAACTTTAATGTAGAGATTTGCATCTTGAAAGTGCTATGCAAAACATTGACTTAATTACTGTCACCTCTTCAGGGAAGGTAGGTATTATTGCCCTGTCTTAATAGATCGGGAAATAGAGATATAAGGAAATGAAATGATTTGCCAAAGGCTCTGCAGGAGCCTGTACAGGGATTCAAACTTTACAGGTCCCTTTACCGTAAGCTCCCTTATACCAGGCTAATTATGCACATTTTAGGGCTGCTCTGTGCTTTTGGAACTTGAGCCAAAATCCTTTGAAATTAGAACTGTGTGTAACATGTATGAAGGTTGTATTTTTTATCGATAGATAATTGAAAAAATACTTCAATATGTTTTTCCTCTCTGGGTCAACTTGAAAAATACAGTCAGAGGCAAAGTTTTCAGTTTTGTTTTTATTTTTTTTTTTTTGATCCTTTTAAACAGACAAACTTCTAAAAGAAAGGTCAAAATTTTGTAGAGAGTAAGTCAGGAAACAAAAGACATTTTTTCTGAAGTTATATTCATTATCAGTTTGGGTGTTTGGCCTGAAATTATTTGCCAAATTACAAATTTATTAATGCTTCCTCTGACATGTAAACTGCATATTTTTTTGAGTTTGTATCTGGTAGATATATTTTGCCTCTTTCTTATTAAAATCACTGTGAATCTTTCTGCCTCAGTTATTTCTCCTCACAGAAAGACTGGAGATCACCCCTGTGATTTGATTACTTGCAGAGTGTATGGTGAGTAAAATGGTGTGATGTTAATGTAAACAGTTTTATGACCATAGCCACAATTCAAGGTGATGATGAGATATTGTAAGATGAATTGTATTCCATAAGTATGAGGTGAAAACATCAGCTTTTAGGTATAATTATTTCTCTGTGCGAAAGACATTAAAACTAGACTACAGGAATAGTTTTGCTTTGACTGCGTTCACTGTTTTTAGCATAGATCTTATAGGCACTGCAGTTCTGGTTAATTAAGTCCAAACAATAGTTCACTTCTTAGAAATGAAATCTAGTTCCGTATCTACAGAGCATAAGGTAGTAATAGATGTCAGTGTCTGTAGGATTTTAAAGGAGGTTCTGATAAGTGTTCTCTCTGCTTCCTGACTTCTTTCACCTTCACTTACCAGCAGATCAGTACACATAAGCTTACAGACATTTAAACCCTGGATGTGCTGGGCACCTTTCTGGGAACAGGGTGAAATGTCCCTCTTTTTGGGAGCTTTTCTGGACACAGGTGGTGTCCCATTTATGTGTTTTGGTATCTACAGGGTGCATGGGCGTTTGCTGGTGCTCTAAAGGGACATGACATCCATAGGTAACAACTTCATGTAGCGTTATTGATTTTTGTATTGTACCAGTAGTCATTTCTGGGCGTGTGAATCCCCTGTGGAGTCTCCCATGATAGTCTGACCTAAAGCTTCAGAAGGTTTTTGTAGATGAACTTCAGGAATGCTTTCCCTGTTTTCAGAACGAGATAGTTGAATTCATTCATCTTATCAAAGCATAAAACAATTTTAACAGGTTTTAAGTGGGGTTTTCATTAAAGGCTTTTTTTTTTTTTTTAAACTTATTTGATTTTTTTTTTAATATTTTCATGACTGAACATAGCAGCAGAAATGAGTAATATTGAGAAAAAATGGAGAAACTTTCTGAAAGACTACCTCTGTATTTGATTTCCATAGGCATTTTACATTGAAAGGCAAATGTTTTTCTAACGGTCACAGTTTTTCCAGTCAGGGTAAGAATGAGGAAGCTATTTCTATAAAAGGGAAATAGCCCATAAGACAAAGAGTGGCTAGTCACACAACTCAAATTTTGAAAAACTGGGTTTATTTTTTAACAAATTATTTTGAATGGATGATATGGGCTAAAACTATTCCCAGGCATTATTTAATAAATCATTTCAAGAAAGTTGTACGTTCAAGAGAACCACAATCTAACAATAAGCTAACACAAATGTGCATTCTTTCATATAATTTGTAAGAATTATTCACTGCTCTAATTATTAAAACTAAGTGGCCTTTTGGGAAGTGGAGTATGAATGAAATATTAAATTTGGTTCATTCTGACAGTCTATATTAGAATATCAGAGATGAGTTGTTGTCTTCACATGGTTTAACTGAGTACAGGCTTTGAGGACTACTAAATAAGAGGCGAGACCTACCAGAGTGGAATAAGAAATATTCACCTGAAAATGAAATTGTGCTGTAATATACGTTGATCACACAAGGTGGCAGAATGAGTTTAGGGCTATCCCAGAAATAAGAGGCAGTGAAGCATCATTGTTTTCAGTCAACAGTTTATACTTGGTTGCCTTATGAATATGCCAAGTTGCTTCTGCACATGTAGAGGAATGGAGGCAAGTACTTTAATACAGTATTTTTTGATAATTATCCAAGTTCTTCAATTTCCTTTGGAGATTTAATGAAAACTGTTAAAGGATTGTGGCTAAGTTTGAAAATTAATAATCATACGATGCTGAATCTGATCACATCTTAAGTTTTATTGAAAACACAGTTTACTCTCTATTGATACATTGATTCTCTAAGTGGGGCTGAACTCTTCAGATGAAGGACAGTTACAAGAACAGGCACATAGGGAACATTTTGTTTTTAATTATCTCTTTATGGTTAAATTCACTTCTATTGTAAGTGAATGAAACTCTATTGACTTTCCTGGTGCTGTATTTACTCACAGAAGGCAGGTAGATACATATGGCTGAACTGAGGGCAACCTGAAGAGGAGAAATTTGAAGTCCAAGGCAAAGAGAAGGTATTACTCTGCAGCAATTTCCAAGGTACTGCTTTGGACAATAAGTTGGAGAATAGTAGTAACATTTCTTTCCACATCTGTACAGCTACCAGGTGCTCTCCTCGACCTGCAAGTTATGCTCACTTCCAGGGGCAGGGCTGGGCTGCATCACTTTGGGATGCAAGTCAGGGGAGCTCCTACATGTGGAGCCCCTGTGGAGCTACAGAGCAGCCAAGTGGTGGTGGAGAATTTCAGCTATGGTAAGGAACTCCTTCCAGTCTTATAAGCTCCCAATGTGAATTGCACCAGTAATGCATAAAAGCAAGCTGTGTATTGAACCCAACTAATGGTTGCTTGAAGAGAGAGATATTTCACTGTAGGATGCATCTTAAAACTAGCTGATAATATATCCTGCATCTGAAAATTTACTCCTGTCTGTAACTGAAGTAACTGACCAAGATAGTTGTAAAAGTAAGGGCTTAAGGACTGGAATCTATTCATTGCTCCTTATGCAATATATTTCTGGAAGCTTATTAGAAGCTATTAGAGTTTATTCACCCTTGCAACCTTTTCAGCAGATGTTCAGCTGTTTGTTCTTTCCTTCACTGCCTTGAGAAATTTGGCTAAGCATTGAAACAAGGCTGGAACAGGTCAGGAAAGTATTTATTTCACAGAAAAATGTTACAAAGTAAAATAGATGGCAATTAATTAAAAAAGTAATGTGTAATCTATTAATGAGAACTAGAAAACAAAAATCAACTGAAAATATGAAATTTAGAGCTACAGCAAACACGAGAATGACAACCTTTTTCTCTGTACAGACAGGAGGTTACAAAATGATAAAGAAGGAAAAAAAGAACCAAGAGAAAAAGACAAATAAGAAACCAAATTATGAGATCTGGAGAATTTCTTTTACATCAGCTGCATTTGCCTTTGGCCCTTCAGTCATTCAGGGGGGCTGCAGTCCGTGAGACTCATGAAGCTTGCTGAATGAACTATGGCCATGTCTAAGAGAATTTTTTAGCCCACACCTGAGTGCTGGCCTTCAGGCCTGAGAGCTCCCTGACCTCTTGATATTGTGTCCAGCTTACTCGATAGTAATTTCCTGTCTTTCAGCTGTTAGCTGCTGCCTCTCAGCTGAGCCCCAGCACTTGTGTGACATCTCCTCCACCATCCCACTGGAAAACCAGGGAGGTTATTTTTAATTGCCAGTGGTTTTAACTTACCCGCTCAAATGTACACTGCACAGGCTTGAGTCACTCACACATACTCAGCACAGATGAGGTAACTGAGTGGAGATAACTTCTCAAAATGCCTCTCTGCTGTGACTGCCTGTGAGTCCTCCCTCTTCTTTTCAGTACAAAGTCAGGCACTAACAGCCTAAACCACTGCAGGGGATGCTTTGAGTTAAACTGCTAGCCTTGCACTGAAATGGGCAAAAATGCTCACTTATACCTGCTCCTTACTACCTCTCAATCACTAATTACTGCCTTTCAGTCTGATTTGCTTCACGGCAGTCTGCTCCCATTGATGGGGCGTACCTAGGAAAGCAGAAGCTCCCTGGGATATCCAAGTCGGGAGCTGTGGCATGGTGAAGGGTAATGGTAGGAATGGCTGGTGAGCTGGTGCACGTGTCTAGGCTCAGACAGGCATTTTGTGTGCTCTCTCTCGTGCTTTAGCAAAACTCATATAAAATGCTTAATTCACACAGTCCAGTCAGCGAGCTGCAGTGCAGTGTGAGAGACGACTAAACCAAGGCTGAATACACTAAATATATACAAGTAGTAGGCACCAACCTTTATATAACAAGTATTTATTTCCACTCCAAGGAGGCATTAGAGGCTGTCTGCACCCTGAGAGAGTAGCTTGGCAGTGAGACAGCCATGGCTGAGCCAGAGCAGAAATGCAGATCTCTTCTCTGACAAGTGGGTAACATGGGGCAGCTTCCTTAGTCACTTGCCAAAATCATTGTGTAAAGTGATGTCTGCAAATTGGTTAAAAAAGTAACAACCGATTGAGTTTCAGTCAAAATCTAACAGTCTCAGTAGCCTTAGCCAGAGCTCCTGGAAAGCAAAGAGCAAGAAGGGGCGTAGCGGTACTGAGAAAGCTGGCACTGACAGCAGTGCAGCGAGTCAAAATATTAATGGCAGTGACACAGATGCTCACATAGACTCCATTCTGTTAGATACAGGTGTCATTCACACCTGCACAACACACATGGAAGCAGAGCATGCTGTCCCTGGGCACACACACACACATACCCACAGGTACATATATATTCTACTGAAGTGCTATGTGGTTAAACATGGTGGACGGGATGAGAATGTGCCGTGGGGTTCATGTGGTCACTGAAAATATTCTTGTTTGAGCATGCTGATGGAAAGCTTGCAGGGCAAATGCATACAGATGACTCCAATGTCCGGAAAAATGTGCTGTGACACGGCATTATCGTACTGGAGGGTATTGTACCAGAAGAAAGTCCTCAACAGCCTTTGTAAAGTGATATGAAGCAAAATAGCTGTGAGAGTGAGGAAATCGGGGTATTGATCAATGCTGGTGTTGTTGGTATTGATAGTTTAACCGCCTGTACAAAACAAATGTGGGCAATCAGCTCATCTTGAAATAACTTGTACAACTGAATAAAGGAAGTTGTTGCCTAATCTCTTTCATAGTAATTGCTCCATGCCACAAAATCAAGGCCTGACCCAATATGAATTGACACTGAGGAGCGATACTCCATTCACAGCAATAGTCTTTGGATCAAGGTTTCATTTTAAGGGGAGCAAACACAGCATGCTACATTAGCATTCATCTGAGTCGTCACTATCTGTTTCTTGAGAAGCAGACAAGTTTGATATTTTCTGTGTTGCCAAATGAGTCTTAGCATTTATATGCTGGATTGCAAACCATCAAAGCCAACCTGAGCACATCAAAATTTTGGTAAGAGCTGGGGCACTGTAGGCGGCTGCCTGTGACAGACCGCCTCAGTCGGGTGTCTGACATGGGAGTCTCAGTGCCACGTAGCTGCATAGAATCATTTACCACCCAACAAACAGTTAGTGCTTATGAGGCATTTTTCAAAAATCACACTGGGGCCATAGCTGGGGCTTTAGCTATTTAAACATCTTAAAAAATCTGTCCCTCGAGAGGATTTAACTCGGCAGGATTTAGGCTGCTAAGACTCACATCATCAAAGCGACCAAAGCATCAATCCATCTCTTTTCACGCCTAAGGACATAATAGTATCATGCCCCTCCCATGAGGGTGTACTGCAGAGAAATTTCCAAGCTCTCAGCACCCAAACTAGCTAGCTCTGGAAGCAGATGGAGTATAATTATAGCAGTGTTGAGCTGCACCTGAACTAATTAGCTCTGCTGAGAAACAGGGATTGAATTTAATAATGCATGTTCTGCCATACCAAAAAGGCTAGGCTGCCTTTGAGACCCATGCAAATGTCTCTGCATGGTGCTGTGATGAACTCCGTGGATGTACTCTGAAAGTCAGCTTGGAGCTTTTTTTTTCACCATAATCCACTGCACAATGTAGATATCACCTTGTCCCAGCATTCAGGTACCATTGGCATAATTACTTCTCAGCTGTCACTTACCTCCTTACTATTAGTTTAGCATGTTAAGTTCTGCATATGCTCAAGATTTTGCTGTCCAAAATCACCTGAATATTGAGATTTACCTCAAGGACTGCTGTGGCCTAAAGCCTTGAAGCCTTCAAAATGGGACCATCTTCACTATGGGCCTGATGTTACTAGCATGGTCAAAACATGCTCAGAGTAAATGGTAGCTGTGAGAGAGAGGTAGAAGACACTGGTTCAGATGCGTGCTCTGGAGCAGTGATATCTATCAATCACACATGGACTTGAACTCCCATCTTAGATATGTTTCATAATTGCTGGGGTTAAAGCCAGTCTCTCTGGCCTCAGTCCTCTGCATATCGAATTATTTCTACAAAGAGAAGCAACTCTAGTGTTGTGACTGAGATACTTTTCCCACTCTACAGAAAGCTGGGTGTTGGGATGCTGACTTGGGGTGCTGGTTTGAACTCAAGATCTGGTTACGACCTGGGCAGAAGGAGCAGTTTGACCCTGTCCCCCATACACCCAGGGGATGACTTAACTTGAAAGCTCTTACTTCTCGTGGCCTACCACTATTACTCTTTATGGAAAACCTATGTTTTGCATCATGCAAGTGGCTGAGAGCATTTGGGAGATTTAATGACTCTGAACAGAGACTCTAACTCTCTGGACTCATATAAGCACTGTCCCTTTCTGCTCAAAATGTATTTCTTACTAGTTTGGTCCATGCCCTGCTTAGCAGCTTTCTGTTGACCCTGCACTTAGGTGCCTATCCATGAAAAAATTTTGCGAGTTGTTCTGGTTCAGCTAGGATAGGGTTAAGTTTCCTCATCAGAGAAGAGGAAAGAGATCTCCAGCCGGGTTATTCATACCATGCTGACATCAGGTCTGGGCGCAGGAGCGCGGGAACTTTTTTCCTTTGTGGCTTTGGTTGGGGAGCACGGGGCTGTCTGTAACCTTTGCGGTGTTTCTCTGTATATCTTTTGTCTTGTTCACTGTAATTGCTGTTTATTGTTGTTATCATTGCTACTGTTTTTCAGATTGTTTATTACACTGTTGTATTAAATTTCTTCTCATTTTAACCCAGGGTTTGTGCCTCACTTCCAGCCTGACCGGCTGAGGGTGGGGGAGGGACAACAGCAACGTGCTCTCCGGTCCTGGCAGGGCTTAAACCACCACAGCATTTTTGGCACACCAACATGGGGCACAAGAGGGCTGAAATAAGAATCAAAAAGGGACAGACCCTGAGCAGAGTGTGTTAGAGCAATCTGCTGGGTGTAATTTTTCTGTTCGTATTTGTACTGTTTGATAAGAAAATGCTGGCCCATTTGCTTGCTTGGTGGGGCTGGATTATTCCTTATATCCACTGTGTGTTCCCAGTGCTGATGTTTGTTATTGGTGGAAAATGTATAAAGGGGATTGTTTTGTTATACTGACTACTGACTGCTTATAATGCGCTTGTATCACTGTGTGGTGGTGGGCTGGTACCTGGTTGCCATTTGGGCTTTAGTTAGGGGTCTCACTCCCTCTATGGGTGAGCCAGGGGGAGAGATCCTCTTGGTTTTTGAGAGTTTCAGTTATCCTTGGAGCCTGCAGGCCAGTGTGATTGCAGCACAATGTTTTCTGGGTGTCTGCCAGATCTTGTTTTGGGCCATGCGGCACTTCTCTAACAACAGCAGCACCCGGAAACCTGCCCCGAGGTCAGATAACAGTGAGTGGCAAGGGGTGTGGGAAAAGATAGGCAAAGGCCTGAGTCAGTGGGCACCTCCAATGCTTTGGAATTTCACTCCTGAACAAATACAGAGCCCTGAGAAGCTGATGGAGTGCTTAGAAAGGGTCTGTTACCAAGCTGGCAAAACCCAGGAGACACAAATCGCCGCAATGTGTTGGGGACTTGCCCATGCCTACCATGTCCTCTTTAATACCACCCACTGCCCTCAGGGGGGAGAAAAGGCTACAGAACCTGAGAGTGAAGTTACTGGTACAGTATCTGGGCCGTGGGAACAGGCAGAGCCAGTATCAGTCGCCTCCACCAGCACAGCGACTGAGCCAGAGAGCCAGCCAGTGCCGTATCAGTTGCCCCGATAAAGAAAAAATATACTAGAAAGTCAGCTCGCAAAATGGGGGATGGGGATAAGCCAGGCCCAGCATGGGAACAGGAGGAAGGGCCAGAGGTGATCGTCCGACCTCTATCCCCGACTGAGCTGCGAGATATGCGGAGAGATTTCAGCCGCCTGGGAGGTGAGCAGATTTGCACCTGGCTGCTCCGATGCCGGGACAATGGAGCCAGTGCTTTTGAGATGGATGGGAGAGAGGCCAAGCAGCTGGGATCTTTGGCCAAGGATGCTGGCATTGACAGGGAAATAGGGAAACAGGCTCAAACCCTCAGCCTTTGGAAGAGACTTCTGCTCAGTGTAAGGGAGAGGCACCCCTACAAGGATGATATCCTGTGTCAGCTAAGCAAATGGACCAGCATTGAGAAAGGCATCCAGAACCTCAGGGAACTGACTGTGTTTGAAATGATCTATGGTGATCTGAATGATGAGCAGTCACCCATGGACCCGGACCAGGCCCCTTGCACACACCTGATGTGGCGAAAGTTCCTGAAGAGCGCACCAGAAGCGCACTTGAAAGCATTGGCAATAGTGTCCTGGTGGACAGACACCCACAGTCTAACAGTGGATGGAGTGGTTGGCAAGCTCCGGCAATATGAGGGAAATTTCCCTTCATCTCAACATTCCCTGGTCTCAGCTGTGGAGGAACTGTCTCAGAGGGTCCAGAAGATGGAAGAGGACATGTCCTACGTTCCACTTGCACGGGCTGATGTCTCAGCTATTAGAAGTAAACGTTTCCCCACCCAAGAGAAAGGCAGCAGAAGGTACACACCACGAGGCACCCTGTGGTTTTTCCTCCGCGACCATGGAGAAAACATGAGGAGGTGGGATGGACAGCCCACTGCCGCCCTAGCTGCACGAGTAGAGCAGCTGAAAGGGAAGACCATCACAAAAGGGGAGTCCTCCAAGAAAAGGGCAGCTCCAGTGTCTGGTCGGAAATCCCGCAGACAGAATCTTGCAAAAAGTGAGTGATGATGAACAGGATTAGAGGGGCCATGCCTCCAGCCAGGTGGAGGAAAGGGACAATCGGATTTACTGGACAGTGTGGATCCAATGGCCTGGCACGTCAGACCCACAAGAGTATAAGGCTTTGGTGGACACTGGCGCACAGCGCACCCTGATGTCATCGAGCTACAGTGGTGTTGAATCCATCTGCATCTCCGGAGTGACAGGGGGATCCCAACAGCTGACCCTACTGGAAGCTGAAGTGAACCTGACTGGGAAGGACTGGCATAAGCACCCCATTGTGACTGGCCCAGATGCCCCGTGCATCCTGGGCATAGACTATCTCAGGAGAGGGTACTTCAAAGACCCAAAAGGGTACAGGTGGGCTTTTGGTGTACCTGCCCTGGAGGAGGTTGAACAGTTGTCCACCTTACCCGGCCTCTCAGAGGATCCCTCAGTGGTGGGGCGGCTTAAGGTTGAGGAGCAGCGAGTGCCGATTGCTACCAGGACAGTGCACCGGCGGCAGTACCGCACCATCCGAGATTCCCTGGTCCCCATCCATCAGCTGATCCATCAACTGGAAAGCCAGAAGGTGATCAGCAAAACTGACTCCCCCTTTAACAGTCCTATATGGCCAGTGAGAAAGCCTAATGGCGAATGGAGGCTAACTGTGGACTACCGTGGCCTGAATGAAGTTACGCCAGCAATGAGTGCTGCAGTGCCGGACATGCTAGAGCTCCAGTATGAACTGGAGTCGAAGGCAGCCAAGTGGTACGCCACGACTGACATTGCTAACGCGTTCTTCTCCATTCCGATAGCGCCAGAGTGCAGGCCACAGTTTGCGTTCACTTGGAGAGGCATCCAGTACACCTGGAATCGATTGCCCCAGGGGTGGAACCACAGCTCCACCATTTGCCATGGACTGGTCCATATTGCACTGGAGAGAGGTGGGGCTCCAGAACACCTGCAGTACATTGATGACATCAGTGTATGGGGGAACACAGCCAAGGAAGTCTTTGAGAAAGGGAAGAAGATAATTGAAATCCTCCTGAAGGCCGGCTTTGCCATTAAGCAAAAGAAAGTCAAGGGGCCTGCAAGGGAAATTCAATTCCTAGGAATAAAATGGCAAGATGGGCGTCGCCACATCCCAATGGAGGTGATAAGATAACAGCCATGGCCCCACCAACCTCTAAAAAGGCGACTCAGTCTTTCCTGGGCGCCATGGGGTTCTGGAGGATGCACATCCCGAACTACAGCCTGATTGTGAGCCCTCTCTACCACGTAACCCCTAAGAAGAACGATTTTGAATGGGGCCCTGAGCAACAACAATCCTTTGAACAGATTAAACGGGAGATTGCCCAAGCAGTAGCCCTCGGGCCAGTCCAGGAAGGGCAGGAGGTTAAGAACATGCTCTACACCGCAGCCGGGGAGAATGGCCCTACCTGGAGCCTCTGGCAGAGAGCACCTGGGGAGACCCGAGGCCGACCTCTAGGCTTTTGGAGCCGGGGATACAAAGGCTCTGAAGCTAATTACACACCAACTGAGAAGGAGATACTGGCAGTGTACGAAGGAGTTCGGACTGCCTCAGAAGTGGTCGGCACTGAAACACAACTCCTCCTGGCACCCTGACTGCCGGTGCTGGGTGGATGTTCAAAGGAAAGGCCTCCTCCATGCATCATGCAACAGATGCCACGTGGAGTAAATGGGTTGCGTTGGTAACACAACGGGCTCGAATAGGGAACCCCAGCCGCCCAGGGATACTAGAGGTGATTACGAACTGGCCAGAGAGCAAAGATTCCGGGATGTCACCAGAGCAGGAGGTGACACGTGCTAAGGAGGCCCCACCCATATAACGAACTGCCGGATGAGGAGAAGCGATATGCCCTGTTCACTGATGGATCTTGTCGTATTGTGGGAAAACATCGACGGTGGAAGGCTGCTGTGTGGAGTCCCACACTACAGGTCACTGAAGCTGCTGAGGGACAGGGTGAATTGAGCCAGTTCACAGAGGTGAAAGTCATCCAGCTTGCTTTGGATATTGCTGAGCGGGAAAAGTGGCCACGGCTCTACCTCTACACTGACTCGTGGGCAGTGGCGAATACCCTGTGGAAATGGCTGCAGCAATGGAAGCAGAACAACTGGCAACGTAAGGGTAAAACCGTCTGGGCTGCTGAAGTATGGCAGGACATTGCAGCCCATGTGGAAAACCTCGCTGTGAAGGTGCGCCATGTGGATGCCCATGTACCCAAGAGTCGGGCCACTGATGAACATCGACACAACCAGCAGGCAGACCAAGCTGCTAAGATCAGAGTGGCTCAGGTGGACTTGGACTGGCAGCACAAAGGTGAACTGTTCATTGCCCGGTGGGCCCACGAGACCTCGGGCCACCAAGGTAGGGATGCAACATACAGGTGGGCTCGAGATGGAGGGGTGGACCTCACCATTGACACCATTGCAGAGATCATCCATGGATGTGAGACGTGTGCTGCAATCAAACATGCCAAGCGGGTGAAGCCCCAGCGAAATGGAGAGCGATGGCTGAAATATAGATATGGAGAGGCCTGGCAGATCGACTACATCACACTGCCACAGACCCGCCACAGGAAGCGCCACGTGCTCACAATGGTGGAAGTAACCACTGGGTGGCTGGAAGCTTACCCAATGCCCCACGCCACCGCCCGGAACACCATCCTGGGCCTTGAAACCCAAGTCCTGTTGTGACACGGCACCCCAGACAATGGGGCCCACTTCCAAAACAACCTCATAGATACTTGGGCAGAAGAACGTGGTCTACCATATCCCCTACCACGCACCAGCCTCTGGGAAGATCGAGCGCTACAATAGACTGTTAAAAACCACGTTGAAAGCACTGGGAGGTGGGACATTCAAAGACTGGGACATGCATCTAGCAAAGGCCACCTGGCTAGTCAACACAAGACGATCTGCCAGTCGAGCTGGCCCGGCTCAGTCGAAACCTCCACGTGCTGTAGATGGGGATAAAGTCCCTGTGGTGCGCGTGAAGAATATATTGGGAAAATGGTCTGGTTTAGTCCTGCGCCAGGCAAAGGTAAAGGCAAACCCATCCATGGGATTGCTTTTGGTCAAGGACCTGGGTGCATCTGGTGGGTGATACAGGACAATGGAGAGGTCCGATGCATACCACAGGGGGACTTGATTCTGGGTGAGAACATGCCGTAAATTATGCTGTGCCTGTGTAAATTAATACTTTGTTATTGTTAACTGCTAAATGGCAGCTGGACATGACGCAGGTGGTATAGAATAAAGGGGTGGATTATGTCCTGGTTCAGCTAGGATAGGGCTAAGTTTCCCCAGCAGAGAAGGGGAAAGGGATCTCCAGCCAGGTTATTCATACCATGCTGACATCAGGTCCAAGCGCAAGAGTGCGGGAACTTTTTTCCTTTGTGGCTTTGGTCACGAGAAGCATCGCGAGTGAGCTGTCTGTAACAATTTAGCGGTATTTCTCTGTATATCTTTTGTCTTGTTCACTGTAACTGCTGTTTATTGTTATCATTGCTACTGTTATTGTTCAGATTGCTTATCACACTGTTGTATTAAATTTCTCCTTATTTTAACCCGGGGTTTGTGCCTCACTTCCAGCCTGACTGGCTGAGGGTGGGGGAGGGACAACGGCAATGTGGCCTCCGGTCCCGGCAGGGCCTAAACCAACACACAAGTATTGTAAGAGGTATGATTAACACTATGGGTGATGTGTGGCATTGCTTAATTCTATAAAGCCTAGTTACTGCCCAGGAAGTGCAGATGGAAATTGGACCCTTGAATTACTTAAAGTCTTTTGAAAATTTAAGCCATGGTTTATAACAGTTGATGATTTTTTAATGTAGCTCCTTTAGACAAATTTAATGACTCTGTGTGCTGCAGACAACAAATTACAACTACTGTATCAAACATGCACACAAATCCAGAGGTGTCTTTTAATTGGTTCTTCAATTTTAAAAAACACAAGCTTCAATATTTGAGCTAAAGGAGATTTTTGATAACGAGTACTGATGTATCTTACTGGGGCCACTGTTGCAGAGGTAAGTAGTTCTCTCATCAGAAACTCAAAATATCAAAATATCTTTGATTTTGTTGTAGAATATATATTTTTTTTTCATTCTGCTGATAGGGTCTGAATCAAAATCCCTTAACTAGAAAAAGACCTGATTTACAAGATTGGTAATAGCTGTTTTGAATTTGATTGCCTGTGTGGGAAACACGGGAGTCCATATTTCCCCTGTTCTTCCTCTATTTGCTCCACCATGTATTTGGGTCAAATAACCTGTTTCTGAAAATACTAGTGGTAAGTGGGAATCAGATGCAATAGAAGCAATACTGCATTTATAATAAGGGGAAAGGGATAGATGTGGAGAGAGGAAGGAAAATCCCAAATCTGAGAACCTTCCCTCATGTTTCTCCTGGTGTGGTGCAGAGACAGGCTGTCTCTTGTACAGGGGGAGTAGAAATGCAGCCTCTTCCTAAATAATTAAATGAATACTTAACCTGCAGGTTTAAAACTTACAGTATATTATAAAACAATTATGTTTCCTTTGCATGAAAAAGCTGAATTGCTATTCAGCTTCTTTTGTCATCTGTATGCATGAGTCTGGAGCAATTAGTATGAATATATTGCAGGTGTAGTATCTCAGGAAATTGCAAGAATCTGTGCGGTATTTTTGTACCATAGAGGAGTGCCAGAGTTATAACTCCTGGAAGAGTTGAAAACTGGAGACATGTGAGCATCTGAAGTGTGATTTTATAATGATAACAAGCACTGATAGCCGTCTATATAATAGGTATGAAATGAATGCTATATTTTCTCAGATTGTACCACTACTCATTTAATTTAACTGGAGATTGCAAACTATTTAATTCTAGATTGTGGATTACCTTTCTCACATTCCCCGTTTATCTTTCTAACTGTAGATAGAGTTTTCTGAGTGGTAACAGCAGTGGTATTGTGTTAGCTTTGATGTTGTCTCCAGACAACATCCTATTCCTGTGAAACACATTTTTGCATGTTCTTTAAGATAAACTACTTGGGAACTCGTGAGCCCTGAGTTTTGTTTGGTGTCATTTTGTTGCATCTAACAGTTCATGAAAAACTGATCCTTGTGCCTGACTCTGAGATGCAGTTTCATTTTTAAGTGCAAATTCCTCATAAATTCAGGTGAGTACGGTAAGATAAACACTTCCTAAAGCCAAATCTCAACATGGTTTTTTTTTTTTTTTTTTTTTTTGTAAAGTGGTAAAAATCCGCATTTGCTGAGTATTTGGCTCTTAGAGTTACCTGACCTGATAATTTTTACTTATGCTCCATTTATATGAGTGGAATAGAGGGACCTCAAAGACCATGGTGATTATTCATATATGGTTTGATGCCCTTTTATTCCACTGCAGAGGCTTAAAGGAGCCACTGTGGTAATAAGATTCATGCCCACCATTTTACTTACATGAAATCACTGACTTGATGAATGATACTGATATGGAACGTTTACTTTTTTGCAGGTGTGAAGGGAAAAATTAATCCTGGGGACTTCAACAAAAAACCCAGTGACTTCAGCCAAAACTGTTCGCACATGGAAAAATTTCTGATAACCCTTATCACAGACACGGAGTGACACATGGGCATGTCCACTTACTTTGACTTTTAGGAAGTGGAAAAGGAGGAGGAAATGCAAGAACCAGATTTAAAAAACAGCCTGTGGCAAAGTAAGGAGTTTTCAGGTTGTCAGCGTGGTGAGTCATCTGCACAGTGTTTCCATAAACATGACATCAGTGACTACTCCTTCCTTTTAGCTGCAGTAACATACACACACTTCAGTAGAGTGGGAGGAGGAAAGAGGGCTTACTCTGAAATGGAAATCGCAGGAGGAGGATATCACATGAAACAGACTCCCGGAGCAGGCAAGACTTGTGACAGGATAAAGATTATTTGTCCCGTAAATAGCAGTCCTAAAAACATGGTAGCTTGGTAGGGTGTTATATGAGAAAAAGATATGTATTAAAATCTGGTGTTGTACTGTGTGATGCACGGATGTTTTCAGCGTGCTTGTGGTTAATGCTGAGAGAACAAGACACTCTCAGCTCCCCTCTAAAATTTTAATGCTAACAGAAAATCTATTGTTTTCATCTAATCTTAGTTTGAGAAACACCCTTCTTTTGTATTGGTTATGAAGTAAGAAAATTTGTGGGCTCCATGGCACTACCCCTCTCCTCTGTCTCTGGGTTCTCTGCATGGGTCTGTAGCTAATGTGGCAACACCCGTCCTATATTTCAAGAGGCCTTTTGAGCAGACTATCAAAAAAAGAGTTTAGAGATTTAAAAAAGAGCTAGAGATTGCGTTGTCCTCTGTGACTCTGGGAGAATTTAATGGAGTTGGAGACTAATCTGCCCACAGTTGCTCCTTGGAGCATGGGGAGTAAATTCCCTTAGCTCTGAGGAAGAAGTCAAATCTTCTCAATGGTGCACTTCAGCCAATTTTTCTCTTTTCCTCCCTCAGGTAGAGTTTTCTATGGGAATGATTGAGGCTTGACCCTATGGAAATTAGAATTTGCAAAGACCTATTATAAAATTGATTTTTATTTCCTTGTCACTGTGAAGTTGTTCCCTATAGCATGTTCTCTAATGATTTATCCAGGAGTTTCAAATGTTGTAAGTACCAGTGGTTCTGTATTTCCCCAGCCTGTCTCACTGACGGATGGTGCAGAGATGGGGATCGCAAGATACAGTAGAGATGAAAAGAGAGATAGCCAAATAAGATAAAGATGAAATTTCTTTTATACTGTAGGAGTAAACTGCTTTGGAGGATCAGGAGAGAGACCAGCAGCATTTGTGGTGTATATTCTGAGTGATGCAATAGTTTAGATCTGGGGTACATTTAAAGACAGTGAGCTTTGCCTCAGACACAAACCCAATGACTTTTAAAGTTATCTCCCTTTATATCTATTGAAATGCTTTTGCCACTCTTTTCTTGTATTATGTTTGCACAGTATCTGGGAGAAGACCCTCTTCCTCATCTCTTCCCCACTGTTCTCTTATTAATGCCTCCCTCTATGCAGCTCCCTGCCCACTCACGCTTCTAGGGAAGCAGATGTGATGAGAAGTGCTGAAGCAATATGAGATGTGATGTTCTTGAAGAATCTCTGATCTGCAGAACAACATCTTGTGAGATTTACAACTCCAAAGGATTTACCATAAATAAATAAAACCTTTCAACACCTTACAGCTCCTGGGAAACAAAATCCAAAACATTCTGAGTTTCACTTATCACTTCTTATTGCCGGTATTACTGGCAAATTTGCTGTCTGTTCGGTCCCATTGTGCTGTCCACCTGCCTCTTGCATTCTGCCTCAAGCAGCCACAGCAGTGTCCTGTCTCTTTTGCCACTCGTCCATCTAATATAGCAGTGTGTGGGTGATGTAATGCTTGAGGATAATAACCTAGTATCTTTTCTGACTTCTACATATGAACTTTGGTGTTTACTACTTCTTTTCTGTTTGGTATCGACTCTGGAAATTTTTACACAGACAGCAAATGAGGTTGTGAATTCAGTCTACAGGTTTCTCTTTTCATGGGGCTCCTCTTTTCCTTCATTACTTTTGCTTTGTTTGTTCAAATTAAATATTTATTGCATTTTAAAGAAGAATGAACTTTCAGTACAAGATAATAAAGGATTTATCCGATGATAAAACATGTAAATCTTTCCAGAAACTTCAGGAGGATTTTAATATTAATGCAGATCAAATATGGAAATACATGCAACTTGTGAATAGTTTTATGGAAACAGGAAGAGCTGTGGAGTCAGTGTAGGAGTAATCCTTATTAGGATGAGTTTCTGATATTGATAAGACAGAAATACAGTATCTCAATTTTTTCTCTTGTTTAAATCTCTTCATTGTTTTGTGAAAGGACAGAAAAGAATGACAAGTCTTTTTTAAAAAATAAACTGCTGAAGAAATAATTAGAGAATAAACTGTAGGGAACAAGTTTGTAGTGTCAAGGAAAGAAAATCAGTTGTGTAATAGGTCTTTTCAATTTCTAATTTCCAGAGGGTCAATCATCAGTTTCCCCTGTAGAAAAAATAGATTAATTATAGATAATTGATATTTTACTATTTTAAATATTTTAATAAGCATGGATATCCCTCCTCCTGCGGTGCCTCGGGGTAAATCTTCATTTCTCCTAGTATGAATTTCAGTGCAGTGAGGGCCTAGTAGTCCGTATTCCTAACTTAATAAAACATACTACTCAAATTAATGCTTAAAGTACCTAATTTTTTAAGTCTCCCATTTATTCTTTCCAAAATGTCACTGAAGTCATGTAATGTACTTACCCAACAGCAAACCAAAACAAAACAGAAATGATAAATTTGGAGAAAAATGAGAAGAGAAAATCAAGAGGTAAGGTATGGGTGAATTTTGTACATGGCAAAATTCTCTATACTTTTTAATTTTTAGATTTTTTTTTTTCAAGAATGGATCATGATATAGATAGTGAAATTTCATAGCTTACATTATAACCCTTAAAGAGCAGCATGAAATAGAGAGATATTGAGGTTCCTGCTTCATACCTAAATGGAACATCCCCCTTCAACAATATCTGATCACCACTTTTATCACAGCAACGTCCCAGTTTGATTTGGTTGACTTTCACACATGCTCAGAGAATACACTGATCAATTTAGAAAAGTTGGATGTGATTGGGGAGATCTGTGGTTGAAAAATTCCCAAGATCAAGGATTTAAGCAAATAAGATAGGATTTTCAGAAGGTCCTCAAAGATCTAAGTCCTGTGTGAAGTCCAGGGTTCCAATGCCCAGAAATACTCTTGAGTGCAGGATATTACAGAGGATGGGTCACACTACACAGCCTCTGTTTTTCTGTCTCTTCTTTGCAGAGAGCTTCCTTCAGCAGAAAATCCTCAAAGATCTACAGTGGTGTTTAGGAGTGTGGGATAGGCGGTACAGAGCAAAGAAATCCAGAGACCACCTTATTCTTCTAACACTTCCCTGTAATACTATCTCTTCTCAGTCTTAGTATTACAATTTTGAAAGAGATTTCAAATTCACACAGTATGATGACTTTGCAAGTCTGCATATGAAACTCATTTGTGCTGTGCTCCAAAATAATTTCTGAAAACACCCTGCTCCCATTTATCATTCAAGATGAAGGTTTCTTTCACTTACTGTGTTCTAGGACATGCTTTCAGCTAACTAGTGAAAAACCTCTGCAGCATGTTTTGCTCATTAGAGAGGCATTTTGATGTTAAAGAAATATTTTCCTTTTTATTTTAGAACGTCTCAGTGGATAAATAGTATACAGATTTTCCTGAAATGTGCTTTGAGGGCAGCAGCTTGGAAAATGAAGAACAGATCCTTCAGATCTCTGAAATTAATGGGGAAATTCAGTGAAATTTGGATTAGACTCTGATGATAAAGCAATCTGAAACAGAAACATCATTAAAAGATACTGGTAATGAAATTGTGAGTTTATTTGTCTGAAAAACAGCTTGTGAGGTAATAAGTAATGAATTATTGTTAAGAAGTACATCTGTCTCTAAAGTGAAAAATGTCTTGTTGGATGCATTTTACATCTGTACTGATTAAATTATTAAAATAAGTACCTTTGAGATAAGAGGATGTACTATAAAGATGACCAAGCAAACAGAGGGCTAGGGGGCTTTTATGCTAATTAAATGATGGACACACAGTGAAGGGACAAATTGTTAATATATACTAAACACTGAAAATCTAGAAGACCATCTGATACATTCTGCCAGAGAGAAAACATGTCTGTTTAATTAAGGGCTGTAATACTGCATGTATGCTTGCAGGCAGAGATAAGGTAGCTAATCTAGCTTTTTCTGAGGTGCACTCTGTCTTAGTGCTAAAATTTCAACCTTAAGATTCCCCTAATGTTGCTGTTTGTATGGGATTGTTTCTCGGTTTCTGGCACGTAACTGATTCCCTGAGAGATAGATGCGCCTCCAAATAATGACTGCTTGTCAGGAAGATATTTTTTCATACCTGGCTTTAATGCAGACCTTTATTTTACAGACAGTTTTCTCAGAGGCTTATGCTGTCTTACTTTTAATGGATGAAAAAAAATGGGGGTGAGTGGGAAATGCTGTCATGCAGGCGTTCCAGACGAGACTGGGACAACATCTCATTTGAATAACCACTCTGTGGATCTGTCAAGCTGAGCTGAGACATGCCTCAGCAACCTCGACTCAAAATCGAGCCCTCGGACAGAGGGCGGGATGCAGGAGTGCTCGCAGCCTGTGCGCACCCTGGCTCCCCTTGCCGCAGTGCCTCTGCTCGGGAGAGTGCTGGCATGGGCAGAGAGTGGTCTCACAGAGGAGCTTAATTGCGCCTTTGCTGTATTACACAGAAACATATGGCTCAAAGCCTACAGGAAAATATCAGGAAAGGAAATTTGCAGCAGTAACACAAACCTTATTTTGCATGAAGTAAAATCAATATTTGTTATCTGAGTGCCTTCCCAGGGTTTAAAAGCCATGTGTTCGATTTCACTGAGTTTGGGGTATTTGCCTTCACTCCCTCCTCAGTTTACAGTTGTTTTTATGGGGAAGCTGCATTTTCCAGGGTTGTGTATGTGGACTGCAGTATATGAATTTTGCTCCTCATCATTGCCCATATAAAACACTGGGGTGATGGATATCTGCCCAAAGGAATTTCAAGTGCCATAAATTCAGAGCAAACCTGGCATGATGTGTACTTCCCTTACAAAGCTCTCACAATTATTTTTTTTCAGTTGAGTAGGTCTCAGTAGGACCAAAACAGCCTCCCACAAGCTTTGCAGTAGTAAACCTGTACTAGTAGGGACTACTGTTCTGAGCAATGTGAATAGTGAAATTGGTGCAAATAGCACCAGGATTTATTTCTCACTTTTATTTTAAACGTCCAAGGTCTCAAAAAGCACCAGCGTCTTGTTGGTTCTTGGTGTGAAGTGACTTGCAGCTAGCGAGTACGCCTCCAGGTGGGTCCCATGGAGGAGCTCATGGAGCTGTGCTCAGCGATGGACAGTCACCACCAATGCAGCTGAACCGATCTGACTCTCTTTGTGCTTGAGCTATAGATGTTTTCCCAAACAGATTAGCACTGATTAGCAATGAATTATCAAGCGTAAAATGAGTTTCTTGGCTTCTAGCCACTGGACACATACAAAGAATGGATATCTGCAAGAGGAGGAGGAAAATGAGTATCCATGGATGAGTAAAAGGCTTGTACGTATTTGTTGTTGCAGATTATTGTCAGCTCAGAATAAAAAGGGGTCACTGCCAGTTAAATACAACACTCTGTCCTTGCAGTAAACACATTGTTTTGTAGAAACAGGAGCTCTTAAATTATTTCCTTTCTGCTTATCTGTGATTTTTTTAATATATCCAGCAACGTGATATTTGAGCATTTCTGTCATTCAGAAGCAATCTGCTCTTTAGATGGAGCTGCTTGCTTAAAATGCTGATGTTGATGATGCTGAAAACATGGGGTGGGGGAAAACTCAGGTCCCATCTTGAATAGGCTTGCAGACACTCTGTTACTTTAAGAGAAGGTAAAAGACATTTTAAGTGCTTAATAGCTATTTAGAGAACAAATAAACAGTTGGAGTACTTTCTCTAAAGGGAAACATTATTGGCAAGGGAGCTGCTTCAGACAGGGGTGAAAAAGTAAATTGGTCCACCTGATTATGAAGAAGAGGGTGATCAGTAAAATGGTTGGTCTACTACTCTGCTCTGTGAAATAGAAGGACTCTCACTTTATTTCAGTGATGACAGGATGAGGTTGCAAGGCTTCTCTTAGCCAGCAGGAACACGCAGTCTGCTCAACCCTTCTGCCAGTTTGTTTTAGTTATTCTAAGCAGTCTGATGGTAGGCGCAATATCCTCACAGTTAACAGGTGTATTATCACTTTAATTATCTTTAACTACCGGGCATGCTGTGATAGTAGGCACTGAGAGATTCAAATATACAGTAGATCTGGTAAAAACTGCTTGTCATGAGTGGACTGAAACGCTTATTTTTTGCACATAAGAGATAATGTTTGTCACTAGCACCCATCATCTTGGCTATACATGCAAATTAATTTGCCAGCAGTCTTATGATTGACATCTGAAGAAATAATTTATGCAAAAATATAGATGATGTCCTACATTTACTTACCAAAAGGAGACTTTGACATTTTTAAAAGAAAAACCCCAAACAATTATTTCAAACTTTTGTTATGAAACCAGATAAAAAATTGAATAAGAAACCAATTATGTTTTCTTACGTGATGAACAAGAAGGGGGATATTTATATCTTATTTCTGTTTGTGTGTGTGTATAAAGAAAGTGCTTGCATGCTGATGGGACAAAGGAGGGGAAAAGGCTAAATTTGACTTTTTGTTGAAGAATTTTGTGGGTTTTGTTGTCTGTTGAAAACCAACATTATTACAGAAATCTCACTGAATAACTCAAGTTTCTATATGACCAGATTTCAAAATAACATTTTCTAACAGACTGATGTATATCCTTTACATGATATATTCCTTTATGGCCTCTAATTATTTAATAATTTATTATCTTCCATTTTTTCCCATTCTGTGTTTTCTTTCCTTCTCTTATAGATCCTTGTTATCTAACACACATTTACTCATGTTACTCATCTCTGTTTCTTCTCTTTATGCATTTGTTTTCTATGGCTGTCTCCTTTTCCACTTCCCAAATCTTCTCCTTGTGGTTTTTTTTTTGTTTGTTTGTTTGTTTGTTTGTTTTTTTGTTTTGAAGCTGCTCAGAAATGCATGTCAGTAGTATTAAATCTCATCTTATAAACCTAGCTTCCCCATGTCTAGTTCATAAAAGCAATGGGCTAATGAGAAAAAGATGCATGACTTCAGCTTTTTATTTATTTCTAGGCTCACTGTGAATCCTAAGACATGTGATGCAGCTGGGTATGCTGACTTTACTGGAAGATTCATGGACAGTTACTGTAGTGTTATGATGTTTCCAGACAAACGTATATATTGCAGGTGTGTAGCACTGTTTTCACAGTGGATTCTTGACAGGTTATAAAGAGCATCCATGTGGCAATGCACCAGCATTCAGACATCACTGAGGTATTCAGACATCAGTGGTTAGCCCTTGTTTGCCTTTAAGTGAATCCACTCCAAGCAATTTGTCATCTCTCTGTTTCTAGCAATATTAAATACACAATCTTGCACCGATCTCTTGGCGTAGAAGAATGTCTGTACTTGGAGCAGTGTGTTCATTGAAAATTTTTTTTTACCCTTCAGCCTCGTATGGATCTTTAACGATCTGCTATATACTGCCTCTTTCTCTAATCTTCTGAGAGAGTCAGTAGGCACAAACTGTACTGAGAAAATTACACCATACCACACTCTGAAACTGTGAGTTTGATTCCAGCCCATCTGGTGGGACTGCTGCTAAAAGCCAGCATCTAAAGATGCAGCTCATTTGAATTCTGGGTGTACACGTGAGCTAATACGAATGTGCTCAGAGACTGAAGGCTGATGTATCAAAGACACCGTTCAACACCACCTCAGGAGTGTTCCTAATAGTGCGACCATTTTTTCTTTTCACTTCTGTCAAATTTATCAATGTCTGATGTCATTCTTTCTCACAGAGAGAGCCTATTAATATGTATAAAGTGTAAAAAAAAAAAAGTTCATCCCTATGCATTAACATTTACTCATGGCAATTATGTTTGAGCTTATTAATTTTGTATACTCCCTCCTTCCACTTTTCTTTCTTTCTTTTCCACCCCTGGTACCAGATCTATCAATTTTCATGAAGCTGTGTGTATGTGTGAGTGTGCATACCCCTGTATGTATTTATGTGTGTATATATACATCTCTATATATAGTTCATTACTAATGACTGAACAATTTTACCCACATTTTGTATCTTACTGCTAGAGCATTTCCTAAGAAAACTAATGACTGCTTACCTGGAGCTAGACCAAGCTATTAGACAAGCACGTAACTGTATTGCCCCAGGAAGTATACAAGGAAGGAATTGGACCTGAAAGCAGCATAGTTTGTCTTGCCTCTCTTTCCTTATTTGTGAAACAAAGAGGTAATTTACACGTCTCCCTTTTCATGTGCCTTTTTCTGGTGCAGGTTAATTTTCCTATACAGTCAGCCAGCATGTAAGAGACAGAGCCGAATGGCTCTCACATCTTGCCACCTCCCTTGTTCCAGAAGTCCCTCCCTCCTGAGCCTCGATCATCCCATCCTGCTGGACATCCCCTGGGGATGCCCCTGTGCCAGGCTGAGCCGGAGAAGGGACAATTTTCTAAATATTCTCTGTGCGGGAAGACAGCCATAAGGTTAAATACTGCACATCTCCTCTTATGAAATGTTTGCCTGCCTGTGTTTGCTCAGATTCTCCCTAAGAGCATCAGCTCTGAGTCCCTGACCTCCCTTGCTCTGTGTGGGGCAGAAGGGGGCTGCGTGCTCCCTGGGCTGTGCCGCTCTGCTACCCTCCATGGGTCTGGGACCCAGCGGTTGGTGACTGGTGTGCGTGCAGGACCTCGTACCCATGGGATGCATGTCAAGTGCTTTCCCCACCTGCAGCAGGAGAACTGTACGCCACAAGCTGGGATTTGCACTGACTTTGGTGGAAACCACCATTTGTTTTAGTCAGTGAACTGACTAGGCGAGGAGGCCTTATGTAGGGTGAGATTTTGCTGGAAATGAGAGCGTCAAGGCACCTTCTCAGAAAGGGGCTGTGACTCCAGTTCACATCCTTGGTTTGATGCATCCTGCAGTGTACCCCCTACCTTCAGCAGGGCTGGCCAGATTCAGTCAAAAGATAGAGGAGAGATTATATCTTAATGCTGTATAACTCTTCATACTCCTCCTCCTGTGGGGGTATTTATAATACAACTAAATCCCCTTCCATCCCCTTCCAGCTCCACACAGGGACCTGGAACTTGCAAATAAATGAATCTTTGCAAGAACTTTAAACTGCAGTCTTTAGGTTTAGGGATGTCACTGCATTCTGCTCTGTGACAGGATAGGATGGAGAAAGAAAAACCAGAGAAACTAGAGTCCTATTTCAAGGAGTAAATTCAGCCTTATTGGCTCAGCCACATCAAAAAAAAAGAGCCGCTAGTGCAGTAATCACTGCAGTACCTAGAGACTACAGTCAGGATTGGAAGGATGCAGCTTTGATGTTTTCCTAAAATAAATACAAACTTTTTTTACTCTTTTAAGTTGAGTCAACAAAAGAGTGGTTAACTGCTCTGTTAACCAAAAGGCCCCCAGCTTTACTTTGGCCACTTTTTCTTCTGCCATGGCTTAAATCACAGTTTAAACATTATCTTCATTTGTTCTCTTAGTGATTCACTGGAAACTAGAAGGCAGAGGACAGAAGCGAAGCAGGACCTATGGCTTTAAAAACAGGACTTTGATACCCATTTGCTTGTGTTCAGTCCACTCCTGTTTGCATCCTTAACACTTGCATTTACAGCTGCTCACAATGAAATAGGCAGCAGCCCTGTCTGGCAGGAGGCTAATCAGAGTGGACTGCCATGTCCCTAGATATCACTTCATCACCTATGGACAGCCTCACTTGTCTGAGGTCTTTGTGCTGGTGACCCCTCAGCTATCCTAGCAAGTTATGTTGGCTTTCCTGGGTTCAAGCGAGATGCTTCAATCCAAATCAACTGTAATCAAAAATAACTATAATTATCATGGTCAAAATAAGTTTAATTTCTTCAAAGAAGTACTATGTGTGTCTGTTCATGTGACTAACATCACCATTACCTGCTTTTTGTACATATGTACAATTGCACAGCTGCTGAAGCCCCCGTAAGCTGGGTGATTTATTAGCCCTGTGTGCCACTTGCCTGTCCCATTCAGCAGGAATCTATAATCTAACCCTTTGCCTTATGGCATTAAAAGGTGCAATTAATCAATAAAGGGAATCGGTTAATATTCTACACACGTAAGTGCCAAACATCAGAATAATATGCTCTCTCATGGCTGACATCCCATCATTTTGTTGTTTAGCTAAAAAGGAAATTGGCAGGACAACCACAGCATACACCATGGGATTGCTCTGCAGATCTGGGGCAGTTGTTATATCTGCTGCAGAGAAATATTTTCTCTGCTGAAAGAGTTTTTTAAAAATAAATAGAAAAGTTGTTAAGGAGTAAAATGTTGCTTTCTGTGATTTGGGAAACTTTCTTCCCCTATTTCAAAGACTTAAGTGGCATGGGGGAATCCCCTAGCAGCCATAGGCCCTGGGAATTAAATTTTCTCCATCTGTTCCCTCTTCTCTAAGCAACAGAGCACGAATCCTACTACTATCTATTTCTTTAAGCAGTCTCCCGTGGAAAGAAGGAGACTTGATTAGTGCGTGCACATATGGTTGCCTGTCCACATTTGGAAGACTGGCCACTAAGAGAAAACATCGGCTTGATATTCATTACTATCCTCGAGCTCTCTGCACTGTATACAAGAAAAGGTAACCTTTCCATTGTGGGAGGCAATACATGTGGGAAACAAGGTTTGAGATATTCTTACCAGAAACTGAATCAATTCATTTGCTGTACAGTTCTCAAAACAGCCCTTCTCTTAATCAAGGGCTGACCTGGGTTCAGTAAGTTTGTGGCTCTTGTGTATCGCCAGTGCTCTGCAGATGATCTAGTATAGTTTCCTGGCAGGTGCGGTCTTCTTAGCAATACCTTATTTTCTCAAACCATTTCAATGTTGTTCATAAAGCAGTAGTATGTATCTTCATATTTCTTAATCTTCTGAATTGCTGTTGACTTTTCTAAATGGAATTGTCTTGAATTTCTTTCTTCAGCTGTTTCTTGAATAGGCAATATTTTTGTTTTCCAGAAAATGCTGTTATAAAGTGTGCTTCTCTGATCTTTCAGCTTTCTGGTGAGTAATTAAAACAGACTCTTCAGTTTTCTTTATGTTTTCTGTATGAAGCTGCCATGAACTTAAAGCAGGTTTTCATCCCAGGCTGTTTTGTCTATGTCTAAATGCTCATGTTTCATTTCATTTCACAAGCTACTGGGTTTTTTTTCTGGAGCAGAGGCCTTTCTGTTACACTGAGTTTCAAAAGAGCTGGCCTTGCTTATACCTGAATATGGGTAATTTTGTGTCTGACTGAGACTATTTGGTACAGTGGTGGCTTAATTTTAAGATTTGGTACTTGTTTAGAAAAAGCTTTGCAGGATATGGCTGCATCCTATGTTCCTTATTCACTAGACTGCTCTTTTTCACTCACCTTTGAAACGCCTATAATATGGTCCATGTGTATAGACTATGTTTTATGGATCGAGTGAATTGGCAAATTAAGCTGCCTGGCTATGGAATTCAGTTCCTTGAAGTGCAGTGCTGAGTCTTTCGTTCCAGTGCAGATAGGGGAAATTTATAACAGACGTCAAGAGATTTGAGATATTGCAGGACAGTCACTTTTTATCAGTGGTGCTTTAATAATGAAGAGTTTCAAAAAGAGCACTGTTGCAGAACTTCACAATCACCGTCTGGACACAGGCTGGCCTAACATTTGGTTAATGGTTCTGTTGGTTTTTTTTAGAGACATGGTCAAACAATGAAAAATGAACTTCATGAACAACAATAAGAATTTAAGGGGCTGAAGATATTTTGTACAAAAGATTTTAAAGGGCCTAGTCTGTGAATTTTTAAATTAGTAAATATGGTTATTCTAATTTTGATCAAGAATGGGATTTTAAAACGGTGTATATTGGTTATAAACAATTTTAATCTGCAGCTCTCTGTATACTAATATAAAAAAAACCACTTATTTTATTACAGCAGTTTTGATTTTAAAAGTTCAGTTAAAACCCTGCAGTATTCTAAACAATGAAACATTGTTTTCAGCTAAATGCTGTGCTAAAAAATAACTAAAATGCCAGTGACTCTAATTATAGCCCACCTTTGACTATGAGCTTTTCAGCAGAAGTATGGCTGGGGAGCCTGAAGACAACTTTCTGTAGGAGCGATATTCAAATCAGGGAATGTGGAAATTACTCCGTCTCTTTTTTTCCATCTGTTACTTCTCTTAGTGACAATCTAGCAACCTTTTCCTGAGTGAAAAGCAACATATGCATGATCATCATCATTAGCAGCAGAATTGTAGTGTCTTTGATCTCTAAGAGTTGAAGAGAAGCCCACTGTGTTAAACATTATACAAACACAGCATCTGTGCAAATGTAGCTCTAGAAGGAGAATCCTAACTTGATCCAAGCAAGTTAAGATAAGGTCACTGGCAATGATAAAATGGGTGCACTGTCATCTGCTAAACTCTTCTGATAAAGTGAACATTG
Source organism: Athene cunicularia (assembly GCF_003259725.1). Lineage (NCBI taxonomy): Eukaryota > Metazoa > Chordata > Aves > Strigiformes > Strigidae > Athene > Athene cunicularia. The sequence goes on from NW_020799097.1 coordinate 41,000,544, forward strand.
CTGTCACCATGGGAAGATCCATCATGACCTGTGGTTCTGCAGAGGTGTGACACAGCTGTCCAGTTTTACAGTGCCTGAGGGGAGTACACTGGACCTCACCCAGGTCATTGGTTATGGTTGTCTGGGCCTTCAAGTCATCAGCAATAATATATTCTTTCCTTATGACACTAAGCTGTTTCTTGATTGGCCTTTTTCCCTCAAAATTTGCCATGAGTTTGTAAAAGAAGATGGCAATGCAAAAATTACTTGGACGGATTGTTCTAGTAATAACTAGTAATATATTTTAATGATTTTTTTCATTTACTGAATAACATTTCAGGTAAAATCTCATTCCAGACACACAAAGTTCTCTATTAATTTCACAGCTGTGTTACAGCAAGTTCTCATAACAAGGTATTATTTAATAAGGGTAGCTTCATAAAAGAAGTTTCTTTTTCATTTTCAGCTTTTAAAATTATATTTGGATCTGATGGCTGAGAGATGGGAGCCTTTTATTTGGCTACAATTTCAGATAACTACATTATTTATGAAAATAAACATTTCTCCTTATAATGTATAAGGAAAAAATCTGCATAATCCCCAGCTTCTGTCAGAAATCAAAATATGATTTATTTCCTTTTCACAGGTTTTGATGGTGTAAGGAAATAAGAAAGCCACTTCTTCAAAATACAGCCTCTGAGGCCAGAGACAAATTTGACCTCTTCTCAAACATTTCTCCTCTGCTCAGAGAGGTTGATCCACAGGAACCGATGCCAAAAGAAGGTGCTCAGGTTCCAGGGCCTGGTATGTTGAATATAGCACATTATCAAGGTGGAATAGCAAAAATGAAGGAGGATATTTTTAAAAGTAAAAATACTTGCTTGATTCTCCTGTATCTCCTCAATGGCATGCATTTATGTATAATATTTAAAGCTGCATTAAATTCATAAATGTATGTAGTTTGTGACACTCAGCTCAAGAGATATTAAAAGATCCCAGCCTGTGGTAATCATTTAACTTTCTCTTTAAGACATTTGCAAACTGCTTCACATTGTCTATGCCTTTTTAGCATGTGAGATGAAATCTGGATTGTAGTGGTAGCTTTCCCTTCCCTTCCCTTCCCTTCCCTTCCCTTCCCTTCCCCCTTTTTGTTTTTAAGAAAGAAAGACTGGTTATTTTTATATAATTATTTTATACCAACACTGAGTTGAAAACATTTGTAGCTAAGCAAGATCTGTTTCTTACCTTGGGGTAAGACAGTAAATTCTTCCATATTACGACTGCATAAGTTATCCTACAAGCTTTTCACATGCCTGAAGGGTATTTAGTCAGACAGTCTCTCTCTATTCTAGAGAAATCTGCTGCAGAGGTCAGCTAAACCAGCAACACTTCGAACAACATGACAGGTGTGTATGTGTGAATGGGAGGTCAGTGACTTGGTACTGAGGAAGGAAAGTGAGGATATCTCTTTCCTTTACAGCTCCTGCATGAGAATAACTGGTGTTGGAACAGAAGAGCTGCTGCGCTCCAAGCAGCAGAGACAATGTGATCCTTCCCAAAACTAATGTGAGAATTTCATTCTCCAGACCTTTTAAAGCTGATTTATAAGGAAACACTTGGCCAGATCATTCAATGGGGGATGATGTGTCTGGTGGGTTCACTCAGGTGCTATGGTGCAGAATGAGAGTTTGCCATCCAGGAGGGCTCTACAGACTGAGGCTGCATCTGCATTTCACTCCTCTCCTGACACTCATCTTCTCTCTGAGCCAGGCATCAAATTCAGCCAGCAGGTGGACATGAGCAGTCCACTACCCAATTGTATCTGATATGTGCAGTCATGAGGTGGGAAGCAGACTGCAAAGTTGGTCTATTTTTAGACTATTTTTATGGGGAGGAGTGAATTTAATATGGGGAAAAACTGTGCAAGTCACACAAGTCTCATTGAGCAAATGAGATCTGCCTATCCCTGTGGCCTCTGAGTCCTAGGAAAGGTCTTGCTAACCACAAAGCTCAATATTCAAATGACAGTACTTTCCTTACAACTAATTCACCTTAACAGGATTATATATGTGAGTAGCCTCACTGGGGTCAAAGGAATCATTTACCTGCATGCAGTGTCATGCATACACATTTGCAGCATCAGGCCCTCTAGTCACACAACAGCTTTCATTGACCTGCATGTGGCTAAGTCACAATCTGATGTGAATTAAGGAAAGTAAAGAAAAGCATATGGTTACATGGCAAGAGTGCTGCAGAATGGTTTAAAGTGTTAAAGGTTTAAATCACACCAAGGCTATAAAAATCAACTTTGTTTATGGAGCGGTACAGAGACCTATTGTACTTAGTATCGATCAATCCATTGAACACCTGATTCAAAATGTTCAATTGAAAGCTGGGGAAAAGTGCTAAATTGAACAATCTAAATAACCTGTGAACCTGAAAGTCATAAATCAATAGCAATGTTACACATAGTTAACCCTAACTAGTTAGCAAGTTGTCCCAATTATTACCTGGGTTACCTGGTTAGGAGTTATTACCTGGTTTGCTCTTTCAGAATTCTATTAATACAGACAACCTCTTTACGCTGAATGTTCCTTGGTGGGGTATGAGGCTCACTAAAGCCTTTCTCTCCCACTTCTATGCCAGGTTGCTTGAATATCAGTATGGAAAAAGGACATTTGAAATTATGAATCAGCCTTACAAAAAGACTGTCAACTTCAGGGGACCTAAAAAGTGTTGTTACAAAAGTCATATGATCTACTTTTCAAAGGTGCTTTTTTCTGCGTGGAGGGTTATTCAAGTCTTTAAGGGCTCTGCTTAACATTGAATCCTTCTGATGCCAGTGCTGTTTTGTTATTTTTGTCCACAGGCTCTTTGCAGAATTGGAAGGACCATGGTTTTCTGGCCTGTCTTGTCTTATACATGCCTAGCCACATTTGCCTTTCTTTACTTCCTAAAGACAGTAAAAACGCTGACTTTTTCAGCAAGGTTCACAAAACTTCTTGTTTCCATTAAACCATTTTTCTTAGTGTTAATTGCATTACACACCTCTAGTTCTCTGCTAAATTAGCCCTCCATTAGCTTTTGCATTATTTTATCCTTTCAGCTCAGGCTGAAAGGGCTGTAATTGTCTGGGTTACACATATAACTTAAAAAAAAAAAAAAAAAAAAAAAAAGACTGGTGTGATGTTGGCTTAGTTTTTGCTGTCCATTGGAACTTCTCTAGTGTTCTCAGACTTACCAAAAAGGAATATTCATGGTTTTGAAATTTCTTCAGCCAGCTTTTTTAAAGTTTTGGTTGCAAATTATGCAGGTCTGGTGTTTTAATTTAATGTTCTCCTGATGTACTGCTGGAATGAACAACATTGCATTGTCTTCTTATGACAGGACTGATTTTGTGTGATTTTTCTTCAAACAAAGATCAGATTTATTTACAGAACATACAGATTTTTGCATAAATTATTGACATGAATACACTTCTGTGTAGTGAAGACCAAAAATCTTTCTTGTTATCCTTAACTCTCATTAAAGTCTTTCTTGCTTCCATCCTTATCCATTTTCTGTAGTTATTATCTTCTGCCTAATACTCATGACTTCTAATAAATGTCTTTTTTTGCACAATTATTTTGATTTACATAGCTGTTTTCACTTCTATGCAAGTCAACATTTAGGCTAGCCCAGCTTTCATTCTGTTTTTTAAAACCTCTGGTAAAGTGTTTTTAAACACTTTCCAGTTATTATCCACATTTCCTCTAATTTCTTTCTCCCATCTGATTTAGATCATAATTGTTTTCAGCTTTGCAAAATTGGCTCTTCCAATCCATTGAGTATATATATATTACTGGTCTGGAATTAATTCTGATTATATATAACAAACAGAAGCAAATCATGATCACTTTTATCTAAGCTACTGCTGATTTCTTTAGTCTAGTTCTATGATATTTTATTTTCATCCATAAGGATAAAATAACGCAATACAGCATTCCAAAAGTGTTGGATCCAGCACTTTTTAAGGAGTTTATAATTTATGGCATATTCCAAGGATATATTAATTTGGTGGCATGAAAACTCCAAACCATGCTATTCAGATTGAAGTGCTGACATTGCATGCTTTATATTTCTTCTTCTTTTATGGGTGCTTACTTAAGGAGATAGTTTTCCTCTTCTTTTGGTAATTACTTACAGAAGGCAGTAATAACAGAAAAAACAGAAAAACCTTTTTGTACCTTTCTGTAACACGCCATTCTACAGATTAATACTTACATATGTCTTTGTGTCTATTTCCCAGTTTTGTCATATTTCTTTTACCTTATTTTGATGATGTAACAGAATTTAGAAAGGACAGAACTGGCTTCTTACAGAATCCTTCCCAAGGAAGAGGGATGGATTGGAAGTGGAATATATTTGACAGCTCCACTTCAACTGACATTTTAAGGAGGGCATAGTGCCTGTCTCAGCTTTTTGTACTTTCTTGATGCTTTCCTCAATAGATTGCCAGATGGTAAAGTGGATTAGAGAATCAGGCTTCAGTACAACATGTACCCTAGAAACCAGGAAACTGCCTCTTGAGTGGGAGACACTGCTAATTTCGGTGGATCTAGTATCTGGCTCTGTATTGTAATTGTTAATGGACAAATTTAGAAATGACAGCCAACTTTGTGCCCTGATCTAGGGAAGATGATCTCATTTTGAGTATGATGTTCTTCATGTTTATTTCCTGCTAGGAATTTTTTAAAGCTCTTTGCAGCTACCTCATTTATGATTCCGTTCATCTTTAGTTTGTTGATGTTAAACACTTACATTTGTGTGTTTTTAATTTGAAACCCTATTATTTTTTGTGCAGTTATGATTCCATCTTTCAAATTAGATCAATGTTCAACAGAATTAGTCAATTTATATTGTCAAAAATGTATTGAATTTCTTATTGAAACCCTCTGCTTTTTTATAAAATGACCTTTTTGCTTTAGGACTACCGATATAATTACTAACAATAAAATATTTTTCTGTGGCCTCTAAATGCTCAAGAAAATGCATCTCTTGGAAAATAGAGATTTATGAAATTACTTTTTTTGATGAAAAATGTAGACTCACTATTGCCAAATGTTTAATGAATACATGTCAGTCTTTGCCACATTTTATTTTTGTTGATTTAAAAAGCTGAATATAAACTGTTCTAATCCTTCCAAAATAACAGGTTTGTGTTTATTTGTTTGAAACAAACTCTTCTTCCTGAAAATTTTTTGTATTATGTCTTCTATCAGAAGACTAATATGCTTAACAACACAAACGATTAACTAATGAGATGGTAATGTGACACCTCTTTCACAACCATCTAGCAAAATGAGAACTGGGCAGACTGGTCATGCTTTTCATGGTGGAGATGTTTTTGTGTCAGTAGGCACGAAGTGATGGACTGGTGATAGATGGAGAGATTAGAGAAAGTCAGAGTGGTGAGACAGCCACATGTAACTTCTAGGCAATTGAACCTGAAAAGCTTTGATGACCCTTGCTGTACTCAATGATGCTGTGCTCCAAAGGGAGGGTGAGAATTTAACACACAGTGCCTTCTTGTTATCAAAGGACTGCAATAGGTTTTAAAAGCTAAGGTGATATCACTATTAAGTGTTTCACTCTGAGGGGCTGTCCTCTGGCTTTAAAGAGGTTTATAGGAAGATCTGGGCTGTAACTGCTTGAGGAAGGGACTATATTTGTTCATTGCAATATGATGGTGTTTAAACATACATTTTAGATGTAGGACTCCCCCTGATGATGCAGAAAAACTCATTGAGATGACAGAAACTGTCAGTGGATCAGGAAAATCTATTATTTTGTTGGTTTTGGCTGGGATAGAGTTAATTTTCTTCATAGTAGCTAGTATGGACTATGTTTTGGTTTTGTGCTGGAAACAGTGGTGATAATTCAGGGGTGTTTTCCTTATTGCTGAGCAGCACTTACAGAGTCAAGGCCGCCTCTGCCTCTCACCCCACCCCACCAGCGAGTGGGTTGGGGGTGCACAAGAAGTTGGGAGGGGACACAGCTGGGACAGCTGACCCCAACTGACCCAAGGGATATCCCAGACCACATGGCATCATGCTCAGCATAGAAAGCTGGGGGAAGAAGAATGAAGAGGGGGACATTTGGAGTGCTGACATTTTTCTTCCCAAGTAACCATTACGTGTGACGGAGCCCCGCTTTTCTGAAGATGACTTAACACCCACCTGCTGATGGGAAGCGGTGATAAATTCCTTGTTTTGCTTTGCTTGTGCATGCGGTTTTTGCTTTACATATTAAACTGTCTTTATCTCAACCCACAAATATTCTCACTTTTACTCTTCTGATTCCCTCTGCTATCCCACCTGTGGGGGGAGTGAATGAGCGGCTGGGTGGTGCTTAGTGGCCGGCTGGGGTTAAACCACAACAATAATATTAGTCTTTCTGTGGGACAGGTCACTGAACACAGCCCTCTCCAGCTTTCACATTGTTGTGGGAGAGAAAAAACTATGGTTCAAATTTTAGCAGAGCAGCCAAAATGAATTTCTGAGGGTTATTTCCAGTTCAAAATTTGCATCACCCTTTTCCTGTGAATGTTTACCTACCCCCTGTACCAGTACAACCTGTGGAAAGTAGGTAAGCTACAGAAATGAAGCTCTGCATTAAAGGTGGATCTCACTGGGAATAATGACAGTGTACTGGGAGGAGGGCAGAAGCTCACTCTTCCAGCACTCATCCACCACCCTGTAAGAGATGGGTTGTTATGCTGGTCACATACCAAGCCAAAACATATCCATCCTCAGAAAATATGCTAACACAGTCTGGTCTGGCTGAGATGGAGTTAATTTTTCCCCTAGCAGTCCTCATAGTGCTGGGCTTTGTATTGGTAGCTAGAAAGGTGTTGCCTACACACCAGTGTTTTGGCTACTGCTGAGCAGTGCTCCCACAGCGTGAAGGCTGTCTCTCCCCCTCACCAGTGGGCTGGAGGGGGGCAAGATCCTGGGATGGAACACATCAAGGACAGCTGACCCAAATTTACCAAAGGGATATTCTGTACAATATGTCATCTGCTTAGCAATAAAAGTTAAGAGAAAGGAGGGGGGGCATTCATTATTATGATGTTTTTCTTCCGGAGCATCTGATACATGTCCCGAAGCTCTACTTCCCAGGAAGTGTCTGGGCATCGCCTGCTGATGGGAAGTAGAGAATAAATATTTCGTTTTCCTTTGCTTCACCATGTGGCCTTTGCTTTTGGTTTATCAAACTGCCTTTATCTTGACCCACATTTTTTTCCACCTGTCCTGGTTCAACTAGGATAGGGTCAAGTTTTCCCCAGCAAAGAGAGAAGGGGAAGGGATCTCCAGCCGGGTTATTCATACCATGCTGACGTCAGGTCCAGGGGTGGAGCCCTTTTACTTTCGCTTTTGGTTTTGGGGGTTGCGACACACGCGGCGAGCTTGTTCCCTGTCCATTTTGCGGTATTTCTCTATCTATCTTTTGTCTTGTTCACTGTTATTGCTGTTTATTGTTGTTATCTTTGCCACTGCTGCTATTCAGATTGTTTTATCACACTGTTGTATTAAATTTCTTCTTATTTTTAGCCCGGGTCTGTGTTTAACTACCAGCCCGACCGGCTGCGGATGGGGGAAGGGCAACAGGAACGTGCTCTCCGGTCCTGGTGGGTCTTAAACCTGCACACCACCTTATTTTCTGCTACCCTGTGCTGCTGAGGGGGAGAGTACAGAGTGGCTTGGTGGGCACCTGGCATTCAGCCAAGGTAAACTCACCACACCAAGTCTGCCTGCAATATGCTCAAACACAGTTATTGTGCTACTTCTTTGGGTCAGTGCTACTGAAGGCTTAACCAAAACACCATCCAAATGGCTAACCCTGCTCACTGCTGTCAAATTTATTTTCCCTTGGTAACCCATCCTGCTTCACTTGTCATTGCATTTAGAACAAGAAGCTGTAGAAAGAACACAGTAAGATCAGAGAATAATGTGACTTGAAAATGTGAAGGATATTCTATAAATAAGAATCTGACTTGTATAAGAGTCAGTCTTGCTATGGGAGTTAATTAACAAACAAGTCATGTCTATGCTCCTTACCGATGGCTGCAGTAATCTTCTTGTGGTCCAAAGAGCTGAACATAAATAAGATTGTCACAGAGTGTATGGTGTGAAAGAGAATTTGGCATTTGGGAAAACAAATTTAAAGCAAGCCTAGAAGTATCACTGTGAAGTTTTCCCTTTGCAAATGCTGTCACAGTAGGCAGAAAGGAATCAAGAGACTTATTTACAATTTAAATATGAGCTTGGTCATAGAGGACATTTTTTGCAGGGAGATGTAGATCACATATGTCCACTAGGTTACAATGTTGAGACCACCCAGGCTTTTGCTAATGCTAGTGTTTACATAAAAAGTTAGAAACAAGCTTCTCTCCAATTAGAAAACCAATATCTAACTAGATGTGAACTTGTTATATACCCTGTAGTCTAAATGTTAATAACTTTGACCTCCTTCAATTTAATCTTAATCTCTTTGACAGAGCAAGTGAACTTTGGGTTCTGCTTTACCAAATTGTTCCCTTTGTTTTCTTCACTCCCTTATGTTTCTAACAGTGAGTATGTCACATATTGCAGACCCAAATGAAAGCCTGTCTTCTTTTTCAATCAGTCATATCACTAAGTATATGAGCAGAAAAACCCTCGTGATTGACACTGCTTCAACAAAACCAGATTCAGTTTGCAGATGATAAGAAGCAAAGTCATACAAGCAGTGTTTACAAAGCAGTGAAGGAGAGAAAAAAAAATTAATGATAAAAGGACTAATCTTATTGTCTTACTAGATGAGAGAATGGTTCTTTGTGTTTGCTCTAGCAGAAGTACACAGATTGTCTCCCACCTCCCTTGCACACTTTTGGCAGCAAAATAATTTCCAGATTCTGTATCAAACGCTGGCCAGTAGATAAAAAAAAGGCTCTGGAATGCTTTGGACACCTCAGAAACAAGAGGAGTGCCCGCACACGATAGTGTGGGCATGTGCTACCTACAGCATGCTATATAATTGAGTATTTTCTACCTTACGAAGGGGGGATGAAATGTAAGAGCAAGGGAAACAAATCTCTTTAAAATAAAAAGAAACAAAGCTATGTGAAAACATATTGAACTGTCTAACCCCTTATGTTTTCTGTAGTATGGCAATTTCACTGCTATGAGGAGAGTTCTTCATGATTTCTTCCCTTTTAGGGAGACTAGACCCATGTGAAGTCTAATCAAAAGGAGCCCCAGTTTTCAAACCATGCTCCTGGTGCTGGAGTGCTTGATTGATAGCATGGCCAGCACAGAGCACAGCAGTACCACTTCATTTCTTGGGGCCAGATGCTGGAGGGGGATGACTGGGACAGGTTCACAGTGGTGGAGTAGTTTATGTTGGAAGGGACCTTTGGAGGTCCTGCTCAAAAACAAGCATACTTCAAAGTCAAATCTAAGCTGCCCAGAGCACTCTTGATATCCACTACTGGAAGTCATCAGGGTGACCCACTGGTGTTTTTTCACGACAGCATATCTGTATAGAAATCTGTTTTAACCTTGTGTGATGGTCATTATTGACTGTGCAGGAGGCAGGACAGAGAATTAAAATCCAGGACTACCTCAACAGGCGAAGGACAGTATAACCTTGCTTTCCAGCTCTTCTACTGTTCATTAGTTTCATGGCTTAATTCCTATCTCTTGCTAGCAGGGCTAGGCAGCTTTGTCCTTTCAACAGCTGAAGTCACACTGCCTTACCACTGTTCACCAAAGGTTGCTGAAAGAGTGTTGCCAATTTCTTTCTCAAGATGAATCCTGCCAGCTCAGTTATGTCCTTCAGCAAGCATGAATATCTAGCTGTAAAATAATCAGTTGTCATAGTCTTTATTGAGATGCGATAGGTTGCACATACAGCAGGTGAAAGGATGGAAGGCAAGACTAGGCTGTTTTAATGATTCGCCCCTAAAAGTCTCTGTGGAGTATGCTCAGTGTGTCTATCTAATCTAACCATCCCCACTGGCAATATGAGAAGCAGCCCTAGCACCGAGGGAATAATACAAACCTCAGGTTTCACTGAAGCATTGCATTTCATCCCATTCTGCCCCGCTAAAAAGCCATTGCCACTTTTAAAGACATTACTTGAGTTAAAGACAGGAACTCTGTTGGGAGATAAAAATTGCCTCATGATGTGATGAAACTCAGGCAATTTTAATCTTATCCAGAACAATCGTAAATAATAGCAAATAATACAGTGATTTTCATAGTGAGAAAGAGCAAAAATAGCATTCTGGCATGTATTTCTGAATCATGTTCAAATTACTGGTGTTTAGCAAGACCAAACATCACCAAAGCCACAGGAACTGTATCTACATATGCTTTTAGCTTATGGAAAATGTGAATATATTTGGTTTAGTGTAAGCTTCTTTCACTATGTGCTAAGATAAGCCAACATTTTTATATATATATATATATATTTTTTTTTTCTTGCTGGTAAATGCTTGCATATGGATACATTTAGCATCCCCACCACAGTTCTGAAGATGTACAGTGATTTGTTAATTTGTGGTAATGTGATCAGGTGACTGAGCTCTATCTCACATTTGTGCTGCTTCACACTGATGACTTATTCTTGCAAACTTCCATGAATTAATAAATAAGGACTCTTGCAAACTAACCCTCAATGATTTTTCCATGGAAACATCTGCACTGAAAAATAAAGCTGAGAAACATTTTGTATTGTCAATTGCTAACAGTTACAGTGCTCCTCTGGTACATTAGTTGGAGTAATTTGGGTTTTAGAACAAAAGTGAGTAACTCTAACACAGGCACATGCAATGAATATCAGGGAAATCAATCAAAGTGTAATAAACTTTTATTAAAAAAACACATCTCCCTCTAGCAATTCATAAAACAAGTCCCCAAATCTGTATAGACAGTACAAATAAACACGAAATGATTCTTTAAGGGCATAATGAAGGGTTCTGTCAACAACAATAAGAAAACAAAACATAGATGTATGTTTGTGAAAGAAATTGCACATTTTCTGTTCAGACAGCCTTCAGCATTTCTTTTTGATAAAAAAAAAGAGTACAAGATGCAAGAAATGAGTTCCCCATCTGAGAAATGCCTTTTTAGCCTCTGCTTCCCATTCAACCAAATTTAAGTTTATCATTGCTCCAAGTGGGTTTTGGTACTCTGTGAAGGTTTCTAACTGGTTATGACACAGCTGAAGTACTTTGAGCTAATCCTAAGTGTCTGGGACTTGGCCATATACCTAAGTTCAGCAGAGTCCACTCTTGCACTGTGTTTCTAGCGGACTACTTCTGAAAGATAGAGGCCTCTCCATTGCTCGAGCAATATATTTTAATCTAACTATTTTCCAAAAATTAGTTTTTAATTCTATGAAACTTTGCTGGTATAATGTATGTTATTAAAGTAACTGTTCTTTATTTTGTTTTCTTTTAGAGTTCCTTCTAAGTATAAAGTTACCAAAGCCCTACATCATATTTGGGACAAAAGAAGATCAGTTGAAATAGGATGTTTATGTAATAATTACCCATGGAAAATTAATATGAGGGCAGAGGGGTGAAGTGAAGGTCACTTAATCAGAATTTGAACCTGATATTAATTAGACACTTGGATTTTGCTCCTCACTCACAAAAGACTGTGGCTTTTGAACTAATAGGACCTGAAATGGAATGGAGTCTATTATTTTATCCTAGGAGGTATTTATTTTAGAGCAGGTCCAAACCACAGGGAAAAAAACCCTCAATCATGAAAGAAAAATGGGCCCTACCTGATGGTTTTTGAAAAATTGAAGGGAAAAAACAAGGCTTAGAGAGCAGCACTACAAAGTCCTTGGTGCATCTTCCATCTGGACCACACTGAACTCTGTGCTGATGAAACAGAAGTTGGACAAGACCTACATGGTCACCACACCAATCCATCTCAGATACATTTTCTTTCTTTCTTCTTTCTCTTTCTTTCTTTCTTTCTTTCTTTCTTTCTTTCTTTCTTTCTTTCTTTCTTTCTTTCTTTCTTTCTTTCTTTCTTTCTTTCTTTCTTTCTTTCTTTCTTTCTTTCTTTCTTTTTCTTTCTTTCTTCAAACAAGAGGGCAATCAAAAGACATCTCCAAAGAAAAAAACACTTTTTCTTAGAACTTGTCTCAGATGTCTTATCAACATTTTCTTCTAATGTGTTGTTCTTAGTAACAGCTCTCTGGGTGACTGCAGGCAATTTGTTTTCCTTCCCTGTTTTGAAGCCCTTGAGAATTTCCCCATAGTAGTTACATAAGAATTTCATTAGCTCCCAAATTTTTCAAACTTTTGTCCACATCTTCATATCCAGGTACTCATCATCCATGTATGATGGTTACCTCTCTGCTTCAGATACCTGAAAGTGCAGCCTTCCTACTTCAATGGTTGTTGTAAAGCCAGAACTCCAGTTCTCTGTAGTTTATTGAGAGGACTCAGTTTTCTTGTGTGTAACAAAGGAATAAGAGCATTATACAACAGAAAAATTGTGGTCTGCAATTTCAAATCAGAGTCTGAAAGTATGAAATGCCAATTAACTGCTAAATATGTAAACATGAGTGTTATTGGTCTCTGACAAATCTTGAGATATAAAAGCTAAAGTTCATAAACACACACCTGTCTGTCTGCGTGTTCATATTGCAACTCAGTTGTTAATGACCCTGGCTTTCTTTCAAGAGGAAATTTTGTATTTCTTGTGAAAGCTTAACTCTGATAACTTTTGAATAGGTAATTGCATCTGTTCCTCCTGTTTTTTAAATATCATACCCCCTGCTCCTTTAAATGTTATTATTATTGATATTATTATAAGGGAAAGATTAGTGCTATTATTATTGAATGCAATGCAAACATATAAAGAGGTTGCCTTACCTTCAAGGACAGACCCAGAGACTTGAAAAAAATTAGAAATTCATGCAATCTTCTCTATCTGAATGCTGTTTGACATTCATCAGAGCCAAGAGGTACTCGGTACATTTAAAGTCAAGGTGCCTAAATAAGGAATTAATAGCTCAGTATGAGGCACCTCTTTTGAACACCTGAAGGTTATAAGAAATGAGGACAGGGATCTAGAATGCAAATTGTTATGCGGCTGTTACTAACTGCTGCTGTAATAAGCAAACTTTATTATTATGTTTGTCAGGTAACTGCCATCTTTATAGAGACCTATAACATAACCAGGGTTTATTACTGTTGTATTTATAGTATTAAGAACTGATAGAACATGAATTAAGATAAGGCACTTGGAGCAGTAGATAGGACTGTATGTGGGAGACTTGGAAAGCTGATGAATCAGAACTTCTACACTAGAGCTTGCAGAGATCATCTGTGGATTTGGGATCCAAATTTGCCTTTGTTCCTTAGAAAGAGAATGGGAGGTCAGATCGCCAGCTATTTACTGGAAGCCACACTGGTGCTCCTCTTCTCAACACTATGGCCAGTTGACAGAAGGAGTCCAAAAAGACTCATGGCCACATACTGCAGGATCCTATGCACTGCTACCCCACACAAATTCTTCTGCTCTTGGTTTGTTCTGGTGGCATACAACTGACTTGTGTCTAGTCTTGGGACAAGCTCTCAGCCCTGCTGTGCTCCAACCCATCCTCATCCTGCTCAGATGTGAGGAAGGCAAACTGACCTCTACTCACAAGACAGCAACGGACAGAACTTTGCAAATAGTGAGTTCCTCATGGGCTCTAAGGGGCAAATGATTTCCTTTTCTCTGTTTGCATATTCCTTTGTTCCAAAATGGGCTTTGGTGTCAGCAGCACAAGTTTGTTCAGAAGAGGTGTCTACCTTATCAGTATTGAGTTTTGACACTCTCATTATACTGTTTGGATACTGCAGATTCAGCAATGTGCTTCACAAAGTAGAATAACTGCCTTCAAAGGATTGCACTGAGAGAGCTGAGGGGAGAGATACCAAACACAGGCAGCACAGCTGATGACATTCTTTCTTTGTGGCTGAGGATAGCTGGGTAGGTTACTTAAGCTTCAGAGAGGTCTGGGAAAATCAGCTACTAATTTTGAACTGTGACACCTTCACAGCAACAAATTCTTGCTGCTTATTACCAATTGATATTCAGTCCACCTTCTCAGGGGTGACTTTAAACAGCAATGGAGCCAGGTGCTGATAAATGAACATGGCAGCCAGTGAAAAGACATTCAAATCTCTCTTGGGATATGCTGCATCATGTGAAAAGGTGAGAAAAATATAGTCCATCTGTGAGGCGGGGAAATAAACATGGCACTGAGCTGCTACTGTGAGTCTGTGTGTGTGAGAAGTGTATTAAAAACATGTCATGCACGGGACCTGTCTCTGTAAAGATGCTTTGTTTTGTTTCCTCGCATAAAATGACTCTAACCCTAGCCCCTAGTTGAGAAACTCTGATCCATGTGACAGTGTTTGAGGTCTACAATGAGGATATGAGAAAATCACAGATGAGACCTGTGATTTTATTTTTAGTCTTTACTCATTATTTTATAGTTGTAATTTTATGAACTGGCAAATATAAATGTACACAAACTTGTGCACAATGCATTTCATTGCTCTCAATAATTTCTATTCTGCCTCAAGCCTACTCATTCTTTGAAAAGTGTGTAAAACCTTGGGGGGATAAATGGTCAACTATTTCCTAAATTATAGCATTATTTCCATGTAAATTAGGTTATAGCTCACTAGAAGGTCCTGTAAAATGAGCTTAATAAGCACCCCATCTAGTTTAAAAGTGGTGTCAGAGGGTAGCACAGAGTAACTAGTGAATTTAATTATAACATCAGAAGTTTAAACACTTGTATTATAAGGAACGGATTAGAACTCATTGAAGTCAATGGAAAGACATACACATTTGTGGACTTTGGGGCACACTCCCCAAGAGAGAATGATTTGAAATATTACTGAAAATGTGTAAGACCCTCATTTAGCATGAGAGTGTTTAGAAAATGTTTGATCTAGATCACACTTGTTTGTATTTGAAATATTAAATGATGAGCAAAGAAGTGTGTATACACATTTATGTATTTGTGCTGTCTTAATTAGAGCTTGTAACCTATAGAAGAGAGCAGCTTCTTGGGAGCTGCAGAGCTTTGATGTCATTCCTCACGTGCATGTGTCCACAGCTTAATTTGTTAGAGAGAGGGAGAAAAAAAAATAGACACCAGGAATATGTTCTGCATGGTTGAGAGAAACCTGGGGGATATCTTCCATAACAATGAGTTACTCTCCTGCTTGCTTGTGGCAAAGCCATTACTGAGCCCTAAAACAGCCGTAGCCATCAGGTTCTTAAAGCCAAGGTCTGAATCAAAAGAAATATCAAAATCCCCTCAGACAGTGCTTTGGTGTGGATATCAGATGGTCAGTCTAAAATCCTTTGAAGAGGCCTCCCACATTCCAGGGTAGCAGTGCAGCCTAATAACAGTGCCAGAGATGAAAGGTTTGGGAGGTTTGATCCGGCAGCTGGAAAACAAGTTGTACTATGTGAGGCTTACAGAGCTCAATCTCTTCAGCTTATCTGAGAGAAGACTGAGAGCTGGCTTGATCATTATGTCTAGGTACTTACACATGGAAAAGAGATCCAATAGCAGGGGTTTTCTATGCTTGTTGGCAAAGACCTGACAAGATCTGTGGCACAGAGTTAGACAAATTCAGCCTTGAAATAAGTCATAGCTTTCTAGCAGAGAGGATGATCGAACTAACAGTCCCCTAAAAGGGTTGGAGGGGGGACAGGACAGGGATGACTCAACATGGATTTAGATCTTTAAATTAAAATTTAAGATCCTTCCAGCATATATGATTTAATCCACTCTCTGGGAGAAATTCTGTGTCCAGTAGGTCCAGGGGCTCAGGTGGAATAGTTGTGGTGGTGCTTTCTGACCTTAATGCTTGTAAATGTATGAATCTCTTATTCATGTCATCTTTTCACGGCCCAGGGAATGGATAATAAGTTATACACAGCCCTTAGAGTGCCAATAACACCTGGACCTCTATGTTAGCATAACCACTGCAACCAAAGCTTACCAAGACTTCAGGGGGTCAGAGCAGAGAGAGGATTTCCACTGTGCACTGGGCAGATGTATTCTCAGTGCTAATGTCTTAATTTGCCTTTATTTCTTTTTCACATCATTCGGAAACATCAGAGGTGGCTGCAAGCTGTAGACAGGGCAACAGATGGGTAGACTGCAGATGCTGGCTTCTATTTTCTACTATTTACCCAACAGATCTCCAGATTTGTATTTTCTAAGTTATTTCAGCAAACACTTTGGTTTATATTGCTTTTATTTCTGGAGTTAGGCTGAAATAATTTGACTATCCCTTTTAACCTATTTCCTGTTCATAAGTGCTTGGTTATTGGAAGTCTTGTTTTTTGTCTCAAACTTAGAGATTGGTCTCAATTAACTAATGAGTCATCCCACTCTATGTAAATAAAATCTATGAATGTTTGCATACCTATAAGAATAGATTACTGAAATGGAGAAGGTGGGGAGGTGATGCCAGCAGAGCAGTCTGCAAAAAAACCCCCAGCAGAATTACCCCCTAGTTTACCATTTCCAGATAGCTGAAGCAGTACAGAGCACAAAGGATGAACAAAAACCACCCTCTGAAACCCAATTTATATTGCTCTGTGGGAATTAATTTTCAGCAATGCAAATCAAATCTTAATCCCACTGTGCTGCACTTTCATTCTTGGGAATGGATATTTGGAAGGGGCAAATGTGGTATCTATAGGTATGCTTGCTTTGGGAGGTGCCACTGTATTACAGTGAAAGACCAGGGCTACAGTTTATTCAGTTGAAGGGAGTCAAGGGACCCCAAAGGGAATCACGCTTTGAAGCAAATCAAAGCAAATAAGCAAAGTGACACACAAATGAAATCACTGAACCAGAATCCACAAATTAAGCAAATGGAAGACTCTGGTGCTGTCCCACACAGTGAGCAAATCCAAAATGCATACAAGTAGAAATGCAGGGTCAGTGGTTGCCCAAAAAGAAACAAATTATGTTCAAAAAATAGGGCATTTCTGTGTCTAGAATTGAACACTTCACTAACGCTTTAATAAGCAGCAAGTTGCTGCTCTGCTCTGGCTTGCTATGAGCTACTACTCAGAAGCCCTATCCCTGCATTAAGATTTCAGGATGTCCCAGATTCCCATCACAATTTCCTCTCCCATCAAGAGGAATGCATTCCAGTCTGTGAGGAAAAAGGCCATCCATTTTTCATTTAACAAACTTTTATCTACCTTGCCTCTTAAGTATCCAAAGTCACACACTCAGGTAAGGTCACCAACCTTGTCTCCTTTTTTTTAAAGCCATCCTAAGATTAGACTCAGTTCTATCATCAGCATTTTCTGGGAAATCAAACACTAATGTTAGCCAGCAATAGTTAATAGTATCTTATTTATTATGTATGAAGACTGAGATTTTAAAGAGAAATCATGAGCATTAAGTGCACACATTTTACTTAATTTCATTGAGATTTGGGAACCAGAGTCTTTTAGGCTTCTTTAGGCAATTCAAGTAATAATAAGAAATAATAAGTAAAAATGTTGTTGGGATAGGGAACTTAATAGCCTGTTTCTTAAAGACACAGATTTTATTACAGAAATGTAGGTGCAGATTGCCACATACGCCAGACTAAAGTTTCTCTTCAATTCTTTTCCTAATCATTGCAGACTAAGAAGAAAGTGGTAAAATAGGAAAAAAAAAAAAGTCACAGATTTGAAGTGCTGCAGCAGATATGCCTGTGTATGCTGCAGGAACCCATGTGCACTTCACCAGCTAATATCTAAAAGAATGATCTAGTGAACTGATTGTGTTTTGAAAATTAAAGTTACTTAAAAAAAAAAAAAAAAGGTCAAAATAAACAGAAAGGAGGACCTGGGATTCCCATCATCCTGGAAGCCTTGGATAATTAGAGAGTTTTATTTCTGGTAATACACAAAGATTGAAGTCCCCTATCATGGCACAAGATTGGGTTATGGACTCTTAAGGAGGCCAAGTAAGGAAGCCTACCTGATATCTCCCCTAAAAAGCATTGTTAAATCCTTCTTAGTCAACTTTGCAGGCATTTGGTGCCCAAGAAACATTTGATTTGGCTCCATCTGCCGAAAGTTCAGCCTGAAAACCAGACTCAGAATCTAATGAAGTAGCTTAGCATCACTTGTCTTCTTGTAAAATAAACAGCAAAAAGATAAAAATAATCATACATGTATGTGTGCACACACACACACATACTCTTCTCAAAAGATAATTGTTCAAAGCATAGCTAGTATCACAAAAGCAGAAATTAAAATCAAGTTGTTCAAGACAATATTCTGTGTCATTTTCCAGTAACAGTGTAAGTTCCACAAAAGAAGAGGCAGTCTGTGATGAAATAACTTGGAAAGAAAGGAAAATACCTGTGGGAGACATAGCATCTCAGGGGACTTTACTGTCCTTCAGACTAAATGGCTAGGTTGGAATAACCATGTGTTTTCAGTGTGAAGATGAGATGAAGGGTCAGAATTAATTTGATATAGGTACAAAAGATTGGCAACTCTATTCTATTAAAGAATAATTTTGTAAAAAGCCAGCATCTCATGCAAATATCAGAGGCTCAATGCTGCTGACAAACATGTGAATAGAATTAAGGGAAAGATTGAGTGATAAAATGGGAGTCACTAATTTCCACTCCCAAAGCACTTAGATTAAATAAATGCTAAAATAACTCTTTTATTTTATCCAAACATTCATTAGAGTTTTCAAAGATAAGTTGAAAATGCTGGAATGAATCAGTTATTTGGCTTCAAGAGCTCTGAGAATGCTTAAACCACAAAATTTTTGAATTTATGATCAAAAAAGAGTGGATTTCATAAGGACAATTATTGTTCAGTCTCCAAAAGTGGAAATCCTCTCATGAGGAAAATCAAGCCAGAAGGAATAGGTTAAAAGTGTTAGACTGTTAAACCTGGTTCTCATGGTGATTAAATTTTTTATATATATCTATGACAAACATAGATAACACACATAAACATACTGATTACTTAAATACTTTAATTCTGCTGTAATATTACATTGAAATCTCTTTGCTGAGAAGAATAATGGCAATTAGATGCTATCTAACTAGAACTACATAAAAGATAAAAATGTGGTTTTTCTTTTTACTGGCGTCTGTGTTCACACATTGCCTAGGACACAGCTACCTTTTGTGCAATAGACCTAGTGTTGACCACGCAGCACAGAGCAGAGATGTGCCCAAATGCACAGGTAGGACAAATCCTGGAGATCGGTGTTACTTAGACTGTCATGTTTTTAACTTTCTGAGCACTCTTATCTTCAGTGCCCCTCCATCATGTATCATCATCCACTGTGCCATGAAGCAATACCCAAAGGCAGGGATCAGCAATCTCTTGCTGAGGGACAAAAGGCTTGGGTGAGAACAGATGTCAAATATCACTTTGTAAGACTGGGAACTGAGAGCTGCTTTGTCGTGAGAGAGTCATTTGTGAACATTATCTAGCTCCTGGCTCTCACCGTGGTTTTCGTTCAGATACAGGAACCTCTTACCTACTGTTTCTCTTCCAGTCTTACCACAGAGTATTTGGTAGTTCTCAGATCAAGGGGTGGGGGCTGTAATTGCAGCAGTGTGCCATCACATGAGAACTCTCTGCTAACCCTTTGCGCCTCTAGCAAACATCTTGACCTGCCTCATATATACCATGAGAGCACATTTTGTATCAGGGGCCATACTTTGTGCTGCTGTTCTCCCTGTTTGCAAGCAAAGAATAGTCATATAGTTTCCTCCTGCTGTTGCCACTGGTGCCCTTGGTGAGCAAATCTTAGCAACCCTGAAGCAAAAGGAGCAAATGGAGGCTCCAAAAGAGGCAGGTGATCCTTCACCCTCTTGCTATCAGGCAGAAGGAGAGGACCTAAGAGATGGAGGAGACTGGAAACTGGTCTCTGCTCAGGGAGACAGGAAAATCCCCTCCTGACCTCCCTCACCTTCCATGATGTTCCTTCACAACAGATATGGGGCCCTGGAACTTGTGAATGAAGCAGAGAAGGATGAAGAAAATGAGTCAAATAAGGAGGAAGATCAAGGTCCACCAAGGCACCAAGGCTGGGTCACTCTAACTTGGGTATTAAAACCAATTTGAAAAAGAACCCCAGAAGAGTCATTGTAGCAGGTGACTCCACTATAAGGGGTGTCGAAGGCCCAATATGCAGACTGGACCCACTTCATAGGGAAGCCTGCTGCCTTCCTGGGGCCCAGGTAAAGGACCTCACGGCAAAAGTCCCCACTCTAGTGAGACCTAAGGACTAATACCCTCTCTTGGTTTTTCAGGTAGGTAGTGATGATATTACTAGGACAAGTCCTAAAGCAATGAAGAGAGATTGCAGAGCCTTGGGGAAACTGGTTAAGGGGTCAGGGGAACAAATTGTGTTCTCCTCCATCCCTTCAGTTACAGGGATGGATGACGAAGATTATAGGAGAACTCAACAGATGAACTTGTGGCTCCAAGACTGGTGTTACTGGCAAGGTTTTGGATTTTTCAGTCACGGGTTAGTATGCAGGGCACCAGGCCTTTTGGCACGCACCTGTCCCAGAGAGGAAGAAGGATCTTGGGGCAGGAGTTAGCTGGGCTTATTGAGAGAGCTTTAAACTAAGTTTTAAGGTTGAAGGGGGCAAAACCGGAACTCCCAGGCATAAACCCCAGGGTAGATTACCACAGTTTGTGGGCTGTTATGCCACTGACAACCCTCACCCTGCCATCTCAGTGGAGGCAAAGGATAGAGACATGAAGCACAATAAAGATGTAAAGGATATTGATGGATCAGTAACTGTGGTAACACCTGTGAAAGCTCAGGCTGGACTTAGGACCTCTAAATGCAAAAAGGTGCTGGGGACATCAGCACACAGCGTGGGTAAAACAGGAGGAGCTTGAAGCCATGCTGAAACAGGAAAATTATTATGTAGTGGCTGGATGTCTCCCATGACTGGAGTGTGCCAATTAATGGCTAGAAGCTCTTTAGAAGGGATTGACAAAGAAGGAGAGGCAGTGGGGTGGCTCTGTATGTTAGGAACTCTTATGATTGCTTTGAGCACAAGTATAGTATAGTGAAGACAGGGTGGAGTGTCTTTGCATTAGAATCAGGGGGAAGGCCAACAGGATAGATGTTGTAGTAGGAGTCTACTATAGGCACCCAACCAGGACAGAGAGGTGGATGAAATATTCTACAGGCACTTAGGAGACATCTCACGATCGCTTGCCCTTCTTCTTGTAGGAGATTTTAACCTCCCAGACATCTGCTGGAAATAAAACACAGCAGAGCGGGACCACTTCCAGAGATTCCTGGAATGTGTGGGAGACAATCTCCTGACACAGCTGGTGAGTGAACCGACCAGAGAAGGTGCCCTGCTGGACCTCCTCTTTGTGAACAGAGACGGACTGGTGGATGATGTGGTGATTGGAGGCCGACTAGGGCACAGTGATCATGAAATAATAGAGTTCTCTATTCTTAGAGAGGCCAGGAGACGGGGCAGAAGGACTGACATCCTGGACTTCCAAAGGGTGACTTTGACTTGTTTAGGCAACTGCTTGACAGAATCCCTTGGGAGATGATCCTGAAGGCTATAGGGGTCCAGGAAGGCTGGACACTCTTTAAGGAGAAAGTCTTATTGGCTCAGGAGCAGGCTGTCCCCAGGTGCTATAAGAGAAGCTGGAAAATACCCTGGCTAAACAGGGAGCTTTGGCTGCAACTCAGGGAGAAAAGGAGAGTTTATGGCCTTTGGAAGAAGGGGCTAGCCACTCACAGTGATTAAAAAGAGGCTGTGAGGCTATGCAGGGTGGAAATCAGGAGGTCTAAAGCCCAGTTAGAAATTAATCTGGCTTCAGCAATCAAGGATAACAGGAAATGTTTCTATAAATATGTCAACAGCAAAAGAAACACCAGGGAGATCCTCCATCCCCTGCTAGACGCAGGAGGAAACATGGTAACAAGTGATGAGGAAAAGGCTGAGCTGCTTAATGCCTTCTTTGCCTCAGTCTTTAATAACAAGACCAGTTGTACTGAGGGAATCCGGCCTCCTCAGCCAGAAGACAGAGACTGGGAGAACGACCCCACCACAATCCAGGAGGAAACAGTCAGTGACACACAAGTCTATGGGACCAGACGGGATACACCCAAGGGTGCTGAAGGAGCTGGCTGGGGTGCTCACCAAGCTGCTTTCCATCATTTACCAGCAGTCCTGGCTGACCAGGGAGGTCCCAACAGATTGGAAATTAGTCAACGTGATGCCCATCTATAAGAAGGGTCAGAAGGATGATCTGGGAAATTACAGGCCTGTCAGCTTGACTTTGGTGCCCAGGAAGCTGATGGAGCAGCTCATCCTGAGTGCCATCACACAACACATGTGGGACAACCAGGTGATCAGGCCCAGTCAGCATGGGTTTATGAAAGGCAGGTCCTGCTTGACAAACCTGATCTCATTCTACAACAGGCTGACCTGCTTATTGGATGAAGGAAAGGCTGTGGACGTTGTCTACCTTGACTTCAGTAAGGCCTTTGACACCATTTCTCACAGCATTCTCCTGGTGAAACTCGCTGCTCGTGGCTTGGATGGGCACACGCTTTGCTGGGTGAAAAACTGGCTGGATAGCCGGGCCCAAAGAGTTGTGGTGAATGGAGTTAAATCCAGCTGGTGGCCGGTCACGAGTGGTGTCCCCCAGGGGTCGGTTTTGGGGCCACTCCTGTTTAACATCTTTATTGATGATCTAGACGAGGGGATCGAGTGCACCCTCAGTCAGTTTGCAGATGACACCAGGTTGGGTGGGAGTGTTGATCTGCTCGAGGGTAGGGAGGTTCTGCAGAGAGACCTGGACAGGCTGGAGCCATGGGCTGAGGCCAACTGCAGGAGTTTCCATAAGGCCAAATGCCAGGGGCTGCCCTTGGGCCACAACAACCCCCAGCAGCGCTACAGGCTTAGGGAGGAGTGGCTGGAGAGCTGCCAGTCAGAGAGGGACCTGGAGGTGTTGATTGACAGCTGGCTGAACAGGAGCCAGCAGTGTGCCCAGGTGGCCAAGAAGGCCAATGGCATCCTGGCTTGTGTCAGCAATAGCGTGGCCAGCAGGGACAGGGAAGGGATCTGACCCCTGTCCTAGGCACTGGTGAGGCCGCCCCTCGATTCCTGTGTTCAGTTTTGGGCCCCTCACTCCAAAAAGGACATTGAATGACTCAAGCGTGTCCAGAGAAGGGCAACGCAGCTGGTGCAGGGTCTGGAGCACAGGTCGTACGGGGAGCGGCTGAGGGAACTGGGGGGGTTTAGTCTGGAGAAGAGGAGGCTGAGGGGAGACCTCATCGCCCTCTACAGCTCCCTGAAAGGAGGTTGCAGAGAGCTGGGGATGAGTCTCTTTAACCAGGTAACAAGTGATAGGACAAGAGGGAATGGCCTCAGATTGCAGCAGGAAGGTTTAGACTGGATATTAGGAAGCATTTCTTTACAGAAGGGGTTGTTAGGCATTGGAATGGGCTGCCCAGGGAGGTGATGGAGTCCCCATCCCTGGAGGTGCTAAAGAGTAGTGTTGACATAGCACTGAGGGATATGGTGTACTTGAGAACTGTCAAGTGTTAGGTTAATGGTTGGACTAGATGATCTTCAAGGTCTTTTCCAACCTAGATGATTCTGTGATTCTGTGAATCAGTTTGGAACCATATTGTAAACATGGAAGGTGCCAGGACCCTTCAAGTTTCCTGTCTCCAAATGGTGGTTTTTGACAAAGTAGACCAGCACTGCATGGGGAGATTTTAGCCTGGAAATATAGTTTTCAGGTAAAACTGGCAGTGTCTGTTGGGTTTTGTGAACCAGCATGCTCAACTACAAAGTATGGGTGTGTGATCACAAGGGTGCTCTCAGCATATATTGAACAGGCCACTGTTCTGGGTGTGATGGCATAACCTTTCTGTGCCTGCACCAGTCGGAACAGCAGTGCTGACAGTGACTGCTACTGGTACGTGGCAATACTAAGAGTGCTAGGTATATTTTAATAAATGACAGCAAAGAGAGGAATTTTAGACTTTGTCAGTTTCTGCCTGGATTTTTATGTCATGAAGGAAACTGAAGTATGAGCTGATAATTTTCAGTGTAGCTGGCCAGAGGAAAAAATTTCAGAGGGAAATGAGAAACATACAAATTGATTTATCTGTACCTAAAGCCATCAAGCACCTGACTGATGCCCTTTAATGACTTCATACTTAACCCCTTATCTGCAGGGTGGAAGGGAAAAAATCTGTCACATTAACTTTTTTTCAGGTTTAAGTGTGCTTATAGTAGGCCAATTTTGAAAAAAAATAGGATCCCTTATATTCCCTAGATGCAATTAATTCCATTAAAATAATATAGAAAGTATTTTATGTTGATGTTGAATCCAAATGTCACTGAATTCAGGAAAATTTCCTTTTCCATGAGCTTTACTTTGAAGCTGTAAAGAACCTTAAAGGTGAGTATTTACACCTTTATCACCTTATTAGTGCTTTGTTTTATTCCTGAGGGTGCAATTATGTATAAAGAGCCTAAATTTTACCTATTATAAATCAGTTTTGGATTTAACCCAGAATTGTAATGGTCTCAAATTATGTGTGTCATGTTAAATGTCAGAACTTGATTATAGTATAACCCTTGCAAACTGGTACAAATGGGATGGTTATGTCTAGTGCCTGAATTATTTATGTTAGTAATCATGTAAAAGAAAACTCACAGAATTTAAGCTGAAAAAACAAGTTTATAATAGCATCACAAAGCATTTAATATATAATCTACACTCAAAATCTATTCTCAATATCCAGCTTCAAATCAGAAATTTTCTAAATTTTCCAGGTTTTGGAATTTGTGTAACTAAGAGCACCGTTTCCTATCAGTGGTGTCCAATTTATTACATTTGTGGTGTATTGGGTTTACCTGGCAAGGTTTGGGTAGTAGCAGGGCTACAGTAG
Organism: Athene cunicularia; assembly: GCF_003259725.1. Classification (NCBI taxonomy): domain Eukaryota; kingdom Metazoa; phylum Chordata; class Aves; order Strigiformes; family Strigidae; genus Athene; species Athene cunicularia. The sequence continues at coordinate 41,025,537 of NW_020799097.1, forward strand.
TGGCTTATGTGAGAAAATGCTAGAAGCTCCCCTATGTCTGATAGAGCCAATGCTCCAAGATGGATTGGCCGTTGGCCAAACCCCAGCCCATTGGCAAGTGGTAGCACCTCTGCGATAACATATTTAAGAAAGGGAAAAAAAACACCTATGGGGAGCAATTGTATTCAGAGAGGTGAGTGAGAATATGTGAGAGAAACAACTCTGCAGACACCAAGATCAGTGAAGAAGGAGGGGGAGTAGGTGCTCTACGTGCTGCAGCAGAGATTCCCCTGCAGCTTCTGGTGAAGACCATGGTGAGGCAGGCTGTGCCCCTGAGATGGGCTGTCCTCTGTGGAAGGGACCCATGCTGGAGCAGTTTGTGAAGAGCTGCAGTCCGTGGGAAGGACCCACATGGGAGAAGTTTGTGGAGGACTGTCTCTTGTGGGAGGGACCTCACACTGGAGCAGGGAAAGACTGTGAGGAGTCCTCCCCCTGAGAAAGGAAAGGGTGGCAGAAACAGTGTGTGATGAACTGACAGTAAACCCCAATCCCCATCCCTCTGTGCTGCTGTGGAGGAGGAGGTAGAGAAAATCAGGAGTGAAGTTAAGACCAGGAAAAAGGGGTGGGGGGAAGGTGTTTCAAGATTTCTCATTACCCTACTCTGATTTCATTGGCAATTAATTAAGTTACTTTTCCCAAGCTGAGTCTGTTTTGTTACAGTAGTTGTAGAATTATCTCTCCCTGTCCTTATCTCCATCCACAAGCCTTTTGTTATATTCTCTCTTCCCAGTCCAGTTGAGGAGGGGCAGTGATAGAGCAGCTTTGGTGGGCACCTGCCACCCATCCAGGGACAAGTATCAGAGACCTAAAGATCATCAAATAGAGGACCCACTATGTGGAGCACTGTATCTGTATGTAGATAGAGTGTCTGCTCTGAAAGAACTTTTGTTCAGTGAAGACAACTGACACGTTAAGAGCAAGGAGGAAAGATTCACAGTAATATGAACATATGTGTGTTCATCCTTTTCTTCTTCTTTATATATATGCACATAAATGTTAACATTTTGTATGTCTTAATTTCTCATAGCTGTCATTCTTAGCCAAAAGGTCCTTCAACATATCTGTTATTTCTCCGAAGAAGGAGATACTTGGTAGTTTTATGAAGGGATCTCTATGTGTGTTTTATAAGATTTGATATAGTAAGAAGGCTTCCATTTATTGTGAGCATGTTATTTTATTTTGGTTATATGCATTTGAGCATAACATTTGTGGTAAAAGTAAAGCCCTTTGAAACCTGTTGTCAGCTAAACTCTATTCTTGTTTAGTCCTAAAACTTCAACATTGTCAAGCGTAATGTTGTATCATCAGCATTTTTACCAAAAAATGAGTCAAAGCAGTAACAGAGATAACTCCACATTCTGATAATAAATCCAGATGATAATGAAAGCATTAAATTCAGCAGCCATTGCTAGAGATAGAGGAGTCTAAGGCAGTGGCTTGAAGTATCACTCTCAGCTGGTGACACCTGCTAGGCAGGCAGTTCTTCCTACAGAGTCCTGATTTACCAAATGGGCAGACTGAAGCTTCACGTTCCTGTAGCTTGCATTTCATCCTGTGTAATGTCATCAGCCAGCCATTAAAAAATCACACCAGCTGTGCAACTGGAGACAAATTCCAATTGAGACATGGTTTTGCGTTAATTCTGGGAAAACCTCACTTTTGAGCCCTTTTATAAAGGGGCAGAAAATGTTCCTAGGCTTCTTTTCTCTGTGTTTTGCTCTGCAGCTCAGTCTTGATTTGAAGAGTCTTATGTTCAATGGTCACTTACTCCCTAATACCTTGGGAGCAGGCAGAACATTGTAAGTGAAATTGAATGAAATAAAGCACCAAAGGGGAAAGGTTGTCAGGAGCAATTGCTTAAAACTAGAAGGATAGACTTAAAATAAGATCTTGAAGCTAGAACATAAGGTAGCTATTTAATTTTTTTTACTTACAGTATCAAACTTGTCATTACCCTTTTAGGAAAAGTCTAAGAAAATTGTCAAGTACGTGAAGGTAGCAAAAGTAATTTTATTTGCTATAAGAGGCTAGTGTTAGTAAACAGATGCATTCATTCAATGCGTCATTAGCCCCAGAAAATAATGATTGGATTCTGGCCAAAATAGAAGAAAATTCTACTAGGAAAGGGAACTGGTCACAGCCAGATGAATTAGATCTATTGCCTAAAAAATGGTGACTTGTCAATTGTGATAAATTCTCGTTTAAGATATTGGTGAACCTGCTAGGAGATATTTGCAAATATGGCAATGCAAGCATAATCACACTAGCCACTACAAGTAGTGCCAGAACTGGATCACTGTGCCAAAATTCACAGCTCACATAGGTGGTGAGATGCTCCCTGCCCTGAGATACCTCCAACAAAAATGGAAGAGATTGAAGAAGGAAGTAAAGCCAGTGGCATGCCCAGGTTTAGAGGCAGGTCTTGCCTGTTCTCCCACAGTGGGGCTGTTTCCCAGGACACAATACAGGAAGCAGATCTGCTGAATATGGACAGTGACTTACAATGGGCAGAAATTGCACTCTACTGCAAAGTTTGGATGACAAAACAAGGTAATGCATCTGCCTATCTTTGAGGGACTCTTCAATAATGGTGCAGAGAGTAAAGAAGGGAAGTGGGGGATGCAAAAAGAAGAGACATGGAGACAATTCCTGAGAAGTTATGAGCCAGCATAGAGCCAGCTGCTTGAGACAGTAACAAATTCAACCTAATTTTCAAAAGAAGCAACAAAAGAGAGAATCAGCTTTTGATAGAGCACAGCAGGGAAAGCATATAAGTCATCTGCAATCGATAATTTTGCCATAAGGCTAAGCTACTTCCGTGATAAAGAGCTGGCTTTGATGTCAAAAGGAGCAGGTGCCTGTGGGAGGTCAAAGTTTGAAATGAGATTACTCACAAGGATCAGAAAGATAATCAAATCTGCCCACTTCTGCGGCAGTGACATATCAGTACAAAAGACTCAAGTTCTAAATAGCCACAGTTAGGAGTGAAAAAGGATAACTGCAAAATCCTGATGAGAGGACAAAAGGGAAGAATGGTTTCTGAGGGCAACTCATTTCCGACTGACTTGAAAGGACCAAGCTCACTGGCCTGTTAAATGGCTTTTTCTGTTCAGTTGAGAGGGAACTGGAAGCAAGGACACTCAGACCCAGATACACAGAGAAGCATGGGCCTTGCAGGGTTAGTAAATCTTGCAATTTTAAGAGTGGAGTTCATGGAACCCAAGTAAGCACCCATGGCCCTGTGCAATGAATGGAGAAAGTGGGACATGCTGGCTGTGAGAGAGCCAAAGTGAGCCAGAAGCAAATGTTCAGAAAGGAGAAATGTGTCTGAAATCCCACTTTTCTCATAAAATTACCCACAGCCTAGAACTGGGCACTTATGTAAAACTGGGATTTTGCAAAGAAAATCATCCTTTTGGACTGTAGTACTAACTCATCCCCGTGTGGGTGGTTTGCTATCTCCTTTCCTCTCCTTGAAGACCCAGCTAGAGGAATAGCTGTGTACCTTTTACACAATGCCCCGTGGTTACAGCACCTGCCTCACAAATGTAACATCTGAGTTCAAGGGGCTGCATCCCTGCACTCTTGAGAGTGTCCTAGTCTCCAGAGCAGAGGACAGGTTGGTGTAGGGGTCACGTTCCACTGAAGCACAGATCATAATGGTGAAATTAATGTAGGGTTAGTGGAGCCAAAAAAGGGGGTAAAGAAGGAAATACTCTGACCCCGTGCTGTGTGTGTGCTGCTTGGAGGGCATGATCCTGACAGCTGCACTGAAAAACATGGCTTAGTTTCACCACCCTGAACGACTTCATGGATCCGGATCATATGGATGTTTGGATATCTGGCCTCAGAGTTACAGCCACACTGTACAGACAGCTTAGTATAGTGCTGTGTTCAGAGTTGTTTCAAAATCATTCTCTGTTCAAATCTTCTGGCAGTGGTGACCAAAGTAACTCAAGAACTTACAGTGTCTGGAGGACTATCTCACAGCCTTGCAACTCTCAGCCTCTGGGTTGCGGCCAACATGTGGCGTCTAGTCTGAAACTCTCCAGATCAGGTCCCCAGATCAATCTCTAGCATTGCCTATGCTAGTAAACTGAACCAGGACAGGCACAGCCTGGGGTGTTGCTGGCACATCAACAGCAGTTGTGTGGCAGGGGCATTTCTGGCCAGGGTTAGCTAGCACTCTCCCAGAAAATTTCTGGACATAGCTGAAGGGATAACACAGGCTTGGGACTGTCCTTAATAGGCAGTACAGTGGTGCTCACCGCATTTTGGAGGGAAAAAGAATATAGATTTGCATGGGGTCATGCCATCTGTCAGCAGCGTCTGTGTGAAAGCAGCACTCGATACGCGATACATGAGTACATGCTTGGCCTCACCCTGCAACTGAGACCTCCTTTCCTGACTGAGCATGAGCCTGTGCACATGGGATGATTGGAGAGGGGGTGCTGAGTGGGTGCTGAATGTGCCACAGCACCAGAACATGTTTTGTCCCATGCTAACACAGGTGTCTAATTGGTCCAATACTCCTTCTCCCCTTTCATGGAATCCCAAGGCAAGACAAAATGGCCTGGATGAGTCTGGCTGAGCAAGGATAGTACCCTGGACAGCCTGCTCAGATGATATCAGGAGACAAAGTTCAGGGTAAAAGCATCACGACCGTCTTTGTCAGCCCCGAATGGCCTGTTTGTAACTCAACAGATGCCATGGAGCCTGAGAACATCAATAAAACCTGTATTTCCTCCACCTTCATGTATCTTTTTTCCCTTTTGTAACCATGTCTGCCTGTTTTTTCAAAGGCAGGGAAAGAAACTATCATTCAGAGCTCATACCTGAACAACAGAACTAACTCTTTCATCCTGACGAAGAAAGATTACTTGACAGAATCAGAGAGTGTATCCAAAATCCTCTCTCTGAAAGAAGCATTTTGATACAGTTTGATTATTCTTTTTCCTTCGTGCAGAAACTCTATTTCAGTTTCAGAGGACTATTTTGTTTTGATTCCTTTCCTTTTGTGTATCTTAGTCAATACATGCTCAGACTTTGGCACTGATTTCTCACTTTGTTTGTCATGGCAACTGAGTTGTCCTTATTCTTCAGACACTGAGCCTTGTTTCACCGTTTGATGTTGTTCAGTAATGTAAACACCTTTGACTGCCTGGGATTAATTATTCTATCAAAATTAATACAACATAGTCTTATTAACAATTGTATGTAACAACTGATTAACAACATTAATACAACTCCAGGTTGTAGATTTGCTATCGCTCATTTCAGCAGAGCTGACCCCTGATGAATGTAATATATATATATTTCTTTAGCACCTTTATATTTATATTTATCTATAAAGAATAAGACTAACAAAATATTGGTTTGGATTTTAAAAAATTCAGTTGATTTCAGATGTTTGCTTTGGATGTTACTTCTGCATTCTGAAATGTTATTGAAAAATATATTTGTTGCAATATATATTTGCAACATGCTTCTACAGGGAGTAGCTCTTTTACTGTCCCTGTCTTCTGAAGGAGTGTAGGCCAGTAAGCCATGCTAGCAAATCAGTTATAAACTCAATACCTACAGCCATGTCATTTTCTGTCCTGCCACTAAAGGTGTTTGTGGAGTTTCCTAGGCAGCAAGTGAAGGTTGTGTACTCCTGTGTGGCCTTGTTATAGCCTGCCCCTATTATCCTTGTGTCTTCTGGAGAAGCACAGCTGTTCCCCTGCCTTTGAAGATCGCAGCCAATGCACACTTTGTTTTCTAAAACCTTATGCAATCTACATGAAAACTATTTCCAGTAAATGATCTCATAGTACAATTTTGCCCCAGTTTTGTAAGTCCTTCTGTAAACCTTCTTGATGCCTTCTGTAGATGTCTTCAGTGTTTGTATCTTCCTCAGTACTAGTTTATGCTACCTTGATGCTTTATGCTTGGCACTCATGCAGATATCTATTTAAAAGTACATTGTTAGCACAGGGATTTAGCCATCTGATTCCTATTAACAGTAATGGGAACTGCATGGTTAAATCAATCACCATGTACTATGCTGAACATTTACCACTTTGTACCTTCCCTTTGTTTTCCCTTTAAGATGTTTTCTAGCCTTTCTGAAATTAATGTGCTGATCTGGGTATTGGAGCTGGATATGGGTCACTAAAAATCCTGCTTATATTGATGTGTATTTGTTGTGTCCACTGACAGAAGTGAAATAATTCTCCTAGTATTGCATGGCTTCAGCAATAGACTTTGAGCTTTTCATTCTGATGGTGCTTCATTCACCCACAAAGAAGGAGCGGTGTGAGTTGAACTGAAGGTACCACCACAGGACTCTCACATAGGGGGTCTCACTGAGTGTACCATGGCACCTTTCAAATTCAAGTGCACGTTAAGTACCCAAGTGAGACTATAAATGAGCCTGCGCTCATGACACAAGATATAGATGACACAAGCATTTCCCTTCTGTCTGCTGCTATTTCCTTCACTGACAAGTGCAAACAAAGGCGGGACTGAGTGAATTCAAGAGGATAAAGCCAAGTTTAGCAGTGAAGAGAATGGTTGGTAAAAGTCACAGACCTTTGGAAAGATCAATATCACAGTAGCTGTGAAGCATGCGTGTGGTCTTGACACACCAACACATGCATTTTTGCTTGGGGAGATGGTACTTTTTTGCCAAAAGTGGTTTTGTCATCTTCTTTAGTTCACAAAAAGATTTTGTCCTTTCTGTTTGATAAGGACCTACTTAGTATGACCTACATTTTCATTTTGCCACTGTAAAGAAAGAACAGAATTTCTGTCAGGATGGTTAAAGGAGGTAAAGAAAAAATATGCCTAGAACTCCATTTTATTTTAATTTCAGTAATGAGAGATTTTTCTACTTTTCTTTGCAAACTATTTTTAACAAAGTAAATAATGGGCAAAAAAAGTGAAGATGTATGTCAGCTTTGTCAGAAATTATTTTATTTCATTAGCTCTGGTTCAAAACTTCCTAGACATGAACAAAATTGTATGAGGGTAAGAAAATTAAAATGAAGAGCTGGCAGTAGACTACTAGTTGGCTGAAGAGAGAGAGAGGATAAAAACTCCTTCTGCCTAGCTGTAGTAGCTGACACCTTCCCCAGCAGGAGCATCAGCAATGGGAGGAGAGGGCTGTATGGATAAACCATAAGTATCATCTTTCTGTGTGGTACACTGTTCAAGCAGCTTGCCCTTGGATTATATATGCAAAGCATGTGGTCTCTTACCCCTACTTCTCTTACTTACTCAGTTTTCTATGCCTAAATGTGGTTTGTCAGAAGTAGTTCAGTTCCAGGAAGAATATCTAGCAGCAAAGTTATTCACCTCCTCCAGATACATTTGTCTCCCATTTGCTTATCTATCCACCAGGAAATGTAGAAATACCATAAAACAGCTGGCCTCTTGCTGAGATTAATATTCTGTATTTAGCTTTAAACTAGCATCTAACAGAATTGAAACTTCTGTCTCGTTCTACCGAACTTCATATCTCACTAAAGAAGATGCATGCATAAAAGGCTGTAAAGGCCCTAATAATAATTACATTTAAAATAATTTTAGTCATCGCAACTGATAATTTCACATATGAGAAGTTTCTTGTCAGGAAAAAAATTGGTGAAGGAGCTCCATTCACCACTGATTTTGCTTCTTAACTAATCCTGTAATACTTTGGAAGTCTTAGAAGATGTGCTGATTTTGAAAGGATGATGTGAGAAAGTGTATCCTGTTCCTCTGAAATCAATCCTGACACAGTCTTGGAAAACTAATATAGAACATGGTCTGCCATGAGTTAAGGACTAGTTATATAGGCAGTAAGGTAAGGCAGTAGGTTTAACACAGCATTCCCATGAACAAGTCTGACTAGTCCTAATCTGCCATATAATTAATATGAGGGAAAAAAGGCTGTAATTGATAGATGACAAAAAACCACAGTAGAAAACAAGGAATTCTTCCACTAATGGAAGATCTGAGTGCTATCTGACAATTTGGTAGATACTGCATTATGGTAGGGTGCAATCCTTCATGAGCCTGGCTCATACAACTGGGGCATAAGCTAAAATTCCTAAAAGGGAGTGTATCCTAAGGAGGGTATGATTTAAAGTTTTTGATATGAAAGTGTGCAAATGATACTGCAAATTCATTAAAATTTCCTAACAGAAGAATCTATGAAAAAAAGAACTTTTTCTAGGAATAAAAGTAGATTATATGGAAGATGAATTTTTATCTTCTAGTCATCTGAAATGAAAACTCCTAATGAACTGTAACTCTAAATGTTCATGCTCATACATTTAAAAACAGAGTGTAGGTCAGTATTCCAGAATGAGAGACTGTATCCATGAATGACATGACACTGGACAGGATCTGGAGGCAATGAATATAATCAGTCACATCTTTGCTCTCAGTGTGATGGGCTAACATAAGTCTTGGCTGTACAAGGACAGGAATATCAGTTAAGAATAGCAGGTTCTTTTATCTTTTATATACTACTAATTAGACCATAACGGAACAAACCACGACCACTTCTGGTGCTGCAGTTTAAAAAGAATTCTGAAAAAGTGAGAAGCATTAAATAAAGTTCAACGAAAGATTTCGGGTTTGGAAAGCATATTTCATACTGAGAAACTTAAGAAACTTATTCTACTTATTTTTGTTAAAGAGAAGGTTAAGGGATGGTTTGATCAAGGTCTGTGAGTACCTACCTGAGGAACAAAGATCTCAGAGCCAGTTCTTTAATCTAGCAGTAAAAAACATAATGAGATTCAGTAGTCAGAAGCTGAGGCAAGACAACTTTAGATTTGAAACACGGAACTCATTTTTAACACTGAAGGTAGTTAAACATAGGCATAACTTATTTAGGAATGCGTTTGATACTTCACCATGTGGGCCCTTTATTTAGGATTGAATGTCCCTCTGAAACATATGCCATAGTCCAAACGGAACCTACTGACAGGTTTTTATGGCTGTGTTCTGATGGAAATAAAACAAATTTATCTTTTGATGGTGTCTTTCCAACTTAAAATTTATGAATTTTACCAAGAGTGTAAAAGTACAAATTGAATATTAACCACTCCTAATGTCTACCTGAGGCTACAGAAAACATAAAACTTCAGATCTGAAATGCAAACAGCATATTTTTAAAGGAATTATGATTCACATGTTGATAAACGTGGAAATGTCAACTCCTTCACTCCATATCAAAACAAGAAAAAGCCAAGAACTTTCATATTATAAGTCTTTAAAATCTGGCTTGAGCAGTGGGTCATTAAAGCCCCATGTAAATATAGGTTTGGGAACTTGGTTATATGTGCCAACACTGCAAATGGGGCTAAAAATCCTTGTATCACAACAGATTGCTGGGCACTTAGCTTTCAGCATGGCTTCTACAGAAAACTCCTGAAATCCTAACTCTAATACCTAAATCACACCAGCTTTTCTTTTTTTTTTTTTTTTCTTTTTTTTTTTCCCTCAGGCACATGCACTCTTGGTTGTAACACATTTCCTATTGCAGCCCTGTATCTTTGACAGTCAGACCAGATGTTTGACATTGCAAACATCAATGACAAAAAGATTTATCTGTTTAATCATCACACCCATCCTATGCCTAATGGCTTCAAAAAACTACCTGACTCCTGACTTTTTCTGGACTAATGCAAGTTAGTTGTCAACTATGAATCTGTGAACAACCTTAATTTTTCTTTGGCAGAGTTTAGATCTCCCAGTGGGTTTTCTCTTCTTACGGGAACATATATCTATATTTTAAAGAACCTTGAGAGGTCTGGAAGCCTTGAAATGAAACCAAACAAGCTCGTAATCTCTCTGCGAAGGACCTGGATTTTTTGCGGTAAGAAAATGACACAGGGTATATCTTAAAGACCCAATCAATGACATTGCTAGTGGTCATAGTTTTGAATGGAAGTGGAAGAGTTAAACTGTATAAGTTAGTTGTGGATGTTAACCATATTCTATTCATAATTCATCTATTTTTCTGAAAATCACTTCCACTTCTCATGCACTTTGCCATTGCTTTCTACAACTAATAAAGGGACTCCCTTCCATAGGACATAATGATATCACCTGTAATTTAAATTAATCAGTGCCATGCTTACCTGATCTTGGCAAAAGGTGGGAAAAAAAAGCGCAGTTACTCCTGAAGGTGGGATTCTTCAATTTAAGTTTTATAAAGACTGGCAACACTGGGATGAATAAAACAAAGAAAGAAAAAGGAAGTGAAGAAGTACTGGTAAAGAGAGATGACAGAATGGTAAAGGTAATTTGTAATTTGTATTTATGGATGAAATTAAAAGAAAATATTTTGGAAACAGAAAGGGTGTTTAGTACGAACTAAGCCTGTGTTTGGGAGATAGCTAAGCGATAAATATAATGTGGAACTTGGCACAGATACACAGACGCCTGAGCAGCTTTTGGAATCACTTCTCTTTCAGTATTCATCACATATAGCACAATGGAGCTGTTTGAGAGGCATAAATAAATGTGACTCATAAATTTAACTGTGTTAGGCTAACAAGTTGTACTAAACTAAATAAAATAAGGAAAAGAAACCTGTTAAACACAGAGTGCTGTAGTATTACACAAGAAATGAAATATGGCTCATGTCTCCAGCTGGAGGAGCCCTCATGGCTTCACAGGTTATTTGGGAACAGGTTTGCATATGTGGTCCATGAGAGCTTAGAACAGGCATCTGCTAAACAGGTATAAATTTAAGAATAAGTACTGTATCTGTATTTCTGAGGTGAACAACCACAACACATTTCCATTATATTTTCCCTTGTCTCCCTTCTCTCTGTGTCTCTGGTTTAGTTTCTTTATTTTCTGAAGGAGGAAGGACCTGAAGCATTGACCAGGGTTGTGGGAAAGTTCATCTGCAAGCTTGGATGGTGTCCAGCTCTACAGACTCAAGAACATTGTTTCGCTTCTCTTTGCCTCTATTCTCACATAGCCCTTGTCCTTCTACATATTCTTCTTACAAGTCATTGTATGAAATGCACAAACTGCAGCTGGAGTGGGGACCAAAACCTCAGAATCTCAGTCTTGTTGATGGGTGATGGGAAAACTGTGATGCATAAAATAGACTGATTTATGTGGTCATGGTCCAGTGATGAGAACAGTTTAAGACCTCTGGTTGTGCTCCTTCTCAGATGTTACAACCCCTCTTATGAAGAAGGTCATGAACTGCTTTAAATCACAGAGGTGGTCACTTAAAGAGGAAAAAAATCACAGTTTAGTATGGTGGTCACCCACATGTGGTGTTCTTCACAGAGACTCGGCCATTGTTTGGTCTGGACTGAGGGTTGCTGGAGGATGCAGGCTAAGCTGGTTTTCTCCCACCTTACCCTGCACGTTCCTGCCAGCGAAAGAGCTTGCCTTCCCAAGGGTGTGGAGCAGTCCTATCTCTTGCTTAGCCGAAACTTGGTAATTAAAGGTCTTTCCCTTTTAATTGAACTGACCTGCTCTGTTGTGCTTTGCATTGAACTTGAGGCTAAGCAAGGTGTGCTCAATCTAACAGCGTGTGCTGAACAATGTATGGGAAACTACTTAGACAGTTGTCTGAGGAATTTTTAGAGTTTGTTTTTTGTTCTTTGGTTGGGGTGTTTTTGTGTGTGTGTGTGTGTGTGTCTGGACATTAGCACTTGGACACAATTTAGGTACTTACTGTTATTGTTTCTCTTAAAGAAATCTACTCTTGGATTGATTATTTCTTGGAATTTCCATTCCTTGACCTTTGAGGAGATTATTTTCATTTACTGGGGCTTTGCAAAGGGTCAGATATCTTAGCCTTTAACTTTGGCTCAAACCAGCGTTTTAAATGTGCAGGAATTTAAAATGCTTTGTAGATCCAGCCCTGCACCCTTTCTTCATGAAAGAAGAACAATTTTAAGGTATGCTTTGCAACAGGCCAGACATTTTTGCTTCAGTCCTCTAAGGCCTGCCTCTGCCTCTGTATAACTTTCAGAAAGAAAGTTAAACCTAAAATGTCTCCATTGACTCTCGTGAGAATTTCAACTATGGCTGTGGACTTTGACCCAGGAGAAAAAAATCACCCTTGAATAATTTGGAAATTACAGGGAAAAGCTTTGTTGTTGGATTTTTTTTTTTTCTTTTCTTTGAAATGGCAGTGAAGCATAGTCGTCAGACATTTTTTTATTGATCTGACACTGAGTATATGATTTTGCTTTGTCCTTTTGTTACAAGAAACTTTTACCTTAAACCTTTACTGTACTGGTATTTACTATAATTGTTTTGATTGTTTATTATTTGTTTTGCCTATTTATTATTATTTTACCTATTAATGCGGTTTCTAATTGCAACCCTTTCTAACAACAATATTTTCATAATGTAGCTGGCTGAATATTTCAGGATCTTCTGTACATCTCATTTTGCAGGTATTTCAGCCAAAAGGCCCATGCCAGTCAGAAGACAGAGAGTAAAAATGTCACTAGTCATCTTCCAACCATCTTCTCTTAGTAATTTGTAATGATAAGAGATTGAAAATGAAATTAAAATTCTTTTGTAATTTCATTATCCTGGAAGTGATTTTATAGCCTGCTGAGAATTAAGCGTTGAAGTACAGCACAGTGTACAAAATAATTTCTGTTTTAATACATTTTTATAGCCCTCAGAGGAGCAGAAGCACAGCTCAGCTCAGCATTAGCCTGTGTATTACTCAGCTTTCCAGGTCTTTAATTCAAAATGAAAATTAAACAATATTCTTTTTACCAGAGCAGTTCATCCAGAACTAGCTAAGAAAATAATTTTTCATTTTGAAGGGCTCTTACTCAAACCCTTTCAAGGTGTTTTTTTAATTGTTTAATCCCAAAATTGAAACCCCAGAATCCTCTGTAATAAAAGAAGTGGAGCCCTTATGCACTAATTGCATTGCCTGCCCATTACAGTTGATATGCACTACTTAAAAAGCTCTGATACTGTGCATAAAAGCATAACGCCTGAAATAAAATTCACATGATATCCAAAACTGATGAATTTTTCAAGAGGTTCTGCTAGACTTTCAGGTATCTGTGTAAATAAAACATGAGTATTTTAGGATTATTTTGATAATTCCACCATTAAATCCTAATAAATAGTATAAATTGTGTGTTTGGTTAATCAAATTTCTGAACTCTGCAGCAGATATAAAATCAGACAGCAGTGGACTTGATTCTGAGATCACTACAGATGGCAAGAAACCATTTAGAAAGGGACAGTTCAGCTCATACATGAGAAGCAGGGCTAGATAACTTGTTTCTCAGGATTTTCTCCTAGGCTCTGGCATGAATCTAGCCCAGAAATAAAATGGGTTCACTTCTTAGTTAACCCCTGACCTTGCCTATGACTGCCTTCTCAGCAGCTCACCTCCCATGGCCCTCTAGTCCCTTGCCGATGATGCAGTAGAGCTCCCCGTGCACGTGATGGCCTTGCCTCCCATTTCACCTGCATCAGGACCCTCTAGTCCCCTCTGGGACACTGTGCTGGGTTCACTGCCCTTGGTCCATAGCCTGTGGCAGCAACAGGATCAAGTTTTAGGAACCAGATTGAATATGATGCATGCTGGCAGATGCACCTAAGAAATAGTTGTCGACAAATGCTGCTCTGCTTTCTTGACTTGAGGTAGCCATGGAGAGAGCCATAACTAATGTCCTGTCTCCTTACTATATGCTGAATACAGCAGAAAATTTGACTTGTTTTCTGCACAATAATTCCTTCTTCCTTCTGTGATTTTTCCCTCCTCTGTTTTGGATATTTGTTTGCTTGTTTTGGATATTCATTTTAATTCATTCGAAATGAATGAAGCCACCATTCTTTAGAAACAAATTATGATATTCCACAATCTATAACCTTTGCATTCTCTGCTGAATCCAGCATTTTCAGTGTCAGCCCCAGCAGCAGTATCTGCTGCCTTTGAAGTCTTTGAAGTCTCCACAGCTCAGGCTGAAGGCATTCAAAAGGGAGAAAGTAGCAGGTTGGGGGGAGATAAGGGGGAGAGGAAGGATTTTTTCTTTACCTACAGCCACTCTTTACACAGTGAAAGGTAGAATTTGAACACTTAAAAAAATAAAGCATTGATTTTCCCTTCAAAAGAAGTTTCAGCCTAAGCCAGGGTTATTTGAAAGCCTTCTTAGGTAACAGACAAAGTGTGACCTGATGAGGTTGGAACGGCAAGTGCCCATTTTAGGGGGTAAAAAAGAAAGCGAATGGATTTTCTAAAGATCTTCTTATTTCATTTTTTTTTTTAAAATATCCTGGATAGGAATCACAGTGACTATATATTTTTGGGGAAAACCAGGAGAAGAAATGCTCTACTAAAACAGATTATAATTTGCACATCATTGTACTGCAAATTTGTCTTGCTATACAATTCCTCATGACAGGGAGTGGCATTGTTAGCTCAGAAGGCCTCAGCTGGACAAGGGGACTACCGAGCAGCCTTGTAGGGAAAATGGACTCTTTTCAGAACTATGCTTGAGGTGGGAGGTTTGAAAGAGCAGTCTTGTGAAGGGCAGCAATGAGTGGGAGATATCAGGTGTTCAGCAAATGGCACACAGTGCAATCAAAGGAGGGTAGCCCTGGTGCTAGAGGCATGTTGTCTCTGGACATGTGTGTTCTGAAATCAGAGGCAGTGTACATGTGACGCAGAGCTCCAGTTAATAAACTCAGCAAAGAGTATTGTCTTGTCAGATGTGACGCTGTGCTGATGTGGTCACACTGCTTCTGGACCCTTGGTATGTTCTCTAAGTGTGCACAATTCTCCACCTGTCAATGCAAAAGACTTGACAGTTGTAAATAAATATTTTGGGCAATATTCTTGAAATAAATTCTGAGAGACTGGAGACCTACTGATTTATTCAAAATACCATCTTGACAGCTTGAGTTAGAGTAGGATTAGAAAGATTTTTAATATTGGCACTGTCTCATTCATAGTTGAAAAACTGATATTTTGTAAGACTGAACTGTAAAAACAGAGATGACAAATATCAGACTGGGTCCATCAAAATGTTTAATTTAGCTAATTAGTGTGACTGTTCTCATTTGGAAACATATTTGTGTGTTAATTTAGTTATCTCCTAAAAAGTATCTTGACCAAGGAAAGAGACCTTCATGATTTAAAAAATGTCAAAATAGAATTTAATGAAAATTCCAAACCTTTTAAAAATGATAATGAGAGAGGGTGATTTCTAAGGAATTATATCAGGAAAGACTTATGATAGCTTTAATGATGCTTCCTAAGAATTTCTTTGTGGCTGGAAAAATTGCAACATACTTTAGACAAAGTTGAAAGAAAACTCCCATATCCCATGCCAAAATGGGAGTTTACTCAAATATGCTTAACCATATTTATTTTTAGTGTTAGTGAGATATAACAGGAGGTAGGGAAACCTTTATCTACATTATCTCTGGGGAAATGTGGTATTAATAGGAAAGGACCAAATCATCACAAAAAAGAATTTTTCTCTACTTTGTGTTACAGTATGTGATAATATATGCAGTATCACTGGATGTGTATTACTCCTTCAGATGAAAATACAGCAATGAATAATAAAAATTATGCTATGTCTGTGCAATGCAACTGTTTTTCAGCAAGGTTAAGAGTGCTGAACTTCATACTTGGAGTATCTCAATTTTTAAAACTAGAAATATAATGAAATACAGGAAATGTTCCCTAACACCTCAGTTAGGAAATCACACCCTTCTCTTTACCAATATTAATTCTCCTTTGAGTATTTGCTAGTGCTTTTCTTTCATGATGGCTGAATGCTGGAAGTAATGGACCTTTTATCATTTCATTTGTGAAACTTTTGCAGTTGAATATATCTTTTACTGTCACTCCATATGGAAGTCTGATGTGTACATTTAATTTCTTAATTTTACCCAATCCATTCCATCTTTAATCCCTTAAATAAATAATTTATTTTACCACTTACGCTTTTAAATCCTGCCTATATGCTGTATATGCTATATATATGCTAACTCTAAGCTTTCTTTTTTATCACAGCTTTTATTAACTTGAATCTACTGTCATTTAATTCCCTTTCCAAATATATCTCTCTCTTTCATTGTAACTTGATGATGCTGCTGTATATTGAACCCTGTTTCTGAGTCATGGTGAAAGAATAGAGAAGGGCCTCACAGACTCATGGACAAAATCTGTCCTTTTCAGTTTTCTGCAGAAGCACATTCAGCTTCCAAGATTTATAATTTCTCCAATTTAAATTTGTTTTGGTCTATCTGACTTTTAACTAAACTAGTCTATTGGCTGTGACCTGATTAATAAGTTTTAACTTGTTATCCATATCTGCAGCATGTGTTCTACTTTCCAACTGGTTGATTAAAATTCATGCATGTTGTTGGAGGGGACTCCAGGAATTTCAAGATGGTAACATAAATATTTTCAGTGGGGACATATAATCACAAGTAAATAAAGGACATTGGCTTCGTTTGAATAGTCTTGTTAAAAAATCTGTCCTGCTAATGTGACAGAAAACAATGTTTCAGGTACTGTTTGTGTACGATACAATATTTACATTAGCATCTCACCAATATGACATTTTTCTTTGTTTTCTTGCAGGGTTGTTTTTTAAACTAATGAATCATCCATTATGCTCTTAAACAAAAAATAGCCTTTTGGCCAAATGAAACATGTGCAGCCTTTGTTCAGCCTGTCAGTTGCAGAAGGAATTAGTGTCATGTGGAATAATAATTGCTTTCTTTCCCGCTCACATGATATTAAGACAAATAAAATTTGGCAGGCTTGTTGGGCAAACTGAAGTTTTCTTGTTCCTAAAATCTTTTATGTTTTACATTCTGTGTACTTCTGTGGTCTGAAGTAGCTGAGTTTTTTTGATATCCACATTTATATTTGTCATGCTATTTAATATATTTTATGAGTTATGAAATTAAGGATTATTCATACATGGGACATGATAGCATTGATTTTAAGGCCTGTTTGTTGAGATCCATTTCAGTTTTGAAGTTATGACCTCTTAATCCTGGGTTTCTATCTCCTTAGTGTGCAAATTTAGCCTAACAGATGGTATAAGTACAGTCATGCCAGAGACACTGTATGTGCATCTGTTTTGGTTATTGGGATCCGCATGACTGTTCAGGAGTTACGCAGGCAACAGGGGTTTTCAGATCTTCAACACCTAAGGTGACCAGAATGAAACTATCTTTCTTCAAACGTCTTTTAAAATTAAGATGAACAAACAACCATTTGTTAACATATAAAATTAATGTGTGGCTCCAGTGGTGCTCCAAGTGGAAGCAAGATTTTTTTAGAATAAAACCTCTGTTCCCAGGCAGTGCCCTGGAGGAATCAACTATTGATGTCATTCTAACTTATGAAATCCACCAACATTTTCAATCTGAGTTTTGATCTAATTGTTGTAAAAACGTCCTATACACTAAAACCTACTGATGACCTTCAAAAGTAGCTAACAAAGGCTTGTTCTCTGCTTTAGCAGATTCAGTATTTCAACTACTTTTCAAAAAGGTACATTGGACTCTTCATATGATTGTGGTTGATGAAGCGACTCTGAGGGATAGCTCTACTCTCATTTGTCCATTTGTTAATACAATATTTTCCTTCAATAGCTAGGCAATTTTTTAAAATCCCCAACCCCTATACATTTTTAGATTCCCTAGGGGTTTCTCTTGCAGTTTCTGACCTTTTGTCCTCTTACATTTCAGTTTTTAGTGATTTTTCTCTTATACCTATTTTTATTGTACTATAAGAATTGATTGTGATTATCTTAAAACTATTCCAGTTCTGGCCAACTGTTTGGGAAATCACTCTTCTAAGACTTTAGCATTAAGTTGAAAGATTTCATATTTATTTAATTGTATAAGCTTATTTCTCCTAACTATTTTGCTAGTGATCCAATTGCTTCTGTGATACACATTCGGAAAGCTGAGAGCATTCTTTCTTGTAATTCTATCTCTGGAGCTCCATAATAAATGTCACTAAGTTGTAGTTTCTCCTTGTAGAAATTTCTCTGAGCTTAGATAACATTGGACCCATTTCTTCTGAACTGAATTAAGAGAAGTTATAGTAGACACTAATTGGGTCCACTGTATGCAGCCTAAATTGTATTTTGGATTTTCTGTCCTACAGACAATTTTAACCAGTATGGCTGTTGACTGTGACTTCCTTTCTTCCAGATTTGCAGAGAATGGGAGCTCTGGTTAGCAGAAGATTTTGCCTTGTTTTGCCTTCTCTACAATACTCTCCCCTCTTCTCATCCTAGTTTGGTGTGGTGGGATGGGTCACAGTGCAACAAAATGTACTACCTTCTTTGTGTAATGACTTTAATACCTATATGGAGCTCCATGGTAAAGTTTAAAAATAAGAAAGAAAGCAGGGATAGAAAGTAGAAGTACAGCAAAGGAGAAAATATGTTTTAGATCAGATCAGAAATAGATGGAGAGTCATCATTCGCTACAGGATCCATTTCAAAGTTGTACAGTAAAGAAGTTAGGGACACCATGCTCACGAGTTCATGATAGATGACGAACAGCATGGTCTCTGCAGACTGGCACTATGAAATCTGAGTCTTGGCACAGCCACAGAGGAAGCAGGAGGGCTGGAGGCATGTGTAGGAGCAAGTCTGGAGAAGCAGTAGATTGATTAAAGTTGTCAGAGTTCCCATCATAGCCCCTTCTTTAACACATGCTGAGCCTGATGCAGATTGACTGATATGTACACCACTCCTTTCTACATCTTATCAGACCTGGAGTTAATGCTCGGCAGAAGGGTAGCTGACACAGTGAATGTGTAGTCTTACTGTACAAAAAACCATCCCACTGCTTAGCAGTTTTCAGCTATCAGCAGCCTAGACTTGTTTTTGATGTGAGGAATTCCAGCTGCATTTGAGAGATGACAAGACTTTTCAGAAGAGGAAAGAAGATTCTCACAGTAGGCTGGCTAGAAATTAAAATGCCTGCCTCCCATCTGGCATCCCCTGTCACAGATTCAGTCTGCTGCCTGAAGAGAGACCAGAGCTCTCCATATTGTGCAGAAGGCCAGTGGAAGCACCAGTGATTTTGTCTGAGGGAAGCCTTGTGTTCTCCAGCTTGGAAGGTACTTGGTCAGTCTGATGCTCCCATCAGGTATTCTCCATACAGCACCGGGGCATGTATTCCTGCAGTTAGATGTTTTGGGGGAGAATCACAGTAGCCCCAGAGTCCAAGGTGCCAGTGAAGGTGAGAAAATGTGAAGGAAAGAGCATGAGGTTCAGGAGGGAAACAGAATCTGGCTAGTTGATGGTAACAATTAAAAATTAATAACACTATAGTCCAACCAGTCAAAGGCAGGTGCTGGCTGGGAACAGGGACCTGCTGAGGAAAGAAGTAAATATTGCAATTCTAGCTTGAGAAGCAACAAACATTTTAGACAGAACTTGAAGCATAGTTTTT
Organism: Athene cunicularia; assembly: GCF_003259725.1. Lineage (NCBI taxonomy): Eukaryota > Metazoa > Chordata > Aves > Strigiformes > Strigidae > Athene > Athene cunicularia. Next base: position 41,045,013 of record NW_020799097.1, read on the forward strand.
ATTTTCTGGTGTGATCAGCAGATCTTCATGTTCCTTACAGCCAGGCACATCCCATCTCTGTAGTTCTAGAAACTTTTTTTCACTGTTGATATTTACACTATATAAAGAAGTAAATACTTTGATTGCAGATGTTCCCCTTCCACAGCTCAGTGAAGAGATAGTGATGAATGCAGCTCTGATGTTGATGGCACATAAGAAGGCTTATCAAAAGGGGAGTGCCAAAATGACAGAGAGTAACCCCCGCTTTTTTCTTTGTAGGATGTTCCTCAACTTAAATCTGGTGTAAATCAGACTGTACTTAATCAAAGAGCTTAAATGACTTACAGATTCTGAGCATTTTCATTACTAAGCCCAAGTAGGGTTTTATATTCTAATTTTATTGTGTGAAAAAATTCTAATAACTGTATTCCCCAAGTTTCATTGTACCATTAAATAACAGGAACTTTTTGTTTGTTTGTTGGTTTATGACTGTGCTTTTAGCTGTATTTATTGTGTTTAAGGAGTTCAGACATAGATGCTGTCAAGTGATGGATTTCCCTGGTTACACAAGATGGGGCTGGTTTATTTGTTTCAAGACAGGTGCTCTGTGTGCTGAAGAGTTACAGAAAGAGGCGGAATATGACTTTCAGACAGAGCGAAAGCAGGACTTCCTGGATGCAGAGTTTGCTGGGATTGTGCAATTGGGAATTCTCAAAGAGGGAAAGTGCCTGTTCTTAATAGTTTTTATAGGGTTAAACTTGCTTGCTTTCTGTTCCCTCTTTGTAGGTAAACAAAAAAAAATCCAGGTGCAGGGCTGATCTGTGCTACCGATTTCACAACCAAATGGAAACTAATTTGGAAACCACAACCCCACCCAGCGCCACCAACCCAACCACGTGAATTAACACCACAGTGATGTTTCAGTTCTAAAACCTGAATGTTTCGCTTAACGCTGAACATCCTGTGTGCTGAGAAGTGACAGCAACTGGGCTGAGCAAAACACCGGGCCTCCCAGCTCCCCTCTCCTTGGGCACAGCCTGGCATCCCCAAATATCTCAAGCACCTTTATGTTCCAGTTTCAGAAAGATACATCCAGCTTAACCTTGAGTTCAGTGTTTGACTGAAATCAACCTTCTGCAAAATGTCCTTGAAAGGTTAGATCTGTGTTAAGCAGAGCCAACACTTCCCAGTCTGGCACAGAAGTGATCACACTTTCCTGAGGCTTGAATTGATTGAAAACCTTCTCAGCCCTTCAGCAGGGTATATTTAGGCTGATTGTTGTCATCCCATCCTTTTCCCCACCCTTGCAACAGCAAGTTGAGTACTTTTTCATGTCAGACTCCTATTTGTTTCTGAAAGCGATGAATGTTATTTAAAATTCCATCCCACCCACGATGTGAAACTAATAGATCTGCTTAATTATGGGAAAACTATATGTATGGGTATTAAGGAAAAAACCCTGAGAAAATGTTTTTTAAATGCTGATTGCTAATGAGATCTAATGGTACCAAACAGAGTGTGCTGCTTTAAGTATTTCATCATGATAAATGTTTTAAAATTCTACTGAAAGAAACACTGAAATAAGTTACAGTGCCACTTAGCAAGACACCCTTGAGTGAAAGTAATAGGCACCAGGGAGTATTACTTCAGAAAGTGGGACCAATTACACACCACATATATATTTCCTTCTGAATATACTTCCTTCCTTCCTTCCTTTCTTCTTAAACAGTCAAAATTCTCACCTGGTTTCATTGGGAGTTATTGTTAAGCAGGAATAAGCTTCATGTTACAGTTAATGTCAGCTTTCTGCGATATATGAAAAAGACACATAAAGTTAAAAAAAAAAGTGCTGCTACCTCCTGTTGCTCAAAACACTTGACTGATCAGAACAAAATGTAGAGAATGATGAGAGTTAAATTTACTGATGAAGCATCTTAAATGTCTGAGAAATGTTTCAAGCTGTGTTATGTGACTGGGAACCTCATAGTCCCACGGGATCCCTGGAGCCAGACATTTAACAAGGCTTCTAGGGGGATGTTTCCAGGCAATGGTTAATGCTAACAGAAAAAGAGGGAAGATCAAACCACATGTTTCAGCAGAGATGCTTCAAAGCTTCACAGTGGTGCAAATAAAATCCAAATATTTTTGCTAAAGGATAGAAGACTAGACCTTGTTGGAGTAACGTTTTTCCCACTGTGGGAAGCAAAGGCAGAGAAGAAGGGCCTTGTTAACCTGGAGATCTGGGATACCAGACCTCAGCTCTTTGCCCTTTAGAAAGAAGTAGCGGACCTAGGTTTCCACAGCCGTATTCCAAAAGCAATGCTCGGAGGGCCAGGAAAGCTGCTGCTGCTGCCACCCCATAGCCCTTCCCTTCCCAGAGCTCTGGTATGGTCAAAAGAGGCAGTGGGTTCATTTTGCTGACACTTGCAAACTGTTTTTAATTCAAATGGCTATGTAGTTTGGCTACAGAGAGAAGCACAAGGGGGAAGAAGAGTGATTTGTACCAAACATCTCTCATTTCATTTTAGAGAAACACTCACCTGGAATCAGTCACTGCTGTTCTTCTCTGGTGGCAGATTTCTATTTTGCTTATAGCAAAGACCCATAATTCACTTAGTTAAGTGTTTGTGTATTCTGTATTACTTTGAGGATACAAAACATGAATAAATCTCTGACACTTGCATTTCTTAACACAACTATTATTTATGTGTATATAGAAATATTTTAATAGCATAAGGGTTATCAGGGCTAGTGTTATGCTTGATGAAATCTCCAGCAGAACTTAGATTCCTGCTTATATCTAGAAGTACTCCTTTGCCTTATTACCATCCAGTCTCATATTTCAAGTCAGATTTTAGAGCTAGAGAAGACCACAAAATCTGCAGTATTTGAAGCATTAATGCAATACAAAATCTTCTAAATTAATAGGAATAAAAAGAGATTACTATGATACAGTGAGCATCAGTATAGTCTGAACCAAAGATCACTGAAGATATGGGAAAGATTCTGTTACCTTGACAGACTTTGAATAGGATCATGTTTTATATTGAAAACTCTGAAGGGATTATTTCCTTTGTGTGCTTTTCAACTTCCCTTCTCATTATTGTATTCTCTATCCAGTAAGGATTATAGCTTTTATGGATAAATTCTTGAATACACTATCCTTAAAATGTTAGTGGCATTGAAAATACAAATTTATATAAAAAAAGTCCTAGAAAAATATGTTTTAAAAATTTGTTGCACTGTAATCTTCCTCAAAGAAAATGAAAAGGCCAGGTTTTTTTTCTTGGCAGTAATAACCTTTACTGAACTGAGCTGCCATAGTGTCTCATGGGAATTTAAAGTTCAGGAATATCAGATGCTAACTTTTTATATAAGCTGAGACTTGTTTCAACCACTCATTGCCTCCTAATATGTCCTTGGGGTGTGAATAAGAATTTACTCTTGATTTTATTTTAGGATGACAAAAAAATGACTGAGATTTTCCATGGGATATGAATGCCATTTTGTATAGAGTGGATGTGGAATCTGAGGCACTTGGCTTTTGATCCCTGATCCTACAAAGTGTTGAAATCAGACTATTCTTTCAAAATAGAAAACACAAAAAAACCCAACTCCCCTGTAAGACAGAGAGTTTCTTGGTGTTTCTCAGGTAAGTGGAAACTAAGAATAACCATATTTTATGAGTACAAAGCATGGTAATGGGTAAAAAAAAACCTGGGCAAAACCAAAAGTTGCAGAAAAAACTCTTGGGAAATAATCAGATCAATAAAGTTGGTAAAGTACAAAGCATATTACAAATATAAAAATCCACACAAGCAATTCGAAAAACAAATATAGTATACTCCTCGGCACTTTATAAAAACGCACACTTTCTATCAATGATGTAGTTGATGTTTAGTGTATGTTTGTATACAGTAGTTCTTGCCAACAGTCAAGGCAAAACAAAAGAAATAAACCCACTCTTTTCTGTTCCATTTTGTCACCTTACATATTCTGCACTGCATCTTTATATATAGGTAACCTGTTTATGGTTTCAGAATTGCAGACATAGTAAGTGAAGGTCCACCTTTATATCCTGTTCCCAGATTTGGAATGCCAGCCAGGTAGGCTTACTTACATTTCTATTTATCACTACACAGAAATAATTCTTTCATCAGTTTTCTAATCTAAGAGCATGAGCTTTCAATTTTATGTAATCTATCAAGACAATCTCCTGTATAATGTTGTCCCCTCTAATATATTGTTATGGTATTTTGTATCTCTCATAGCTTGTAAAAGTATTTTGCAAAAATAACTCATAAGCTTTGTTTCTCAATGTTTTCTTCCTAAAAGAAAAGGCATACTGCTAATAGTGTCTTGCAATATATCCTTCCAATTCACTAGAGAGATTTGCTGTGTCTTCCCTTTTTTCTTTTCTGGTCATGATTACATTGAAAGGAAAAGAACATCCCTCCTCAAAAATATATATTAAATATATTAGAAAAAAGCTAATTTAAATCCTTTATGCAAGTGAAAAAGTTGGACTTTCTGTCTTAGAAACCGAAATATTTGGGATTCCTATCTGCTCCATTCAGCAGTGCTACCAGCTCTGTCTTTTGGTCTCCTTTTCCTTCTACAGTGCCGGGTCCAAGTGGGGTTCAGGTCTCATCTTGGCTTCCTGTAATAATGATGGCAACAGCAACAAATGATGAAAATGATCAGTGTTTTCAATATCCCTGGAATAATTTTCCCTGGCTACTGAAAGTAGACAGACCTTTAGTTAATATACAGAAGCTAGTCTTCCCTTTTTGCTTAAGGTGCTGAACATTAGACTTTTCTATTAAAAAAAAAAAGGGAGACAGAAAACAAATAGCTAAATAAATGGTATACTACCTGAAATATTAGCATCACTGCTGTTCTTATAATGATTTTACAAATACTCTAATAATACAGAATAAAAAAAGTAAAGCCAAGGTAGAAATTATTTGAAGTGTCCTATTACACACAAACAAGAGCACTGCAGAATTGCTCATGCTGATTAATGGAAAGAAACAGGCATTCCTAGGGTTTGATTTATGACATTGCTAAATAAGTAAACATCTAAATTAGGTCAAATGAATTGTGCATCATAACTGCTATTTCTCCTCACATAAAGGAGAATATCTGAGTAAATAGCTCACATGTAGACCCTTATGTGGTATGCTAGATTTACACACATATCTCATGTCATCTAGCAAATCAGGAGGGGTGCACAGTGTAACATAACATATTGTGCATCACATTGTGCCATGCCTTGAATGATAGATAATGATTTACTGCCATTGATATAGGATGACAAAACTGAGTAACCAAACAAAATAATAAAACATTTGAAGGTAAATAAATGCAAAGAAATGTCTGAGGTCCACTCAGTTTTTAATTGTAAAAATAGTAATTTTCATTTCACTTTTAGTGAAAACGAATTTTGAAATAATGCAATGCCTTGAAAAGCAGAAATGCTGCATTTTTACTAGCTCTACTAATAATAGCCGTATAGTAAAAGGGTTGATAATATCATCACAGGATAAGGAGCTCTATTCAACAAAGTTATTCTGTATGGAGTTATTTTAATTACAGGCTCAAATTTTCCATGATTTTTCCTTGGTCCAGGGCCTAGATTAATTATATTTTTGGAGTACTATGCCATGCACACCAGTGTCGATACAAAAGATAAACCCCAAGTGATCCTGAAGTATTTATACATTGCTTTGAGGTCAACTACAGTATAACCAAAGTGAGTTAGGGCAGTAGAAAAATATATGCTTAAGCTGCAAAGCAAATACATGAAGAAAATAAAATCAGAATATCATTATATTCATTAATGTACTTAGAGAATATATTTTGCCACCTGAAAATAAGTCATCTGTTTGAACTAAATTTTTCTGAAACCCGTTGCTGGTGACTATATTAGAGATATATTAGAAGAACTTCAGAGTGAAGAGTAAGCTTACATTGTCTCATCCTCCTTCTGAAGTTTCTGAACTGATTTTACATACAGTAGGATGGAGAAGAAACTTGACTTTGAAATTTGCTTATTTTCTGCTTAAGAAAAAAGATGGCATGTGCATAAATATCTCCCTCTCTTTATGTTGTGCATTTTTTCTCTCAATAGCAGTAGAATTTCTACTTCGGGGCTTGATGGCCCTTAATCAGTTTTCATCAGGTGACAGATTCATGTTCTCCAGTTGTATGAAAGTGTCTGGCATAAATGCTTGTTGCTTCCATAGTCATACTCTTTTAAAAAGTGTCTGTCACAAGAGAACTTCAGGCATCAGAACTGCTTTTTTTCCTTCTTCTTTGCTGCTATTCTCTACCACTGCACTGATGTCTCATTATACCTGTACAAGAAAGGCTATTATCCTTCACACATTTAGCTGCTGATCTAAATGAAAGTACATTATCTAAATAGTTGAATCAAGAAGCATACAACTAAAGCTCATTTCAGTCTGATCTGTATTTCTTGGTGCTTTAGCAGGTTAACAGCTTCCTGTGAAATTACTTTATTCAAGGGTTTTCACCATAATTTGGTCATAATGTGGTCTAGACCAAATGGTAATAAGAACTTGCAGAAAATCTGCAGTTCATTTTCATTTTATGTCTCAGGAGGAAAACGGGTCTTTTCTAAATAATTCAGAAATTGCTTTCAGAAACAATATGCACATTATCAAGGATAGGTCTAACAGGGAATTTATCTAACACCAGAGAACAAGTATTTCAAATGCTTATCATAGCACATGAATATTGTGATATTGAATATCATCCTATTAATAGTATATGGTCAGTTAGTTAAGTCCCTGCATATTTACAGCAGTATTACTGGAAATAACATACAAATTAAGTTCTTTTTTTAGTGTCGTGTGTTTATTTCATGCTCTCAGAGGATCTCAGTGGCACTGTAATAGTATTCTGTCTATGCCAGCATATGTTATTATCATTGTGGAAGTTTATACTAGAGATCATTTTGTCATTAATCTAGGCTTCTGGAAAACTTCAGAACAGGAAGAGCATGTCATGGTAGAAATCAAACAAATATATCATCTAAACCCAACAAAAGTGGAATTCAAGTATGCGTGCTGTATTTCCATTCTACATGCTGTTTGCTGGTTGTGATACAAACATTTGTACGTGATGTAGGCTGAAAACATTTAATTGACTTTTGAAGGAAATTAATCATATTTTACACAATTTGGGGGTATTTTGTTCTCTTGTGGTTATAAAACTTCATATGAATAATTTAATACATAACAGCTTCAATGTTGCAAGCAGATTAAAAATGAGAATGTTAATTGCAATGCTTTTTCATGTATACAAAGTACATCCTCTCATTCATAAAAATTCAGGAAATTTATACCAATCTTATATATTCTTAAAAATACGCCAGATGTTTTACCTCTTCAGAAATCAATAAAGGGGCTTATTCTTCCATTGTACCTCTCTGGTTACTCACTTTATTTCCAGTCTTCCTACATGCATTTATTAAGCAAAGATGGATTGCTGTTAATAGCCTTCTCAAAAAGCAGGCACCTCCTACTTCAACATGGCAAAGAAAAGGTTTTGATCACAGATTCTTACCCTCACATAGGCCTGAGCCACTAGGCCACAGAGAAATGTGAAAGTTAAGGAGGAAGAGAGACAAACACATGGGCAACTCAACCAGCAGATTTGAACTGGTCATAACTTCTGGTAGGACTATATGTTATGGGGTCCTGAGCAACAGCTTTCTTTTCTGGCAAAACTGTAGCCAGAAAAGTGTACAGTATGTGCCTAAGCTTAGACAAAGGATAATGATTCTGAAGCTGGGTGTTCACAAAATCTGTTGTGTGCATGCAACCCTCTGTTCAAGACTATTCAGTACCTAGGACAGTGGGCACCTTCAGTGTTCTGGAACTTTACCCCTGAACAAGGGCAGAAACCGGAAACACTAGTGAAATATTGGGGGAAAGTATGCGATTCCTGAGAGACACAAATTACTGCAGCATTCCGAGACAGTTAACTTTCTTCCTAGTAGCTGGTACAGTGCTACATTTTGGATTTAGTATGAGAATAGTGTTGATAACACACTGATGTTGCTAAGTAGTGCTTACCCTTTGTCAAGGATTTTTCAGTTTCCTGTGCTGTGCCAGTGAGGAGGTGCACAAAAGGCTGGGAGGGAGTAAGGCCAGGACAGCTGACCCGAACTAGCCAAAGAGATATTCCATACCATATGATCTCATGCCTGGCATATAAACCGGAGGGACTCGTTTGGTCAGGGTGGGTCGCTGCTTGGGGACTGGCTGGGCATCAGTTGGTGAGTGGTAAGCAATTGTATTGTGCACCACTTGTCTTTCTTTGGTTTCAATTATCTCTTGTTGTTATCTTCCTTTTCATTACAATTATTATTATATTTTATTTCAATTATTAAACTGTTCTTATATCAACCCCCAAGATTTTTTTTTTTTTCTTTCTGATTGTCCTCTTGGGGTGGGCGGAGGAGCGAGCAAGCAGCTGCATAGTGCTTAGTTGACAATATAGTATGCATGTGCTGGCCCTAGGGAAGAACTGTCTGCTAGATGGAGGCTTCAGAATAAAAATTATGCAGTTGACACTCATACATGTTCCTGAGTTGAATGCAGCCTTACATGTGCCAGACTCAACATGAAATTTTATTTGAATCATGGATGGCAATTTATGGTCTTCCTCTAATTATGTGACTCAACCTAGCAAGTGGGTGCATAGATAACGAGAATAACAGTGCTCGGTGTTACTGTATCCTTATAGAAACAGGTGAGGGATGTAAACTGGGGATTTGGCTTTTCTTACTCTCTGAAGTATTTCTTCTGTTAGAGATACTTGAACTTGCTCTGAACAAACTGGTGCTGCTCTCCAGCATAGCTCAGGCATTAGCTCAGGTCTGGGAAGCAGCAAAGCCATGTTATCTCAGCATACCACCCCAGGGAGAGCATGTCTGGTGCTGTTGCTTCCAGTTTTGGAACAGGCTTGGTTGCTGCTTGCTTGGGAATCTCTGTGCCACAGATGTTCGTATGCCCTGAAAAGCAAATACAGCCTATTATACTGCATACATCAAATCTGACATGCAGTTACTGCCCTTATTGCCATCCTAGTCAAAACTATAAAAAAAATTTGCAATTTACTTACTTATTTCATCTCCTCAGTTCTTACTTGCCAGACTTGCTGTATATCCTCTTTGACCTGTAGCATAACTCTCAGGTCTCTGCTGCAGAACTGCATTTGATGTTTTGAACTCTTTCTCCACTCGGGATATCTGCATTTCACTTTTAGGCTGGGTGTTTGTTCACATTGCTGTGCAGGCAAGAACTTTCAAGTTCTAAACTTTAGTTTTCTGCTTTTCCAACTATCATTTTCAGTCTCATAGGCTGAAAATGTTCATTCATCTGGTGCAGCAAAAGTTCTTTTTTTTTCTCATTTCTTTTTTCTGTCTCCCTACTTCTCTGTCCAGACTTGTCTCCTTCTCACTGTTCCTTTTCCTCCCACTTTCATCTGTCTTCTTTTCACTGGTCTGTTCCTAATTTTATTTTATTTTCTACAGATATTCAGTTTAAAAACCTCACCTCTGACTCATTCCCCTCAAAATGTGTTCAAAGAAATATCTTCATTGCTCATATTTCTTCAAGACCCCTACAAGTGGGTTTTGTTTCTGAGGTTTTGGATAGATATTTCACTTCCATGACAGATATTTCAGGGTTCATATCACTGCATCAGAAATATAGCCAGTCCAGACTCATAAATCAGTATTACTAAGGTGTATCTGAAGAACTGAAACACTTTTATTGCAAACATCAGTGATAATATGGGCCTCAGAATTGCCCTGGAATATGGATGAGTACAAACCATTTAGGAACAAATATTCTGGCTGATAACTGACAGCCAGCCAAAAGCAGTCCCTGATAAAGATAAATAACCTGTACTCAGGGAAATTTTTTGCATCATTAAACATGGTGAGCATATTAGCTAGCAGGGGGTGGAGCTGAGTCCCTAAAGAGATAAATCTAAATTATATGCGCTGCAGTGATCATAACAGTAATGCACCATCTTGGCTAACTAGCTGACATCAACGCGGAAGGGAATTTCAGGTTTAAATGAACCAAACTAAAGAGCATTGCAGTTCGCATACAGATTAATTGGAGCACATTCATGAACTTTTTGGCCTTTTTCTGTGGTCTGTTTTCATTGGTACCAAACCACAAGGTGTTTAGAGTTTTCTTGTCAGTCTCCGTATCATTTTTTATTTTCACTTTCTTATGTGATTTCATTAAATATTCCTTTATTTGCCTTCTATTAATCACCTTATATCACAGTTGTATCAACTCTTGCCAAACCTCATAGATGGATAGTAGAAGTTTAGTGACATTTTTTCCGTAAACAGGCAAGTACACTTAGTGATTATACACTTAACGTTTCAGAAAGGGAGAACTCTGAAATCAAAACAAAGAAAACATGTAGTTACACAGACACATCTGAACAATCAAATTAAGCTAGTTAGGAGAATGTAAATTGGATGAAATGTTTCCCTTATAATGAATGAAGTATATTTTTAAAGCATATCAAGTGTATTTTCTTAAGATGAGGAATGTCTTAGCAAAAGATAATTGCCTGCTTTTAAATATTTGTCCTCTTTGTTTTCCAATAAAAGTTTGCATTCAAAATGCTGGAAGGTGCATGGAGTAAAAAGATGAATATTAATCGGTTGATGCTGACTTGGTGTAACTTGTAGTTCTGTATTATTATTTGAGTCCATTTGTTTACTGTTGACATGACAAGTAAGGAAATAAACCAAATGTAACTAACACATTTTTCAGTCAAAATCAAATAAGCATTTCCATGAATATTGGTTCTCAGGTATGTTACTGTCCTGCTAGTAAGTAAATCTGTTCAAAAGGCTCTTAGTATTAAATTATAAAGTATTAAATCAGTGATTTTCTTTCTTGTATATAAAGATCCACTTGCAAATGTCTAAGTGTATTTGGTAATGTGGACCTGAAAGAAGCATCAGAGTGCAGAAATGGGACCTGCGAAGGGCAGTGCTTTTGCTTCATACTTCACCCGATCTCTGCTCTGGGGCTGTGATTGCAGATAAACATCTCCTGGGCATCAGAACTGTGGTATCTAACCATCCATCAGATTACCTGGGCTCTTTCTCCCCATGGGGAAACGACAATGAAAGGCAGGAATTACTTTGATGGTAGCAAGGAATTTTTCAGCCAAATCCCTCTGAGGCTTGTGTTCCATCTGGGAAGGCTGCATCCAAGTGCAGTAACTCTGTGGCCTGGATACACGGTTTAAATGGATTGCTGCAAAGCAAGGAACTTCAAAAGCTTTACTAGTGGCCAAAAGGGGATTGTCCCCTGAAGGAGCAAATAAAAAATGGCAACTAGCATTTCAGCATGCTGTTGCACCCTGAAGAGATACGGCTTCTCAGAGTGGCTGCATTGTAGTTTGCGGTATTTAGCAAAATAAGGGACGTATCAAGAGAGATGATCGAGTACACTTGCTAGACAAGTGCCCGTAAGGTAACAAACAGAAAAATTACAACTTGACTGTGTGCTAAAACCATGAAGCTGATTTCCAGTACTGGGCATTCAACAAAGTGGATGGAGGGCAGGAAATCTCTTGACTGCACAAAAACCTCCAAATTCAAGTCCTGATTCTGCAGAGTACCTCAGTGAGCACCTTAGCCCTCTTGGTACTTCTTAAAGCTGAATGTACCTGTTTTGCTATCCTGGGGCTATACTGAGGAGATACAGAGCAGGAACTTTCCAAGGAGCATACTGGAGCATTTGTATTCAGTAGAATAGCAAGGAAATGATACAAAAACCCTCCTACCTTGACTCTATTCAGTAAATAAAATGTAAACCCAGGGATGATGGTACTGCTCCCGGCCTTCCTGTCAGTGCTTGCTGAATATGACACCAAGTCTCTGGGTGCAAAATGCGTTTTTTGTGGAACATCTGTGAAACAGCAATTTCATGCCCAATTTTTCTGTCAGGAAGCGTTTCGACTGGGTTCAGTAAATCAGCTGGTTTTGATGCTGAATGGCAAAACCCCAAGTGAAAGACCTTGTTTAGGCAGTCTTGACAGAAAATTAAAAAAAAGAAACCCTCATCAAAAATGACATTTTAGTAGAGTTCTCAGTTCTGTCACAATTTTGATTATTTCTGTATTACTTGCATGGATAAGGATGATCCAGTCTCGTCTCTAAAAATAGTGATATTGCCACCGCTCTTGAGAAAGTTCTGGATTTAGAAGAAGAAATGTTTGCCAGGTTCTCTCAGCACTGGTTTGCTGTAAGCAGGCATTAATCTATTTCAAAAAGCTGCAACTTTTTCACTTGATATTTTTGTCTCCAAAAGGGGTTCTGCAGTTGCACTTCATTAAGGCTTGTGAGCTGTAAAAATGTTTTCCAGTATCCTTTGCTCTCAGAGGAACTCATTCAGTGAGGTGCATCAGCTGGGGTGTAACTAGTTTAAACTTTGAATGGGCCTTTGATTTCCATTCTCCTAGTCACGTGTTTAAAGCTACAGACTCACTCATACAGTTTATTAAATTGAAGACTTGTTGCCTTCCTCCTGTATTAATTTGCTCATCTTTTCTGCTTTGTATGTCGTCACGTTCTTGTTTTGCTCATGCTTTCTGTTCGAAGTTGTCTTTGTTTTCTTCATTTCTTCTCTTTTATTTTAATTTCATGTACGGATTCCTAATGGAGTGAAATAACTGAGTAAGATAGAATAATAAAGTAAAATCAACTTCAAATTTGAAGGCTGAACAATTTCTCTCAAGTCCCAATTGACTATTAAGTTTCATGAGACTCAGAAAATTCTTCACTGTACAGAGAAAACCAAAATCCCTTGAATAGAAATTTTTCTACTGGCTTCAGTGGGCTCCTGTGTAGGGAGTACTCTGATCCTCCTTCTCAGTTTTGGGAAGAGTCTAGCAATTTTAAAAATGATATTCAACTGCCTAGGGAAAAAACCAAGCCAAACCAAACAAACCAGGGCAGTGAAAAATATTGTATTCTTTGTGTTTTCTACACCCATAATTTTGCAATAGCCATGATCATGTAAGATCCAGGGAGGAAAGATCAGTCCTGCCATCCATTTACTGGAGGCAAAAAATGCTTTGATATGTTTCTTTCAAGCTGTGAGTTATAAAGCTTTGTGAAAATAGAGCAGAAAAAAGCCCAACACCCTTGTGATAAAATTCTGAGTAAGCAGTTCCTTGCAGACTGTCATTTTCTTTCCTAATTGCAAATGCCTTCTAACACCTTTCCATCACTTTATTCAGCATTTTTAATAACCAACAGTAAATGTGAGTAAATCGCATTGACCCTTAAGGTCCATACATAGATCAAAATAAACACATACAGATTAAACATGTTGTTGCTTTTACTGCAATGATATGCAAACAATTATATACCAGGTCAGTCTAGGGCACCATTGATATTGCTTGCCAACCAATTTATTTGTGAAACCTTTGACCCCCTTTAATGTGCTTTTTCAAAGAGGGAGACCTAAGAGGCTCTTATGTATGACTGATGGAAAATTGGCATATTTTTTTTTTAAACTAGTTAAAGATTTTGAATATTTTCCATGATTTATTTCTAACTTAAAAGAGTACAGTGATGGCAATTTAAAATCTGCCTGGTGATGATTTTCTGAGATATTTAAAAACATACAGATTTGGATTCAGAGGAAGTATTAAAATAACATACTACAAAGTGCAATAGACTTTAATCATTTTTATCTACTTTTCCAGAGAATTTTCCGTCCACTATTTGCCATAGAAGAATATGTCTGTCTGTTCTTCTAGGATATGCTTTAGGACATTGTTTTGCTTGCAAATGACACTTTAGATAAAATAGTGTTCAGGCAAGAGATAAAGTTTTTTTTTTTTTTTTTTTTTGAAAAGACATTAACATGTGGTGATTTGCTTATATTGCTCTCATTATTATAATGGTTAGAATCTTACATTTGAATCATCAATACATGATTCAGAGAGGGGAAAACAACTTTAGAGTGAATACAAAACAGACACAGTAAATCATGACAAAACATTAATCTATCAGGGTTTAAAGCCAATTATATTTTTAATGAACTCTTTCCTCAGTAGATCCTCAAGAGAAGTATACAGAATACTGGATTTTAAAAATGCACTCATTATGATTCAAAAAATGAATTTGAATCTTTTAATGTCTAGTATTTAAAATAATTTCTAAATTTAATTAGTGAGCAGCATACTTGATATCAATCTATTTTTAAATATGATTACATTCTCAAAGAATGATACAAACTAAGGCCAGCCAAGGTGCATATATTGTTCAAATTCTTGGAGAAGGTGTAAAGTACATAGATAAATAGATAGATAGATAGATAGATAGATAGATAGATAGATAGATAGAGATATAGATATTATAATTTGATTCTTCAAAAGTTATCATGAACCCATATCTTTTCTTTGTATGCAACCATTTTCAGTTCTAGCTCTTGACCTTTGTACATTGTTTGTATGAAAACAGAAATACAAGCAAACCCATGTTTACATTTGTTTGTTCTTCTCTAATAGCTCATTATGTTACTGACTGAGATTTTACATGATGAGCAAGATGCTTTTTCTGAGACAAGCATGCATTGTCATGTTGGTTTTATGGGTTCGTGTTTTGGATTTTTTTTTGATAGACATTTTTCCTTAGGAGCCAATTTATCATCATGGATCATGATGTAATTTTGGGAAGCACGTACTGATTGTTTTAAATGCTGTTAATAAGATCCAAACCTCTGAATGGTCCACAGAAACAGGCTAGAGTGTGTGAGGTTATAAAGGGGAAGCAAAAAGTGCTTGTAGTCAGGATTAGTAACTGGCAACAACTAGTAAATTCAACAGGCTTGAAGGCTTCACAGAAGCTTGAAGACACAACATTAAAGAGACTGCATTTGTTCTGCCTAGGAGATAGTTAATTTGTCTGTGCAGCAGTTTGTAGCCTGACTGAATGGCACTAGCACCCTAGTTTTGCATATATTAAACTGGAATGGCTCTTGTTCATTAAGGTACCACTCTCCTGTAAGCATTCAAAACACTGGTTGTTGTACAGGCTAAGAAAATAGGAGAGGCAACAGGTTGCCCTGAAGAAAATGTTGATGATGGAGCTCATAGGATGGACTTTCTAGGGTCTCTTGAGAGAACATAAAACTCTGACAGGACAACAGATGTCACATGATGTTTGATTTAGGTTGACCAGCATTTCCTAATTATTGCTTTAGACATGAAAAGCTGATGGTGAGATAGTAGTTGGAGACATTTTCTGCAGCAGTGATGGGTTTCATTTTACTTTACTGATCTTAGAAACACAGCATCTAGTCAAAACTTATTTCACCAACTGTCCTTGGTAGCCCAGGTCAAGGAAGAGGCAACCACAGAAAGCAGTTCATCCCAGTTGTTTTAAACTGTACTCTGGTATAAGATGAATCATTGTTTGGTCTCCTCCCTCTTTCCATTGACTACAAAGACAGTGATAAAGAGTACCTTAAAACAGATATCGGTCTTTCAGATGGCTAAAAGTATGTGAGATGAAGCCTAGCTCAAGGACCAAGTATGTTTTTAGACCTTTCCTTGATATTAGCAGATTTGTTTCTATGAAACAGGTACTAGTTGTAGCAGCCAATATTTACATTGCTTTTGTCATATATCGGCCTTATGGGTCATGGAGGTATTTCCCAGATCTGTTTCACAGTTCATACCATAAATACTCGCAGCTCTAGGCTTCTGCCTACATGTCAGATCAAATTGGGTGAAGAGGCAATTAGTGCCATGAGATCTGAGTTCAGAATTTTATGCCATAGTGAGCTCAACTGTGGATTCAATTGTGGAAAAGAGTCTATGTGTTTTGAGTGGTATTATTACCTAATTACACTTACCTAATTACATTTTAATTAGGATGAGTAGCCAAGGATTCAGTATTCCCAATAAGAAGAGGCTTCTGTCCGAAGGAGTTGACAGCTCTTTGGAAAATATTGCACAGGAACATTATTGATTACTTCAACTACTATTGTCTACTTCAGTTTTTACAGCTCTTTCCTGTCATTTTGTGTATAGATAGACAAAGAATTACTCAATTTTAAGTGTACTGTAAATTTTGTAAGTATGGATTGCATTTTTACTTCATTCCTTTTTTTCATAAAATGACTTTGCTGTTGGAATATGTTCATAGACTGACATTACACAGAATTTTTACAATGATTAGCACAAAAATGAAACATGGACTGCACTACCTCTGCATATATTCTGGATAAGACTGTAACAAAGTCTACAACCTTGACCTATTCAATGTTTTCAATTTGGTGCGTAAGCCATTCCCAGTCTCCTCCATTTTTGGTACTTTGTGAGAAGGCTGTAAAATAGTCAGTCCATCAATACATGTAATAGTGAGAAGGTAAAAAATGCTGATATTGGTGAATGGGAGAATAGCCTTGTTGAAAAGCTGGTCACCTGCAGGTGTGCTTGTACTCTGAAAAGGGGTATTGCAAATGTTTATACTTATTGTCCTTCTGTTTCTTTCTAACCATATTTATGAATTTTATTTTGTTAAGAAGTTGGGTTTTTTTCTAATTGCAGTATAAATGTTTCTCATGTTAGACTTTTTTTATTTTTTTAAATACTAACATTATTGAAAATAAAAGTTCTGCATTCATAAGCTATGACTCTACTGCAGCTGAGACCAGTAACCTCTTTTATGATACTTGAATATTTCCCTAGTCACTGTTTAATATATACTCGTGCAATAATTTACCTGGGACTCCTTACATGCTTAGGATGCAATATGTGTATGTACTGAATATTTCAGAATTATCCCTTAGTTAACAATTATGAAAGTCAGGATGAACTTATTTCTAACTTTGTATATATATCCCACATTGCACTCTTTCATGGAAAAAAAAATAATGTTCTTCAGATAAGCAGATATAATGACTCAAAAGACACAAAGTTTACACATCTGTTGGATAAAGAACTTCCATGTTTATACAATAACTTTCCAAAAAGGAAATGTGCTTTAATCATTCATGTTTTTTATTTCTCTGTCTGATGTTCCCAGAAGCAAGTTCTTCTGGGCATCACATGAAAGCACTGAGAGATCCTAGTCAGTGATACTGCAGCATGATTCCCAGCCATACTTTGCCTTCTTTTGCTCAGATAGTGAACAAACCAAACTGTTGTGTCTAAATTCTCACGAGAAAGAGTGTGGTGAGAGCCAAATGTGATTCCAATAAAAGACCAAATAGAAGCCACAAATATAAACATAAGCTGGTTACCACCCTACAACTGTGATGAACAGACTTTCCTGGATACTCTGTTTTGGATTGTTCTGTCATCATACAAATGTACTTAATCCAGGATTCTGGTATTAAAAATAAAAAAAAAAAACCCAAAACAAAAACCAAACCGAAAAAAGTTACATGGGATTCTATTAAGGAGGTTTGGTAAAACATAATGACAGAACATACTACAAAGTGTGATTCAGTCAATTATATTTAATTTGTTGCATAAATTTAAATGCTGTAAACTTCTGAAAAATTAAAACATTTCCATTTGTTGCAGAGGAACAAAAAGAATAAACATATTGTTCTCCAGAAAACTGTGTTGAAGGATCTTTAACATACTTAATATCAAGGGATTATGATTATAAAAGCCCTTTGCACATTTTCTCACTCTAGTTTGTTTCATCTTGTTCAGCTGCTCTCTCACTGTTATGCATTAAACATATATTTTGAAAGGATTTGTGCCAGAACATGTTTGTGATGATGTAAAGGCCATAACCTTTTCAATACCTCTTCATAGGATGTTTGCCTTTAATTATTTCCACCTTCAGTTTCTGAAACTTCAGGTTTCAGTTTTAAGAGAAATGATTTCTGTAAAAGCATTCGAGTATCTTCCCCTGTATCCTTGTCCTATCATCATAACAGATGGTGACATCTTAACAGAATTTTGGCACCTCTGTTTTTGACAATCTTATTTTATAGCAAAACCTCAGTGGATTACCTAGGGCACGGAAGTTTAAGGTGAAAAGAGGAAAGATAAGGTAGGCACTGTGTACCACTCATTTACATTCCAAAGGATCTCATGCAAATTATTAAGAAAAAATTTGCATACCAGATAAACACAATATAATTGCTTGTTTTTCATAGTCTTTTATTCTGTTCGTGAATTTTTTTGTTTGTTTGTTTTGACACCTATTTTTTGTTCATATTTATACTGGTTCCTCAAAGGTTGAGTTTTTCACTTTGTTTGGCACATACAGTCACTTCTGTGATTCTGTTAAAATGTATATACGGAACCTTTTGTACATACAGATTTTTCTTCAGACCTCAAGGCTGTCTTGACTAGCTGCCTTGTTTCAAGAGTCCTCCTAGCCAAATATTATTGACACTTTCGTATTACTTAATACATCTTTTGGCTGAACTGTTGTTCCTTCCAGATGCAAATCAAACCAGATGTGCTACTCAGAGCTCAGTCCCAAATTATAGCAGTTCACCATTCTGCTAAAAACTAGCATCAAGCAAGAGCAGAGTACAGAAATTTGGGGTCTTTGTTAGACACAGTGCCCTCTGCACACCGTTCTCTGGTGTGGGTCAGGAAGCAGGAGCTGCAGAAGGGCAGCTGCTTTAAGAGGGGGAGGAATGAAGTGAAGAAACTGCTATACTCATTAATCACCCCTTTGCTTCCTTAAAAAAAAAAAAAAAAAAAAATTAAGTCTGGCTTTTGCTTATTAAAACCAGCTTTCTCCTCCAACTTCCAAAGAAAAGGGACAGAGGAGAAAGAAAACTCATTCATAGAAAAAACAGTCCATAAACATCTCTCAGAAACTACCAGCTGTTAACCCTTGATGTCAAAATGTTACTCTAGTGTGGTAGCTACAGTGGCTTGGGACATTAATAATGAGAGGGAGTTGCATTAAATGTTCTAAACATCTTACACATTTTGATATGGCATTACATTACTCCAGACCTTGTTATTTTATGTTTTTCATGGACTGAATGCTGGCTAATTATTAGCTAGGCCTCATGCCCATAAGAAAAAATAAAATCTGGCTTTAAATTAGAAAAACTGTTTTAAAAAACAGGTATAAAAATTCTAGCCCTCTGCATGCTGACTGTATTCCTGATGCTTTGTCCAAATTCCTTTCTAGCCTGTGTTCCTCATGGAAAGTTTTATGGAGTCGGTTAAAAGGGATACTTCTAAATCTTCATAGAGAGAGAGGACTTGTTAAATGGGGGCATGGAAAGGAAGAACAGGTTGTGGGGAAACTGCAGAGTATTGGAAATCACAAGACTCATCACAATCGAAGATGTTTCTGGGGAAAAATCCATGGATTCTAATCTTGATCTTTTTATTATAAGAACATTTGAACAGGGCAAAAATAATTGTTCTTCAATTTAAAAAGAATTTGATGATAGCTAGTCATGCAGTACTTTGAGATTTAACCTGTCAATTAAAAATCACATAATAAAAAATGAAGAAATTGCTTACAGATGTACTGAGTTCACCTTGCAACATATTTGAAAACCTTGGGAGTGGTAGGAGAAGAGTGACCTATATGATTCCTAGTTTAAGAGACCAGTGGTCTGGTAGGCAAGCTCAAATTAAGCCATCACACAGTCCTTCTAGTTTGCACATGAACTGATGACCTTAGGTTCATTGAATTAAAAGAAGTGTGATGTTCACCCGCTGTTTCCACACAGGAAGGAAACTCAGTGGCTTTCTTCGCTTTTGCATTTGGATCAGTATTTTTTACTATGGCAGAGTGGATTTTAGGCAACGATGATCAAATTACAAATAACAGCACAGTTGCTAACACCTAAGGGCTTACAAGGGTGTATTCTTGATTGCTTGCACATTTATGAGAGTTTCCTAGGCTCAGGAGTTAATAATGGTGCTTTAACAGTTTTCAAAGCAACACTCTAGCTTGGCACAGTTTGCCTTTTTACTGCTTCCATGTCCAAGGTACTCATTCCCACCCATAACACCGTCCTTGACAGCACCAGGCATTTTAGGATACACACTGGCCGCTACATGCCAAAGTGGTACTCTAAAGGGGTATTCAGACAACCCTCCAGAGAAAGAAGTGAAAAGGAGTCATGGTTTTCTGGGAAATACCTTTCATTAACAGTACTGAATTTTCATCCCTGTATGTCCCAAGCCTTGCTTGAGCCATTGAAGGATTGAAAAAACATTAAATCTGTACCTAACCATTGCAACAACTGTGAAGTGGGTGGGCATGAAAACAGACATATCATTTCTAGTACATCAAGGTACATGGTTAACTAGAGAACAGGGGGAATCAGTTACCTCAGTGTTTTAGGATTGCCTCTACTACCCTGGGATGAGTCTGACAGAGAAGCGTTACAAAGCCATCCAACACTTTCGTCTGCCTGGGAGGAGTAAACCCAAGAGAATGTCTCTGTTCAATTGATTTTGTACTGATGCAAGCCCTTGACTACCGCAAACCACACAGACAAAACTGAGAGCTGTTACCACCCTGTGAAACAGGATATCACTTGTGTATTCTACCTGGGTTGGTGCTGCTCCTGGTTGCAAGGTTGCCTTCTTTCCAAATACCTTCTACTCTGTGACACTTCCAACAGAGATGTCAGCAGTCATATTAAACAGTGGAGTAATAATGGTATATTTAGTACTGGGAAATCATGAGGGCAGTACTGTAGTAATCTCAATTTGTGACCGAAGACAAGATTTACATGTGTGCAATTCAGACAAAGAGCAGGCTACACAGAACCCAATGGGAAGATGTGTTCCTGAGGCAATAGGTTTGCTAAAGGTTTTAAGAAAAAAGGTTTTTGCTAGGGTTTTAAGAAAAGAATGGCTGACTGAAACTACTTAGTCTTAGGAAGTGGGAGCTGTGTAAATCAATTTTTAGATGGAAATGTTTAAGACAACACAAGAAAAGAACTAAAGTAAATGAGAACTAGAAAATAGAAAAGAGAGAAATGCAAGACTGACAAAAGTTTTGAAAAATTTACTGATGAATGGAGAATGTGAAAAGACTGAGATCTTGTCTGCTAAACATCTCTTTGTAGAAAGGACAATATTATAGGGGAAAAAAGTTTGTTTGAAATATTTAACTTCTGGTGATATTCACAAACAGTTCATTTCATATCCTTTAAGACCATGTAAATTAGATAAAACAGAAGTTTGCTGTAGAGCAACTTGTTGAAGATCTGTGGGAAAATCTTTGCTTTATTTACTATCCAGAAGGAAAATAGAACTCAAACCTGAGCTTCCTGATCATGAACTTTTTCTTAAGACCTCACAAATAAAGAACCGGTCTTTATTAAATTTTAAACATCTTTATTAAATAATAAATATTACAAATAAAGATATCACACACAGATGTGCCAGTGTATTAATGACAATAGGATTTTAGCCTGTGTAGACATGGCTGCTTTTAAAACAACAAGCATTTTTGATGAGGAGCTTGTCTTTGATTGAATCATGCCAAATGAGGTGTTTGTTCTTCATCCAGTGCAATCCTATAAAATTTAGTTACCAGAGGAGACAGGCAAATTTGAGCTATTTATATATTTTACCTGTGTAACTATTGTACTGTTAACTTCACATAATGCCATCAGACACAAGGAACCTGTGAAATGTATAGCTTTCCCCAGAAATTGCAACACAGTGGGAATTTTTATTGTTGATTTGTTGGGATGCACATACCCAAAAGGACTTTTGACCTACTTCAGCACTATATATATAAAAAACTGCTAAAAGCCAACACATAAGACTGCATAAAGTAAAAGATATTTTATCAAATATTGCTGAGAAAAATAACTTAAACATCACAACTCTCCTTTTGAATGTAGAATTTTTTGGTTTTTGTTACAGCAAACATCTTTGTTATAAAGGTCAAAGAATGATAACATTGGAAGAGTTAAATACATAAAAATCAGGAGCATTAACCACAGTAATAGAAAAGAGGAAGAATTCCTTTTTAATACAAGAATAATGTATTGCTCTCATGACAGTATATTCTTTCATTATGATTTTGATTATCATAGGACTGACTTCACTGGCAGTAACTCCAATGTTTACAATTCCCGCTGAAATAAATATCGCATTCATCCTCTCTGAACTGAACCTAACCCAAAGTCAACACAGTTATGCTTCTGTATTTACAGAGTTGAGGGTCAGTTGATATTTTCATTATATCCTTTATTTTTAAAGGTCTCAGCTTGGATTTTGCTTTTTGTTGTGTTTATTTTAGGTTTTCTATACTTAAAATATTAACTGCATGAAAACCACGTGCATGCAAAATAAAATATGCATGCCAAAGAAAAATTGTGATCCAACCTTAAATTATATGTTTTTTCAGTGCTGGGAAAGAAAAATACCTTCCATGAGGAATAGTCCAAAATAGACTTGGTCCAAAGATAACAGTCTGTGGTCCCAGGGCTGATTCCTGGGAACCAGGTAATTTTGACAGAACATCAGGAACGTGATAGTGATTGGAGGTTTAAAAGTAAAATATGCATGTCTGTTCTTGTATGTATGCCCACACACACATACACAAACTCATATACACAGATGATATCAGTCTGAGTTACAAGTATGCCAAAGCCAGAGTATTCAAAGTCAGATTTTTTTAGGCACAGTACTGAAAGCACTGGAGTTATCTAAGCAATAATCTCCACTTGTATACCATAATCTCCACTCCTTCCCAACATACCAGCTCATTCCTTAACTCATGCCCAGATGTATCAGCACAAAGACAGATATTGCAGTTGAAGCTGGTGCATAACTAGCAATCCAAATATTATTAGGCAATATCTTATTGCTAAGATTTAAAGTGTAGTACACTGGATGCCATTTGAATGTAAGAACTGCCTTGCCACTCTTGCTGCAGAGACAATACAGAATTGCTGAACATCAGGAATGCCTGAGGAGACACAAATAAATCAACCCCCTCTTCGTTCATCATGGTAAAGTAAAGGTACACTTCTTTACCATGACCATCAACTTGAGCCAATCTTTTCTTAGGTAATACTGTAACCCTTATTTTGAATTCAGTTAATCCATTTGATATGGTTAGAGAGATTTCCATACCGTTTTAGAAGAAGGATGGTGTGTGCAATTAGGCTGAGTTGTAAAAACATTACCTATGAGATAATAATTACAAAAAGAGGTGTTTACACTGTTATATCAACGCTCCAGTCTTCTGAATCTACACCTATATTGTTTTAGGACAAGTTTTTCAAATCATTTTAGGAAAAGGACAATATAATTTTCACCGGATGATCTGGCCCTTAATATTTTAAAAAATATTTGTTGGTATTTTTTTCTGAAAAAGACCCACTTTATTTTGTTGAGATTAGTATATTTTACTGATATTATTAAAGCAGGACTTACTACATTTCCTTCTTTTGCAAGTATTGCAGCACTTCAGTAACAGTCAGGAATTCTGTCCTCACCAGCACTGTTTAAAAGGAATGACATCCATCAAGGATTTTTAAACAGGGAGATGCTCAGTCCTACTGTCTGGTAAAAGCCTCAATTAGATAGAAGCTGTGACAGAGACCTTTCCCCTTTTACTTGGTCCTACCCAGAGAGGAATCCAGGAGCAAAAACTGCCCTATGTATGTGGAGGAAGTGTGAAAGCAGGCCAGCCACCCATGAAGTGGGTGGATACAGCTTCGGATTGCTGGGATTGGAGTGGTGTATACTGCTATGTACAGTGAACCACCTTTTATGTGAATTCTCCAAAACACTGTGAGCTGGCTAGAGTACCAGTCTTGCTGGCCCTTGCTATGCAAGTCTGACCTGTCACTGAGATTTTACTGCTTGTCAAAATGAGCAAAGTGGTGGGAACTTTGCCTGGCATGGGAATCAGGGAGGTCCTGTCCCAGCTCGCTGTGATGGAGCTGTGGACGTTGAGCAGTGAGATCCAGGAGTGGTGGCCACAGGGCACATTGCTCCCCTGACTTCAGAGGAGTGGTGGCAGCTCTTGCTGGTTGAAGTGCTGCATGGGAGACCTTGGAGAAGGAGCACATTGCAGGGTGGAGGCCTGGCTGCCAAAATGTTTGCTGATGAAGCCTCAGCCTGGGTGAGCAGATGTTAGCTAATCTCGGCATTTGCTGCAGCACTGTGAATTTCCTGTTGACAGCACTGGGCTGGAGATCTGTAACAATGATTAAGAGTACCTACTGAATCACTGTCACTTTGATTGTCATGCTGTCGGTGGTTGTATATGCAGTGATACACCACGGGTTATTTTTAAGTCTAAAGCCTGAATTATTATCTTGGTCAGAACAACATGAATATTTTCTAATCCCTTAATTTGGTGCCGGAAGGAACCTGGGATTCATGTTGCCCCCTGTGGCTCTTCTTTTCTCTGTATTAGATGAAGGAAATGAAGCAAAGCCAATTCCAGTGAAGCTCCGAGCTTTTGAATGAAAAGTACTGGAGGTCCAGCAAGCTAAATGGGAATGTATCAGCTGAAAAAACCCCCATAAAATAGAAGAATAATGTTTAGAAGGGTAGAGACAGGAAATTACTTGTGAGAAATGCATAACACTGAGTGATTTCTTTTTTAAATGTATGACGCCAATTTAGTGTTTAAAGCTGCTCAATGGCTGGAATACAAACTTCTTGTGAAATATATTAGGTGTTTAGGATCACTTAGTGGTTAGTAAAAAAACCCTCCTAATGAAACAATGTATTAATTGCTCAGGGCCACTCAAAGCAAACACACATAAAATATTTAGATGTCTGGAGATGCTCAGCAGCTTGATAACCAACTTTTAATAAAGTCGATTCAGTGTTTAGAGTTGATCAGCAGCTAGGAAAACAACCCGTGCTCAGCAGTAGAAATGCAGGGCTAATAAAATACAGAGCTGCTCAGTGGCTGCAGCAAGGTTTTTAAAGCTACACTAAAATTAGGGAGACTAAATTAAGTAATAACAGTAGAGGCACTGGTAGTTCCATAGGATTAATGGCTGGCTTGGATGAGTTGATGGCCTGTGGCTACGTTTCAGGTCATTAACCCCAGCTGGTCATTAGACCCCAGGAAATGCCCAGCACTGAGGTCATTATTACTATTGTAAGCAGTTAAATAAACCCCAACCCAACCCAAACCAGCCAAACAAAACCAACAATCCCTCAGCAGCCTTATATGCATTATGGTATATGGAAGTATGTAGTACCTATATTTATTTTAAGGGGAGATGTCCATATTCATATTAACACAGATTTTCTCTAGAACAACTGCAATGACTTCAAGTCACTAAGATTACTGGGGAATTTATTTCCATTTCCACTTGGTACACGAATCAGTACCAAAGTTTTGGTGTTCTGCACCTCCTAGTTGATGCTGTCTGCCATTCTTAAAGGAAAAAAGGAGCACCTCGGTTGAAATATTCAGTGTGGCTTCACTTGGGGCTCATTCCACTTAAGTGGAAGCTGCGTTTGGGAACATTCCCAACGTCCTGTGTCTTTCACATACTGACCTACTTTCCCTTTCCTTTTTTTAATGAATAATAGAGTGTCAGCAGTACTTCCTGTTATACTTTACATTTTTATAGAAACATGTACCCAGAAGGATACTAAGGAACTTCTCAGAGACTACAAAGATTGCTGGGCTTGCTGTTGAAACGCAGTTTCCCTTGGGATAATGGCAAGCCTTTCTGGGACGGCAATATTACACAGTAGTGTTTTAACAGGAGGAAGTGAAAATAAAGTTTAATTGAAACAACAGGGGAAATTTAGGCAGGTAGGACATAAAAACCTGCTGGAGTTTGGTCATAATTAACTTCTCCAAGTCATTCTACAATCCATTCTGACTGTCCAGCCACAAACAATTCTACCCTGTCATGAGTTTAACATTAGTCTTTTTGTTTGTTTGTTTGTTTATTCATTTAGGAAGCAGTAGGGAGCAGCCATGATACACATCCAGAACTAAAACCACACTGCAGACTGCTTCTGATACACAGAGAAGCATTTTACATTTCAGGACTCGGTTATAGCTTTGCAAATCACCAGGAGACACCATGATTTAAGTGCTATGAATTAAACTCTGGATTATACTCTGGAAGCATTCATCCCTTTCTATTAACCTAAGTTAGGCACCTAAAGCAGAAATGATAGGAGTACTTCCATAAATAGATTACAACAGTAAGGCAAAATAGAAAGGGAAATAGCAGATATCCCTTTAACAGAAGGAGAAAATTTGTTGTGGATTGGTTTTGTTGTGATTGGGAGTATCTGTTCTGGATTGTCCAAGATGGCCTGCAGACTGAGGAATGGAATGGCTTCTTCCAGGTCTCACAACCGGATATTCAAAAGACATCCTCTAATGCCTATGAGAAATTCCTTTCTCTATCTCCAGCTGATCAGTAGATTAATAATTTTCTTTTTTCTTTCTCAGGGTGATCACAGTGGATTCACACCTCCCAGCCTTGTTGACTAGGTTGTTGTAATGACCCTTAACTCTTTAGGTTAAAATATCAAAGTAAGAAGAAGTCTGAGAAACTGAGTATGAATTTATGTGCTGATCTTCTAGGCTCCTAGACTGTTGAGTTCTCTTGCTGTTGCTACATAAGGGCCTTTGCAGATGAATTTATTTATCTGTCATTTGTACACAACAAAGCCCTGAGAATATCAGCACAGTTCCCCAGCTGACCACATCATTGTGGGTACAGGAAAAAGGCCTCTTAAGTTATGGACATCAGGAAAAACTTCCTTCTGTGAGCTTACAATATCTTGTTCACATGCCAGCAGAATTGTTACTTTCTTTGACATGCTGTCCTTCAAATCTATCTCATAAATCCAATCTGCACTGGAATTTGTGGGTTTGTTTCTTTACCTGAGGTCTTATTAAAAGGAAATAAATTAAATAATACATTAAAAAGACATGATGAATAGTAGGACTTCTTAGAGCCAGTTTTTTTTACATTCAATCATATGCTTCTCCGTTCTTCAGTTTTAACCTTAGATAAATCTGGCATCCTTTCTTGTGTCTGTTGGGTCAGAGTGTGGAATCAAAGCACAGGCAGGAGTACTGTTATACACTCAAAGTCTTGTTATGGCCAAAATGAAATCACATTTTATATGTAAATTCTGATTTTATGATTAATATGACTAAAATATCAGCAATCAAAGAATTATTATTAGTGAATATCTAATTATTGCAGAAAAAGAAAGGAAAAATATACTACTGTACAGGAAAAATCTCAACAGTAATGGCATAGCTAAAACTGCTATACACAGAGTCATGGAGAATTGAAGGTGGGGTGGTCTCAAAACCTGGACCACACCCCTCACTGACATAAAATCTAAAATTTATTTACCAAGTGGTATGGGCATAGCAGGTGGCTAGTGATTTGTATTCCAAGATTTCTATTTTACCATACACACCCCGTATAGCTACACTCACACCAACCAAGGCCCCTGCCCCTCTGGTCCAGTCTCAACCTGCACCAGTGACTTGAGGAAACAGACACTCAGTCCAGCTGGTAACTGTGTCCAAGCCTTGGCCTGGCTTCTACACATAATGGTGCCACCTTGGGCTTAGCTTTCTGCACAGTGCTGAGCATCTGTGGATATGTTCCCTCCAAGGTGCTATTCTCTTAAATATTTATTGCTTTCTAGGATAGATGGTCAGCATAAGCTGTGAATAGCTTTTCTGATCATGCACCTGCAGGCCAGTCTCTTTGACTTTCTGATTAGTGGTCATTACCTTGGTTGATATAATTTTCTAGCCTCTGCCCCAAACATGTTACAAGGATGTAAATTTAAGAGTTCATCTGTGATAATTACCTGCACTCCTTTATTTTTCCACTGCCTATCAGAATAATCTGATGAGTTAGATCAGTGCAGATACATTTCAGACATTTTATCAGGTGCTTTCAGGCAGTCCTTTTCCTGTGGCAACACATGCTTCCCCATTTCCAGTGCTATTTGCTCCCTTCCACCACCCCTCTGCTGTACACCCAAGTTGTGCATATCAGGGTACAAGCCATTAGCATCTTGAATCCTTTCCTGAGACAACTGTGATGTTGACATTAATGGCTTCTTCCTCCTCTCCTTCCTTTATTTATTTATTTATTTGGATTAACTAAGGGCTGTTTTTATATGTTCTCTAACATGCTGTTGTATTTTGATTTTTCTTGATCTACAGCTGGACATTGCATTGAATTTATGGTGCATTCTATATATGCTAAACTTCTATAAGAATGTATCCTAAAACTCATTTTGTCCAGCTCCATATCTGCATTTCTTTAACTGTCTGGTAGTGAGCTATTTGCACTCTCAGGGTGTCTGGTGCTAGCCAGTGTCTCCTCTCTTATCACCCTATGCCTACTCCTCTATACTGCATTCTGTGTCCCCACTTCTCAAGACATCTGTATTGTACCAGACTTGTTCTCCTCTACTATACATTGTTATATTAAAGTCATAAATACCTAATTTACCACAGCATAACAGCATAACCACTCTTGTTAATACTGGTCACTAGACAAGCTACTCTTACATCTAACACATGCTTTGTTAAAACAGAATTCCTGGTAGTTGAAGAAATGTTCAGACAAACCACTCCTGACAAATCTTGCTCTTGAGGCCTTGCAAATTCAGTGAAAAACCTGTGGCTCGTTACTAACAAAGGCAATGTCAGCACAGTATCACTGGCCTATGGGGCTGCTACAGAACTCACTTCCCACAGAGAGGAAGCCCTACTTTCTTCTCTGATCTATCCCTCTTTCTGTTGGTCTGTGGAAGATGAGAAGGAAAACAAGGTGAATCCATCTTTCCCCCCCTTTTCATCTACAGAAAACTATGCAGAAATACTGCTTTATGCTAAAACCTTTGCAAACCCTTGAGCTGTTGACCTTCTGGATCTTGCAGCTGCAAAGCTGAATAATTTTGTCCTCAATTGCACACAAGATTGCAATGACACAAAACATTAACGTTAACTGCTGATGAACCTATTTCATTACTTTTAATAACATTATATCTGTGTTTGTCTGCTCAATGCAGTGATAACTTAGTGAAGGAGAATTCATTTCATATATTACCCACCTACATAAGCAATAATGAGGGAAATCACTTTCCTCTAGAGTTGCAGAGAGAAGTTTAATTAAATTTGGGTACAGGCCAACTGATTTCAGGTTGGTCACTTGCTTTCTAGCTGGCAGTGGGAACTTAGGTCTCGAAGACAGGTGCAAAATCATATAAATCCATGAGTCAAAATACCCATGGCTGAAGCAAATCTTTGGGACATTTGAAAAGGGATGGAAAAGCAGTATTTTGAAATGAAGTGCACAGAAGACTATTTTGTAAAGTTGTTTCTATCAGTCTTATACTCTGGAAGGGTTTTGAATAGCTATGAACACACATGTACCTAGCAAACCATGAAGTAGTAATATTGGTCAACTAAGAAAGAAATTGCATAATGCAGTCTGCCATTGCTGGGATATTCCGATGTTATGCATGATGAGGAAAGCAATACACAGGCAGACATGTGGTAAAGATAACCTCAGACTCTTGAGTAAAGATGCTTCATGTATGTACACACAGACAAAAATGATTAGCACTTTTCAGTACTTATTGCAAATTAAGTGTCTTTCATCACATCCACTATGTTCAAGGGAAGAAATTCAGTGGGCATGGACGAGTTAGCTGGGCTGAGTATGGCATATTATAATCATATGTCATGGGGTTGCTTCTCATGGAACCAAATCTATCTGAACATCCAATTATTTAAATACAGGTGTTGCTAGTATCTTAATGAATCAACCTGTATAATTGGCTTTTTTACTAAATAAATAAATAACTTAAAATTTACTTTTGAATCAGCAAGTTCTGAAAAATCAGATGAAGTGGTTGAATTAACAGAAAGATATAACTGGAGAAAAAACCCACGATTTTGATATTCTTTCTTTAAAATGCGTGTAAATCAAGCTTCAGGTAATACAGTACTGCTGATCTGTAATAAAATTACTGAGAGATCCAGGACTCATCTCAAAACTTCCCAGTATAACTGGCTCTAGCAAATTAGATGAGTTTGGTACAAAGGTCTTACAGATGCTTCCATGAAAAGAAACAGGAAAGGCACAGAGCACTGTGCCTGCATAATGAAGCTGTGGGCTCAATCCTGCTCCAACCTAAAGGAACAAGGGCTAGGCAGTTGACTTAAGTGAGTGCAGGATCAAGCTGCAAATCATATGTGTGACCTTCACTTCATCATTAATTACTTCCCAGTTCAGGGCAAACCCAGAATCTGCCTGAGAATATTTCTGTTCCTCTAAGGCAAAGGACAACTTTCAGCCTAAATGCTGAATATTGCCAAGGGGCTGCTGTAGGCTTCAGGAGCCTGGCAAAGTCATGAGAGGAGGAGTGAACTTGTGGAGGAATGAGCAGATTTGTTCAAGCTGTACTAAAGCTGTTACCGTTTATTAAATTCAATTTGTCAAAGGTGTAGTATAAATTGCTCTATCAGTTGCTTGTAAATGGCATCATTCTGTATGGGAAAGGGTAAAGAAAGGGTAAAGCAATGTATTTAACTTCCAATAAGCATCTAAAATATGTCATCCCAGAGAGCTGGGACCGACACATTCACCAATACAGAAATGCAAGTGCCATGCCTTCCGTGACCTTCCTCCTTTTCTTCATCCTCTCCACATTTCTGGGTCAAATATGAAGTCTGCCAGACATGCCTATGAATCCTTGGCAACATATATTGGCAAGAAAGAGCTGAAATTGCTATACCAAGTCATTATATCAAACTACTGGGAGTAACATTGTCAATAGCAAATTGCTATGTCGCAAGCCAGCAGGTAACAGAGGAAGCTCCTAGCAGGGAGAGATGGATCAGAGATACAGTAGCTTACACCCAACCAGAGAGGATTATGAATGAAGCCCCAAAGGAATATGAACAATTTTATAAAAATTAGAGCAGAGATTTTAGTAGCACAGAAAGAAGTTTTTTCAGTGAAATCCTCCCCTCCAATGCTAAGCACGTCAGGTAGGAGTCTATGTTGTGCCTCTAGGAGATGCAGCGCAAACCTCAAAGGCAAGAGTCAAAAGGTAAGAATAATGACTTTACATTGCCTCAGTATTCTCATAATTCTGGGCTGCTCCTGCAGAGTTGGCCTGAATCTCTGCAGCTATATTCTGTGGCCATATACCCAGCACATCCATCCTATTCCAGTCTGGCTCTGTCCCTTCCTTGCCCCAGACTGAGCAAGAGCTTGGAAGATAAATTATACAACTGTGTTATCTGCAAGCAAATTCATCTTGACACAAATATATGCTGTGAAAAATCTTAATTTGACTATTTAGAGCTGAACAAAGCAATAAACAAATTAAGAGTCTAAAAATAAGTCACAAAAAGCTTAATTATATTTTAGGATTTGGTTTTTGGGGTTGTGGGGTGGTTTTTTTTTTTTTTTTTTTTTTTTTTTTTTTTTTTTTTGACAAGACTAGGTTCTGAATTTAGTTATTCTTATATGTCAAAAAAACCCAAAACATTGAGGTAGGTGGTATACCCATTCACTTCACATGTTATCCACATGTATATCATAGTACACAGCAAAACTCTAGATCTGTGACTTTTATTTTAGGAAGGCCTCAAACCTGCACTGTGTTTTGTCTTGTGACTGTCTCAGATAAATGTAATGCTATTATCTTTGCAAATTGGTATTGGAGTGATATGCCTCTGTGTATAGGTATTTTTTTTTTACTTAAAAAAAAAAAAAACCCAAAACAAACCCCACATTTTTTTCCCTACAACCTTATTCAAAAATTAACATTTCAAGTGTAGCCACCATCTTTCATGTTTTCCAAGCGGCTCGACTCCCATCCCTGTAACATTTTTTCTGATTAAGCCTGCTGTCCTGTTTAATCAATAAAGCTACAAAGCCAGCTATCTCTCACTCTATGGTTATCTTTCATTGTACAGTACATAATGCTGCTAGTCTTGCTGATAACAAAGAGCACACAGAGGGAATGTGGCACTGCATGTTTGTTATCTTCCACTCAACTAAACATACCTCTCTTTCTCTCTTGGCTCTTATCAATGCAAAAATGCTGAAACCAAGTTACTCCTAGTGTTAACACTGAACATGCCAGTTGGGACTGAGAATTTTTTGCCTATCTTAAGGCTGTGGCTTGCTGGCACTACAAAAGCCTGCCAATTTGATACATCACCTCATCAACCTTTAAGAAGGCAGTGTAAAGTGGTACCTTTGGCAGCCAGCCTTACACAGACGGAGGGAATACAGGATACACCGAGAGCATACAGCAAGGAGATTGACCCAAAAGCTGTTTGTGGTTGACCTCAGACCCACAAAAAAAGAAAGTAATCCAGTTCTATTCTTTTTCATTTCCTACAAAACATGAAAGCTGATAAGATTAGGTCTCTCTCACGGCAATAAGAAAACAGTTAAATTGAACCTTCTCTTCAGTTAGAGAACAATCTAGCCATTTCCCCTCTCACAGGTCTGCCACTCACAAAGGGTGAAAGTGTCTTGCTCAGAAAAAAATAGACCATCTTTTATGTCTTCCCTGACACAGAAACACCCTGATGGATGTGGATCAGGTCATTCTGATCTTAAGAATTTTAACCAAGATATATTTTGCTGGTGCCTCCAACATCCATGGGACAATCTGATGTTCTGTGGTTAAACACAATGATCACCAAGTATTCAGCAAAAATCTGAGAAACTCAAAATTTTTGCCTTTGCTCTCAAATGTTATGTGCTGGTTGATCCTTAAAAAAGCTTAAACTGATGATTATTGTTTTCCACAGTATTTTCCTGTTTACTTTATTTCAAAAGAAATTACTACAATGGCCCATTAAAAAAAAAAAAAAGCAGAATGTGAGAGCTCCTTAAAAAGAAAATAAATAAATGTTTGCTTTTTTCTTGGGGGTGTAAGTGTATTGGTTTATATGTGTACAGTATTATGCATGTGACAAAATCCTTGTTAACTAAGAATGGTTTGAAGAAAAACACCCTGTGCATGTGTATATCTACACAGCATATCCATCTTTAGAAGTATATGTGGAAGATCATATGACATATTTTTGCAGCATATTTTTTATCAGAAGTATGAAAACTTTGCAAACACATGAGAAACACAGGAATACAATTTTGCTTCAGTATTGTATTTTATGACACTCAAATAATCTCCAAAGCACAGTTATGCTTGTGCTGGAATCACTTCAAAATTTGTAGTTTCTAACGCTGTTCTGAACTTTTAGATAGGAGATGACCCTACCGTTGAATTTTATGTCTTTCTTGATAGCATAACCTTTGATAATGTGTCTCAGCAATGGATTCCAAAGCTTGGAATAGTATTTATGATGTGTTCATAACCCTATTACTTCTAGCTCTAGGCAAACACTATATATCTTTATTCAGATTTAAAAATAAATTTACTTCAAGCGTGTTGATATAATGCTTGAGTTTGCTTTCTGCAAATATTCACCAAATGAGTAGGACTAGTGTGAAAAACTTGAGATAAGCAAATTTACTGTCTAATAATCAAATATCTTTCTGAAGCTGGTTGAATTTTGTGCTGGTTTCTGCATTTTGAAGTTCCTTTATGTACTCTGCTGATTAGCTAACAAAAAAGTAAGTCATACAGTCCAAAAAACAATATAATACTACTTGATACAGTTAACCAGCCAACACAAATATGTGAACAATCATCATGAACTGAGCATTCTATGAAGTAAAATATTTCTCAGGAATAATTTTGTCAAATGATTACTCTTGCTAAAATTGTCCATTAGATAGTTTTCATTTGATTTTTAATTAATTTAACATTAATTAATTTTCATTGTAATTTAAACCATACTTTACAGAACTAGATAATTTAACTCTCCAGAAAGTATATGCTATAATACAGGCAGTTCAAGTGTCAGTGACTTATAATTGAAATTTTCCCAATTGGAAAACTCTGTGTATAGTTGCTAGTAACAGTGCCAAAATTAAGTTGTTAAGTTCAAAATTTTCTATACTAGATGCCTGTATTTGGGTGATATGAAGAAGTGTGTGTGTGTCTGTCCATGACTGAATAAGCAAGAAAATACTTGTGCATTTGTAAATGATCATGTAATTGAAGATTCATTATCCAATAATTTTAATAAAATATGTAAACTCTGTTAAACTGAAGTTTTACTGAAAGATATAAGAATAAAAACAGTTGGCAGTCCATTCATCAAAGTCCCTTTTGGAAGTATGCACTTAGCTAGACAGATAGTACAAATTCTGAATGCTTTCATTAATATGTGTCCCATTCATCTCTTTCTCAATCATATACACATCAAAATATTTTTTTAAAACAAGTTTAAAAATGTAAAGTAAAAAATATGGATATGTATAAATATTTTGGAGACAGATTCTTAGCTGATGAAAACAGTTGCAGTTCCCTAATCTCTAAATGAAAACAAGGTGTTTTAGCCAAATGGCTTAGGTCTGGACTTGAGTACTGTACTAGTTGTGGTGAATCCCAGAGTTTATTACAGGGATGATCCTAAATGAGTACCAATAAAACCTTTATATCACATATGCAGTTAAGCTATGTTACAAATTTAACATAAAAAGTATTTCAGAAATGGTTCAGGAGGTTTTATGATTTTTTTAATTGATACTGTTATTGCACTTCCTTCTACATTAAAGCCAAATTAACTTGCAGTTATGAGACAACTACACAGGCCTCAGAATGATTACTGATACAATTCTGAACCTCTAAATGATCTTAAGCAACTTGTGTATAAATCACTGTGTTCCACTCTTGAGGTCTAGTATATGCCAACATAACCAAGCTAGAAACACTTGCTAGCTGGGATGTAAAAAGCTTCTTACCAGCTCCTTTTCCCTGAAAAAACATGCTGCTTCACTCTTGAGAATAAGGAGAACCTCAAACATCTCCTTGCTTCAGAACTGAGTATTGCCCATATTTCTCCTTACCACAATATAATTTGGAGAGGAATCTGTGCATTTCGTGGTGAACAAAGAAACTTGTTCAGTTCTGATATTTTTTTTTGTTTTGGTGGAAGAATGTTAAAAAATAGCAGACACCTGAATGTTTCTCAGAGGTTAAGAGTGCTAGAATGAGTCCTGACAGAGATAGATTAGTAGGCAGAATGCAGGTGAGGCAGTCAAAGGTGCATGATAAATGTAATTTATCACATGGACCTGCAATTTACCACATGAATATCAACTCCACCTTTGTGCAAGTCTCTCTTCTAATGTGCTAAACCCAGACCCTGTACTTTCGTAACAAATATGAATAATTAATACCAGGTCTCATGACCATGTAATTACAGTATTTTCCCCTTAATTAGTAACCAGAAGAAAACAAAGTCAATTTAAGGAGTCTTAAATTATGGAGGCTTGAATTTATGTGGAAGAAGGTCTTCATCTGGAGCCTTTGCTTTCCATGTAAGTGTTCTAAACATAAAGATTGAACCCATAAATGGACTTATGATGGGTTGTGGTATGTGGCAATGCAATATGGGTAAGTTATGAGGCCACTTAAGGGAATGAATTCAGATAATGCTGATAAAACTTGTGAGTCTGTATGTGTGTGTGTGTGTGTGTGTGTGTGTGTGCACATGGAAGTCAGAGGAGGCTTTCTGCTGTGTCCTTTGGTGAAAACCTAGAGTGCCAAATTGCACATGCTGCCTCTGTGATTGACCTGCTAGACTTTAGGTGCCTGAAAAATGACAGACTCTCTGTGAAAATTTTTTGGCAGTTAGTACCAGTCTTGGTATCACGACCTCAAACTGATTTTAAAAACAAAAATATGTTGAAAGAAAAACAGTAAAAATACGTAACGTTATGTATGTATTGTCTAAAGGTAAGATAAAACATGTATAAAATACCACTGTTAGCTGTATGCTAAATGTTAGATGGACAAAGGTACCTTGCTGCAATCTGGAGTTAAATATCTAAAGACAGCAGATATTAAATCTCAACAATTTCTGCTGGCCATGACACATTGTCGCACACAGAGCTCAAACAGTGTATAGGCTAGCTGAGTCTTGCTGAAAGAGCCTCGCTTAGAATCATAGAATCACAGAATGGTTTGGGTTGGACGGGACCTTTAAAGGTCAACTAGTCCAAACCCCCAGCTTGCCTAGTGGACTCCTCAAATAACAGCCTACCTGCTATTCTAAGAACCAGACACTTGAAAAATTAGGCACTGAAAATCTACCCTGCACTGTCTGAATAGTTCTGAGAAGAAGTGAGGGAGAAAGCATCACCCGTGAGGAATGAGTGGGTGGCAGATGGACCTCAGCTGTCCCACTTGTTGGGTCATGCCTTAATCAATATGTCCAAAGCATGTATCTGACATCTTCACTTCCGAATCATCCCTGCTTTCTATAATGTGGCAGGACAGTCCTGGTGGTAGCTCAAAGACAGTGTTTTTAAGTTTCCTCTGCTGTCTGAGGAAATATCAAAGAGCCAAGTCATCCATGTCTGAAAGTGACACCATGGAAGAACAAGAAGATAAAACTGACAAACGTGCAAGGAGGCAAGGAACTTGCAAAGACAAATGGAGGGAAAAGAAAAGGTTGTGATGACAAAGCACAAATGGGAAGAAGGGTGCCCAGGTAGGGAATTATTTAAAAAACAAAACAAAACAAAACAATTAGAATAATAATAATACCAAGAGGTTGGCTTTGGGGTTAACATTTGTAAAATTCACTCTTTGGGGAAAATATGTTTTCAAAGGTAACAGATAATTATTTTACAACCTCAATAACTATTTATATTTTCCCTACTGGCAATAAATACCTGTGCTTCATGACAATACAGCTAGTACTTTTGTTTATATTTATATGCAAATAGTGTTATTTATAATAGTACTTAATACTAATATTGCCACCTCAGTTCAAGCTTATTGTCTAATTTTCCTCCAGCTCCACTTTTTACATTAAAAGTATGTTAATACACTTCACACTGAACTGTGGCATATTAATAATATGTCATGCTCCCATAGCAATACCTATCTATGGATTTCAGAAGACCTTGCAAACTGTGAAGCAGATGTATTTCTCAATGTCTTATAAATCATAAGCCATGGAATTAAAAAAAAAAAAAATCCCTTTCAAGGGATTTGCCTGTATCAAGAAACAAATTAGTAAAAGAATAAGCTAGGCTTGTACTCAGAGTTATCTCTTTTTGGCTGCTGTTGGAATTGTTCAATGCAAATCTGGTGGTGGAAATATTTTCTTTGTTGAAGCCATGCTTGCAGAATGGAAGAAACAATGCAAATGGGCATACCTCGATTTCACTTTTTCCAGCATGTTTTTGCTCTTTTGGAGCTAGGCAGAAGAACAAAATTATATGAAACGAATGGAAAAGACCCACAGGGAGGACTAACTTTACCTGCGAATGGTCATCAGTCATAAGCAGACTTTAGCCCACGTAGAGCACCACTGCTACCAAAGGACATCCTTGAAATCATGAAATAACTAGCTCCAGAGGTGGAAGCAAACTGGGCTTCAGTAGACATTGAAGTGCTTTATAGAAATCGGAACACTTAAGAGGAGGGAAACTTTTCCAAAATGTCTTTTTGCCTGGTACCTTGGTCACTGCCATGGGAATGTTATACATAAATTCAAATTCCCTCAGTCTGAGAAGGGACAAAGAATTGAGATCTGTCACATTTCCTCAAGGGCATTCTGCCTGGCTTTTGGGTGAAAAGAAATGAGCACCTCTGATGGTGATTTTTATGAAATGCTTTCTTTGGTGACTATTTCTGAGAGGGGGTCCATCGGGGACAGACCCAAGAAAAGAGGCACAGCTGGTTTCTGACAGAAACATTTTTGATATTTTAAGAAAAAGGTTCTTCACTACCGACACTGTCATCCGAGAAACATGTTTGGGGCAGCGGCTGGGACAGGGGTCCCTGTCCAAATGAGCTTTTTCCTCATGGAACGTGTTGTGTAGGAAGCTACAGTTTCCAGAGGTGCTGTGAGACCACCTCCCAGCTCACTGTTTATAAGAGCTCTCACAGGAAGATGCCTTTTTTTCTGCATTTTACAGGGACTCAGTCATAAGTCCCCAGATAACCACCAGTATCAAAACCAGGCACACTTGGCAATACACAACACACAAAACCAGAACTACTCCAGGGACCTGGAGTACATTAAGATAAAAACTGGAGTCAGTAATAGATTTTAGGTATATCCAGATTTAGGTGAAAACTGGGTAAGGGTTTTAAGGATGACAGTTCGGAGCATAAAGGTCTAAATACCTGCTTTTTGCTACAAATCTGACTCCTGATTGGTTGTCTTCCCTGACCTGAATTGTATAAAATTGTCCATCCTCATGGCTGAGGCTTCTGATGGCAAAGTACCAGTGGCTGTTGTAATGCACCAATTCTTCTGTGCATCTAGCCTGAGATGTCTAACCTTAAGCAGTAATATTTGACAATTTGGCTCAAGATCTGAAGGATATACTGGCCCTTTCTGACACAAAGCTGCTTTAAGTCTAAATTCCCAGAACAGCACCATCAAAGCTTCACTTTATATTGTTTCTCTTCACTGTTTAACCACTTATCCTGGGCCACTCTGTGTTTAATTTTATTGGTGGTAAGGATTGATGAGGAATATGAAGAGGGGGATTTTCTTTGGGCTGGTTAGTAAGATATTTACCTGTTAGTAAGGCTAACAACTGGAAAGGTTTGAAAAAAAATTCTACTTGAAGGGTCTTAGGATCAGAATTTGACAGACTTTTATGTGTTTTCAATTTATATATGTGAATCTATACAACTAGGCTTGTGCATGCCTTACTTGGCATGTTATTTCTTTCTGGTATTTTTCATTAAGCTTGATGCCAAAAGCTCCTGAATTACAGATTAGTGAGGCTGAGAGAGTAACCTAGGCAAAGCATCTCTATGTGCTTACCCTCATCTTACACTTTTTACGAAGCACTTAGGGAATTGGGTACTCTTGGAGACAGAATGCTAAATTAGCCCGACCTTGTCTCTGACCAGGCGCAGCTGTTCTCACGTTCCTTAAAAATGCTGACATTTAGTGTTTGAAAGTCATTTTTATAAGGCACTATTAAACTATTTCCTTGTATAAAACTTTAGATCAATATTAAAGTCATTCAATGCATGATGTAATGGAAATGTCTATTATGTTGCAGTATGTTACATAGAAAAGCCTGCAACCTGTGGTACTGGAAAATCAGAGAAAACTACCTATATTTTCACATGGACAGTTCACGAGCCTATACACTTAAAACATTGGTGCCTTGGGAATAAGACTTTGGATTATTTGGTGTGAGATACTGGAAAACCAGAAGCAGAGTCAGTGTGAAGAGGAGGACAGCAGGCTTAGGGGACTGGAGGCAGGGAGTCTGGGTGAGAGCAGTCCTCTTGCTCTTCCCATGTGCTACTGACTTTGTTTTTACCTACATGAAGTCCACTAGTTATTGGGTAAAAATATGGCAAAAAAAGCGCCCCAAACATTGAAGGTTCTCACTGATTTATAAAGAAGTGTAAAAAATTTTAGAATCTTTTTTGTAGGTGGCAGTGGCCTTAAAAGTCAGAAGTACCCACTGACAGCATTTGGTGAACTGTATGAAATAGCTCTGCTTCTTGCAATGTGGAGTGTGATATATTATGAGAATGTATATTTTAGGAATTGATTGAAATACCTATTTTTTCTTCACCTATTCAAACAAAATTGCAGTTTGCAATGAACCATGAAAAAGGTCACCTAATTATTGCAGTTTTTCATTAACTCACCTGATTCCTGCCTGTACATGCACAAGCTGTTCATCAGGTGGTATAGCCTATTAATATACCTCAGCTTTCACATCTGTATGCACAGGTTCAGTAATAATGTTCTGCATCTACCTTTATATTTATTGAAAATGTATTTTATTAGGAGATTCAAACCAACACACAGAATAAAGCCACCCACAGACTGTTCCTTAGGTCTTCCAGACATTTATGCAGGTGTTGAACTTTATATATTTGAAATAACTGTTGACATATTTTCCACCTATTCTTTTAATGAGAAATGGATGTTAAAAAAATGAAATGAACACTGAAAGTCTGCAATGTTTCAAAACATAAATAAATAAATATCTGAAAAAGAACATTATTATATTTGCTTGTATTGGGTTTGGATGGAAAAAATTTGGTAGTGGTGGGGCTACAGGAGGGGTTTCTGTGAGAAGCTGCTAGAAGCTTCCCCTATGTCTGATAGAGCCAATGCCAGGCAGCTCCAAGACAGACCCGTTGCTGGCCAAGGCTGAGGCCATCAGTGATGGTGGTAGTGCCTGTGCGATAACATATTTAAGAAAGAGAAAAAAACCTGCTGTGGAACAGCAGCCGGAGAGAAGAATGAGAATATGAGAGAGAAGCAACTCTGCACACACCAAGGTCAGTGCAGAAGGAGGGGAGGAGATGCTCCAGGCACCAGAGCAGAGATCCTCCTGCAGTCGGTGCTGAAGCCCCTGGTGAGGCAGCTGTGCCCCTGCAGCCCGTGGAGGTTATCGATGGAGCAGAGACCCACCTGCAGCCTGGGGAGGACCCACGCCAGAGCAGGGGGATGCCCCTGAAGGAGGCTGTGACCCCATGGGAAGACCACGCTGGAGCAGGCTCCTGGCAGGACCTGGACCCGTGGAGAGAGGAGCCCATGCTGGAGCAGGTTTGCTGGAAGGAGTTGTGACCCCGTGGGGGACCCACGCTGGAGCAGCCTGTTCCTGAAGGGCTGCACCCCATGGAAGGGACCCACATTTGGAGCAGTTTGTGAAGAGCTGCAGCCCGTGGGAAGGGCTCACTTGGAAAAGTTGATGGAGGACCGTCTCCCATGGGAGGGGCCTCACACTGGAGCAGGTGAAAAGTGTGAGGAGTCCTCCCCCTTGAGGAAGGAGGAGTGGCAGAGGAAATGTGTGATGAACTGACCGTAACCCCCACTCCTTGTCCCCCTGCACTACTAGGGGGGAGGATGTAGAGAATTTGGAGGTAAAGTGAAACCCAGGAAGAGGTAGGCGTGGGAGGAAGATGTTTTTAAGATTTTATTTCTCATTATCCCACAGTGATTTGTTTTGTAAGAAATTACATTAATTTTCCCCAAGTTGAGTTTGTTTAGCCCATGTTGGTAGTTAGTGAATGATCTCCCCCTGTCTTCATCTCAGCCCAAGAGTCTCTTGTTACGTTTTCTCTCCTCTATCCAGCTTAGAAAGGGGAGTAATAGAGCGGCTCTGGTAGGCACCTGCCATCCAGCCAAGGTCAACTGACCACATCTTACTTTTATCTTTTTCTTCCTGCTTTCTTCTCACCTCTCATTTTCCTATTCCAGACTGAGCCATAGCTGTGCTTCAGTCTGTTTTACTCTTCAGAGACCGGGGATTTTAGAGGGAGATCCCATGGTGGGACAATGACAGACTTCAGCCTGGTGTAATCGACCTGGGGCGCAGCTTCAGGATGAGAAGGGACATCAGGCTCTGCTTCAGTGGCTGTTGCTCCCTGTGCAGTAACAGCACTGCTCTCAGTGTTCAGCACTATCCCCAAGGTGGGGCAAGGTGATCCTTCTTAGGACAGCTGACAGCAGAGTGGAAGGCTTTCTGAGGCATCTCTAATTTCCCTGATGTTTTCAGAGATTTTTCATTATATGACTTCCCTAGACAAATAAGAAATCTGAATAAGATCCATATCCCCATGCAGCATCCATTTCAAAAGCCTTAGGACTATACGAGCAGTGGGAAGAACTGACTGTGCAGGCTGGCAGGGACTGAAAATGCTGGTGAGCACCGTCACTAATCAAGAACAACAGTGGCCTTATAAGACCCCTGGCTGATTCTTGGGGGATGCATTCCTCCTGACATCACTGAGATGCTTTTCATGAGGTGCTGCTAAAGCCTCATGTGCAGTGATTGAGGGCACAGTTGACTACAGATGGCAAACCCTCAGAAACGAGTGGGGCACTCACAGCATTGTGGCCTGCTCTGCCTTCCCCAGCTTTTGTGAAGCTTAAAAAGTTTTACCGTAGCTATGTTGAAATGACAGGACTTGTATCTCCAAGTCATCTTTGCTCTACTTGACAGAACTGGAAGGTTCTGGCTTCTGGAATTGAAAAACTGTTCAGGAGGCCAGATGAACACACAGTCCTCTGCTAATGCCTCTACCTCATGGCCATGAACACTTTTCTCTTCTCTGACTGCAGCAAGCATGCTACTTTCCCATGAAACAAGCTTGTTGTCTCCCTTCAGGATAGAGAAATCCCATCTCTTGTGGTTGTCCCCTCTTTCTTGCTGCCTTCTTCAAAATCTGTGAGCTAGCACAGAAGGAATGGTTGATTTTCCAAGTCTTGGGCAAGCTATGCCTCAGAAGACCTGCGAGCTCCCTGAACAAAGCTTCCCTTTGATGGACACAGTGCTGGTTGCTTTCTGTCACCTGCAAAATTAATCTTTCTAGACCCCTTCACCCTGCAGAGATGCATATTATATTGGAAATGCTATTTTTCCCATTGCTTACAATGGACCCTGGTTGTACTCTTTGGCACAATAGCAGAGTGGAGAGAAGCTGTTTTAAAGGCCTCAAAAATCCTTAGACTGGTAACCCAAAATTTTTTACTGAAGTATGGAGGAGATGAATAAACAGGCTACCGAAGGCAGCAGCAAAGATGATTCACAGAAGCAAGCAACTCCCAATTACTTATCAAAAACAGGCACAGCATGCAAATAGTGAAGCAGCAGCAAACACAGTAGTACGAACATAAGGGAATGCCACTACCAAAACAACGTCGAAAACATAACTCGAATCTTCTTGCAAAGATGAGATGAGAAGGTCTCAAGCCTCTTGGAGTACTTCTGTGAGACTCTGTTACCAGTAAGTAGTGTCACATACAGTGTCATTGCTGGTGGTTCATCCATTCCTGCGTGCCAGCTGTAGGGGTACCTGATCCTATGTCCCTCTTCTCTGGCAGGGTCAGAGCATCTCTCTGACACTGGGTCCGTGCAGCCAAAAAGCTGTTCATGCCCAAGCCTGCAACCAGCAGCTATAGTACAGCCTTGTGTCCAGGTCCATCTCCCAGAGCTGCCTGTCTTTTCAGATCCCTTTTGCTGGATTTGTACATAAGCCTTGATTCAGCTGGAGGCTGAGGGTATTTATTCCTGGTTGCAAGAGAGCCAGAGTGGGGCCCAAATGCTCTTGCATAGATAAGCAGTGCAGCCAGTGCAGGGAGACAGCAGAGATGCTATTGATAGACTCGGCCGAACTGTTTAAACTCTGGAACATTAGACATGTCCTTTAATTTTGGCAGGATGTGGGTATGAAGCCAGTTTCATTTTAATTTCACTGCATAACTGAAATTTGTAAAATGGAGTCTACCTTACCAGTCTATGGAAAATAGCTATGCAGTGTTCAGATTTGGATTTCTTATTCCCGTTTACTGTGAGCTGGAAATAAACAAAACGTATGATGGCACTCCCTGCAATGGTGGCAGTTGTTTGCAGAGATGCAATGGGAATTAAAGGTTATCCGTATTTGTTTCATGTCAAAGACAGACTTGCTTTGGGGCCTGCAGGACATCCTTCAGGTGTTAAGTATGTGTGCCTGAAAGCTTGGCTCTTTTTTCTATCTATTTCAGTCTAATAAAAGATGTTAGATCTCCTTGAATCTTTGACTCTCTTCTATCCTTAGATCATAATTACAAAAAATTACTTTCTACAGAGGAGAAAATGAAGGACTTTAAAATGCCTCAAAAAAGAAAAATGAATTCAGGAAAGGCTATTTTTAACATGTTAGACACAGATTTTTTCCACTAGAGATAATTAATCTGTAACTTTTCCCACAAAATAAATGTCCAGAAATAACCCCCCTCCCACCAAAAATAGGAAGCTTGTAACAGATGGAAAAAGTCACAAGACTAAATGATTGGTACCTCACATTAAATGTCTTTTTCATAAAACA
This sequence comes from Athene cunicularia, assembly GCF_003259725.1. NCBI lineage: Eukaryota > Metazoa > Chordata > Aves > Strigiformes > Strigidae > Athene > Athene cunicularia. Next base: position 41,088,972 of record NW_020799097.1, read on the forward strand.
GCAAGCAGCATATCTACTTCATGGCAGTCGTTACTACATCAAAGTACTCAGAGCAGAATACAATTATATTGAAAAAAAAGAAACATACTTTTTCTCCTTATGAAAAGAAAGTTGTCAAAAGGAGAAAAAAAAAGAATCTCCCGTGAAGACAGATCCTGATGAGATGTATGATCTTTTTTGTTCTGGAGAGGGGAGGGGAGAAAGAGAATAGAAGAGAGGAAACAGAAAAAGCAGCCCCAGGATAACAAGCTTTGTGTGAAGCAGAAAATCATACCCTTTGAGGGTCATTTTCTTTGAGTTGCTGCCTCAGGGTGATAGGAGGCAGAGATTAAACATCGGAGGGAAAATCCACATTGGCTTGTGAGGCACCACTCTGCCCTGAAACGCTCTGGAGAGTCCTCCTGGTCTTCCTGGGGGTGTGCCGATCCCAGCACAGCGCCCGCACCCCGCCCTGCCGCTTCACTA
>NW_020799097.1:41089486-41124830 GCF_003259725.1 Athene cunicularia
GCCCGCCCGCGGGGAAGGGACGCGGCTTCTGGAAAGGCCTCTGCGCTCCCGGCTGTCCTTCCTGGGGGGCTGCGGGCCCCCGACCGCGGGAGGGAGCCCCCCTGCCCGCTCGGCAGCGGGTCTTGCGCGGGAAGGGGCGCTTCTCCCCGCTAGGTGGAGCCTGAAGCCTTCGCTGCTGTGCTCGCGCTCCGACCCGCGGTGCCCCTCAGAGAGGGGTTCTCCTCTGTCCGTCCAGGCGCAAGGCAGCTAGGCAGAAATCTGAAGGCATTTGGAGTACGTGGTGTAGGAAGGTCACGAGATGTTTGTTTTGATTTTTTTTTCCCCCCTTTTAGAAAAATTTTACAGTGACCCCCGTTTATTTTGCATAATGTTAGACAATGAGACCATCACATCCATCAGCGTGCTCTCTAATGCAGCTGATGTCAGTATACAGTTTTTTAAATCAGGTTACACTTAAATTACTGCTGGTTCCTAAAAACAATAAATAAATCAGAAATGCAGAGGCGGTGGCATTAGTTGAACTGTTGAAACGCTGGGCATGAGGGACACCGTTTCAAAGCACGCACACAGGAATTGAAGAAAAATGTAGCTGCTCCCCACCGGCTTAAACTGCCCCTATGTTGTGTAAGTGGAATTCTATATCCTTGATGTGGGATTGGGAAAAAAAAGAAAAAAAGAAAAAATGTAGATGGAAGGCAACTGCGTGGGCCCTCAAATGCAGGTTTAAATAATCAGGCTGCAGCTCATACTCATGTCGAAGTTGGTAGGTCAGACCAAGCCCTTTGGCTGACTCTGAACGGCTTAGCTGGCAGTTGCTGAAAACCCTGCCCGACAGTTTCATTTCCATGGCCTTTCTGGAAGAGGCACTTTCTTTGCTTAGCACAAGAGTTCTTCTCCCCAGTGTGTTCTGAGTCAGGAGTGGCAGGACCGGCTGGACAATGATGATTGTGTAGCATAGTAGCCTTTTAGGTTTCAAACTTTTCTTCTTCATAGGGTCAAAGATAAACCTCTTAGATGCTTTGAAAAGCCTGACCCCTGTCTCTGGAAATAACTGAAGTGTCCAGCCTGGATCAAAGAAACCTCTCCTTCAAAAACATTCTCAAAACTGAGATTTTTTTAAAAGCTTTTGGCTCTGATGAAAGCCCGATGATGAAATCAGTGTGCATTTGATGGGAAGTGTTCCAGCCAGCTCTAATAAGGAGCACTACTCAGTATTTTAATGACAGCCTTCAATAGCAAAACTCTATTTTGGCTTCTTTATGTTCCTACCGCCGTACTACCTGGGCAATCTCCCACTCTTTAATGTATTTTTTCCTCACAGTATACCTGGAAAATGCTATTGTCCTGAGTTTACAGATGAGCAATGGAAGCAGAGGAAGGTGAGGCAGCTTACTGAAGATCATACAGTCAAGTGTGCAATGGAGAAAAAAATAATTATCCTTGTCCAAAATCATAAACTAGTGGTGTGAGTTAGAGTACCTAGTGATATTTTTCTCTTTATGACCTTCATCTGCTCTGTCCAAAACTCAAGAGTATGCATAACCTGACAGATCATTTGTCCCATACATAAAAAAGTAAGAGAGATCATTGGTAGGTGAGGTCTATGGGATGCTCTGTTGGCTGTTGGGCTGGCCTGAAAGAGTTGCTAATTATTTACAGAAAAGTTAGAAAAAAACCCAACTTTATCCTCGTGTTTCTTTCTTCCTGCTCCCTACTTCCACCCTGTATTTTTGGGGCTTGCATGTTGAAGATTCTATCTGTAAACTCCCACTTCAGTTTTCTGTGAAGCTTTTAACAGTTGGGAAAGTCTCTCCAAAAAGGATGAAAATGAAAGGCAGCCAGACAATATTTGGTTCACTAGAGAAAAATATCACAGTTTCTTTCAGGAAGCAGAGGAAGCATCAGAAACTATACCTAACTAGAAAAGAAGATCATATTTGCTTATGTTGTTTGAAATCCATGAATGCCTAATGCCTTGACTGAGATGGCAGACCAACAGCCTTTTATAAATGAAGGTGCTGACATTTTCCACTAGTCCTCGGTTTAAAAGCAATGACAGGATTTTAAAGGGAGAAAGATAAATAAAATTTTCTGGTGAGAAACACAGTCCATCATTCAGAAGACACTGAGGATGCAGGAAAAGAACTGCCACAGACCAAGTGTGAATCATCAGATATGATTTTATTCTTGAAATAAAACATAAAAATGATGGTGTGGTGTTATGTATGTTCCCATGTTCTTTGTTTATATAAACTCCTCTGTAATTTTGTAAGTTGAATTAATGATATTTCCCACTTTCTTATTTATTCTTCTGTCTGCAGGTGACATAGAACGATCAGTGTACAGTTTTGTGGTTTGCTTTTACTTTGTCCTATCTCATGCTTGGATAGCATGACTGGATATCATTTGCATAAAAAAATTATTGAGGAGTAGCATTTTGGTTTTGTCTCAGAAGAGAATAATTCTTGTAATCTAGGTGCCGAAATATTGACACCTAACTGTATAGAACTGCCTTTGTACAAAATCACAGACATAGAGGAGAAAGAAGGTTCTCAGGTAGCTATTATCTGTCTCCAACGTCAAACGGAATGAGCAGGGTTATACATCTGTGGTAAATTTTGAAGGAGGTAGAGTATTGGCTTTGTTGCTCACTGAAACCTTCAGATGTATCTGATTGAGATTGGCCTGTTCTGGTGGCCACATAGTTGTGGATCACCATAGTCAGATCTGAGCCTGATAGGATGGAGAACATTCTACCAGGCAATTTCTTAGGGGCTGTAGTACAAAAGGGTCCAAAAATAGGACCAGCTGTGAGCTGGCTTATGGTCTATGGAGATCAGTGTACCCAGTATCATGGGCTAGACATCTCCTGAGGTCCCTTCCAGCTTGAGTTTTCCCATGAGCCATGTGATGTTGCAAGTGATCCTCGGGTCATAAAGGAAGTGCTGGGGAGTGCTGGGAGATCATGTTGTTTGTTATGATGTAAAGAAGATATACACTGGAGTTGTCCATATACTGCTGGAAACCTAGTTCATCTCTTGCCATCTCTTCCTGTAGGTTCAGATCAAGTTTGAATAGCTTGGAGGAAATGATTCTGCTGAGGGTTTGTGGAAATGGAGGTGTAACTTCTGCAAAGAAGGCCTTGAGACAAAGAACAGCACTTCTCTTTAGCTGCAGGGAGAAACTATCTTTTACATGTTACTCCTAGGTTGGTGTGATGTAGGCTTACACAGCACATGCTAGTTTAGGTGTATGAAATCATATGATAGACAAGAGTTAAATGCAGGTGTAATTCCTATATCTACCTTTATTACAGAAAATCTTTGCCTCTTCCTTTTTCTTAAACCTTGGGAGTATTTTATTTTAATTTAAGTATCTGATAATAGTGAGGAAACTGCAACTAATCCATGGCCTGAAAATGTCCTTCATCACTTCTTGCTTCTTGTCAGAAAAACAATTCACCACCACTGGAAGCTTGCGCCAGGAATTTCCCTGCAGGCCTAAGTTTCCACTACCCTGGAACATCAAAATGCTGAAGTCACAGTCTGTAGTGAAAAGTTTCTTCCCAGAAAATATGAAAGCCATCTAGAAGTGAGTTTTTTGTTGTTGTTGTTGGTTTTGTTTTTGTTTTGTTGGGTGGTGTTTGTTTTTTTTTTTTAATTTGTTTTTTTTGTTTTAAATCTGTATGTATACTATAATATGCACCTTTCTCCTTGCTTCTCCTTTCTACTGCAATTACCTTTAAAAGGGTTTTGATACACTTCCTTGTGTGCATGGCAGCTGCAGTGTGTGTATGGCTCAGCCGGGGATAACTGTAGCCAAATAATGTTTGTGAATATTCCTGTCAATAAACCTTACTGCCCTTCAGTATCTTATTTGTGTGTCTACACAACTTTGGGGTGTGAGATTTTATTCGTGAGTATATTTGAAAGCAGAAGTGTTAGGAAAGCCAAGTAACTTTATAGGGAAATGTTACAAAAATGTTCTCTCAGGATAATATTTTAAAAATTCTTTCTGGTTTGTTGGTGTTGTTCACTAAACATAGGCTGTGTTTTCGCAAATCATTTCAGAGCAGGAAAATGGGATTTGTTCTTTACAGAGTGCAGGTCGCATTTCTGGAACAGAAATTGTCCTGCGTGATTCACAGAGGCAATCATAATGAGTGTTCATTCACCATTTTGTGTATAAACCTCAGGCTAAAATGTAGTTGTACATTCATTAAACAATACGAAAATATCACAGCATATCTACAGATGATTTACTGCTAAACTTTTCAGATAATTAATTTGTAAAAATTATTTTGATTAGCTTTGATCTGTGTGTTAAGTACACATCATTAAAACTTCAATGTTTTATTTTGTGTTGGATTATTTTAGTATATTGCCATTAACATTATCTATAATCTGTTCTTTAGCCAGATCAATTGTCTGTTATCACTGATCCATTACCTAACCAGATGACTTCCATTCTATGAACCATAGATTATTTAGCTGTGAGTTTATCTTGAAAAAAAGTCAGATGGATAAATTGCAAAGTTGGGCTATAATCCTTTAATGTAAGTTATGATATATTTTCTATCTGCAGAATGACTTTTTACTGAATTCTTCTATTAGAAATGCTTGTGCTGTATGTAAGTAGAAGTATGGAAAGTCTTTTCAAATGGCAGTCAGAATTCTAAAGAAGAATTGAAGCCTAGAAACAGATCCAAATTTTTCCTTGAAATTATTTTTTAATATCTGCTTCTGATTAAAGTAAAACATGTCCACAAAATACAAGGTGTCCCAAATTGTGGTACTAAATCTATAAGTCAAAATGAGTTTTTGTTGAAAATATGATTTCCAGATTCCTTAAAAAAATAATGTGTAAACTAGGGAAGAAAAAAAAAAGACTTTGGGAAAGAAAAATAATTTTTTATTGTATTAAACTTCTTTAAGGAGTATAGATTTATTTCAAGTCCTCATTTTGAAGACACTCTTGCTGCTTTTATAGATATGCTCTCTACAATTGGGAAGTGAAGTGTTCTTCTAGAAAGTTTTTGAAAATTTCTCAAAAAAGATTTCTTGGTAGCTTTGCTATTTGTCACAGAGCACTTCAGGGCTGCAGCTGTGAAACAAACAAATAAAAATGTTGTGCAGCAGCATGAGGAAATTATGGTTTCTAGTCTAAAAGTGAAATAAATTCATAGTTCCCTACCTAAACATTTTGTTAGGATGATGCAGTGCCCCTAAAGTTACATTTCACTGTTTACTTAGAGTCTCAGGAAGCATGTAAATGTATGGCAGTGCAAGATTATCTTCCTGCTATCTAAAACCCACCATACTTTTGCAGCTCTGTAATTCAAATTTAATATTGCATTAATGCCAGAACACAGTGTGACAGCTACAAATGACTCCTTGACTGTGGCACTTGCTGCTCTATGGGGGAGGTCAGGAGGGGCTCCTAACTCAAAAAGACATCTCTTGTCACATATTCTGGCAGTCATCAAGGGCACATCTTTCATGGGGAGCAACTGAGCAGTTCCCAGGATCCAAGTATCACTGCGTGTGGGATGTTCATGAGTGGGTTTGCAGAGGGGATGAAGAAAGAAGAGGGTTTTCACTACGAGAATGCAGGCAAGGAGAAGGCTCTGCCCTCTCTCACATAACTGCCATGGCCTTGGCCTAACATGACATTTTGTCTTCCCATGGAAGGGCCAGACAGCCCTATTAGTCAGAGGGATTAGTCAGGGCACTTCCCATGCTTTTAAGTCTCCTGGGTCTTCATCTGCTGCTGAAGCTCCACCCTTCCCTCCCTACCAGCCAAAATGCAAGAAAACAGTGTCTCTGGCCCTCTTGAGAGGGAGGAAAAGGGACAGGAGGAGCATTGGGGCCCCACAATCTGGTTCCCAGGCAGGAGGGGAGTGAACCATGCTCTCACACATGTCACTCTTGCAGAGGGGTGGGTGAAGGATTGCTAAGAGGCCGGTCCCTTCCTATAAGCCAAGAGGGTCACAAAACCAACATGACTCTCCCAGAAAAAGTATTTCTAAAAACAAGTTGGGAAAAGGCTTCCTAACATTTATCCCACAGAACAGAAAATAGCATTATTGCTGAAACAGGAGCAAGTATGAAAACCTGGAAAACACTCATAAACATGACATATTTTTATTAAAAGTTTTAGTTTCCAGTAAAACTTCCATAACCCATGTCTCTGCTACAATATGACAGTGAAAATGCTGATGAAGCCAGAAGTGTCGTTTGAACAGAATAAATCAAGTAGATAAATACCCATTGATGTTGTCTAATGAATATTCAACTGTATTTGATGTAATGTGCAATATATTCTTCAGACTTGCTGCACATCTCACTTGAAACCAGAGGTCCCTGTGCTTCATAGTATATCTTCTGGCACAAATTTTCTGCAGAGTTCCAGTGTAATTTTGCAGCTGCAACCATGAACAAAATTCTAGAAAATCTGAAGCACTCGAGAGAGGAGAGCAATATTATGGTACCCATGTTATGGATGAGGAAACGGAGACACAAGCTGGTGAAGGAACCTGTCCTAATTAGTTTGGAAAGTCAGAGACAGCAACCCAAATAATACTGTGGATCCCTTAGTTTTATTCTTCTTGTGTTAAAACAGCCTCATATAAAAACGGATCAATTAGAAAAGTGCTATGGCTTAGTACTCAGCTACTAAGATTAGAATGTTGTGGTTATGTGATTTTCTTAAAATAAAAAGAAAATGTTTGTTTGAAATTCAGAAGGACTATATATTAGCTCAGCTGGGAGACTCATTTATTATGTTAATTTGCATGCCACCTAGCCTGTGGGCATGCTGTTTCTCCCCTCCTACTTGGTGAACAGTAACAGGATTTTGAACTGTGAAAATGATGGAGGCAGGGCTCAAACCTGTGTGCTAGGCTGTGCTAGACTTAACTGAGAATGTTTTCATTCAAGAGAGAATTTTTTTGTTTGGAAGATATCCCTTCTGGAGTAAAACAAAAGGAGGCAGTGGTGAGGTGGGAAAGCTGTTCAGCTCTAAGCTGAATCAGGTCAAGTGTGTAGTGATCTAGATTCAGTAAATTAGGTAGGATATTGGTGATTTCAGTGTCTCCACACCCACAGTAGCAGAAAGAAGGAAAACTGAAACAAATGCCTGCAGTGATGTTTTAGATTATGCAGGATTTTGCACCATAGTTTATTGTACTAGATGAGTCCTGTGGAGTGACTGTTGCTTGGTTTGGCTGTCAAGTGTCTATCTTTCATTTAGGGTCTTTGTCTTAATGTCAAAATGTCTCTTGTGTAGACAGGCTGAGAGGAAGAGATTACTAACATGGGCATAGCCCTGCACTGCTTTCATCCTCAGCTAGGATCTCTTCATGGGAAAGGCCTAGGCAGAATGCCATAAGCACAGCATCAGGAGTCTCTGCATTGTGCTGTTGCATGATGGATATGAGGTCAACAATATGATATGATATGAGTCACTCTGGTTCCTGGAAAGACAATGACAAAACTCCTATTGAATTCAAGAGAAACAATTTCAGACCATAGATCAGGGTTACAAAAAAGCCTCTGACAGAGCTGGAACAGAAAATCTCAGATTTCTGTTATTACCTTAATAAAAAAATTCATCTTCCCTTTATGAACTGAAGCTCCTCCCTTTCCAACACTTTTTGTTTTCCCCTGAGGTGTTTAGGACAGCTAATTTATGGTCCCAATTTACCTGAGTAGTTTGAATACTTGCCCATTTCCCAGGAAAATTTTCTGCCTTCAAGTGATCCACATTATAAATCACAGCTATAACAATTACCTTCTAGGGAATGGCGGAAGGTAGGAGCAGATGAGGTTGTTCATTTCTATAGAACAACTGAGTGAAATCACAGTTTTTACTACACTTCATTTTCACCCTTACCTTGCTATGGCCTCTGCCTTCTTACTTCTATAAACTGGACCATTATTGTCCTAAACCCTTAAGCTGTCCTTTTAACTGGAGCTGCTTTACTATCCAGCCTGCACAGCATTCGCACTGAATCCAGTTTGTAAACATTCCTGGGACACTCAGAGGACAAATGATTATATGCTTGGAAATACATCATAAAATATTTTATTTCCTATAGCTAATTTCCTGTGGGAAATTTAGGATGATGTCCTAGGAAGCATTTATTTGACAGTCTGAGAAGTCTTTTCACCATAGAGGGTAATGTGTTGAGCATTAGCCTAGAAGGTACTTCGAATTGCATGAGACTTTATTTGTTAAGCACCGAAGAATATAAGAGCAGGTTGGGGTGGATGTGAAACAAACACGTTCTTCACATGAGCATATTGGATGTGTCCACCGGTGTGAAACTGTGGCTTGATGTGATTGTGCTTTCACAGGGCAGTTCTGACAGTGTGCTGACTAATGACTGAATAAAGCAGGCAATGGTGTCAACCAGGGCTGTAGCTGTTTAACTCAGAAAGCATGAGGCTCCCATTTCAGAAGAGTGATTCTGGGACATGCAGAAGATATTCCACCCAATGAAAGGCTGCGGGGGGAGAACTAAATCATAAGGCTTCAAAGACAATAGCCTGTTTTCTCCAGTGAGTCACCATCCTTTGTGTGTGCTGCAAACTTTTTTACAGATGGCAATAAACTTAGATTCTGGCACGCTTCTTAAACCATCCAGACTGCATCATGGTAGTTCAGGCATTGTGCTTGGACCATGTCAGGAATGTTCTTATTAAATGACTTGTCACTAGAAAAATGCTGATACCTTGATACAAAGTGTTTTGTGAAAGAATATCAATGCTGTGAGCCACTGCCAAGACACAGAAAGCCTTTAATAGAAATAACACTTGCTGGACAGGTTCCTTGTTACTTCATCTGCTGCACTGCTAAGAGAAGATCCATAAATAAAACTATTATCTTGAATTCTTATTCCTACTGTTTTGAGATATACTTCCTAGAAGACAGAATTAGCCTGAAGGGCACATATAAAGAAAGAAGTATATTTTTTAACCTAACATTATAACATCTGACAATGGATAACAGTTTAATATGCTTTAGTATAAAGAGGTTTTAGTGCAATATAAAACACATTAGTAAAAACCAGTATCTGTAAAGTATTAACTAAAAGTATTGCTAAATTAAACTCTAATATTTCCCTACATGAATCTAATGATATGTAATCACTGAAGACTTTTGTTCAACTGCCTGGCTCTGAGTGATTTCCAAATACTTTGTTGCCATATTTGTCCAAGTTTATTACCATTCTGCCTTTCTCCATATGAAGATTTCCTTGTTTGACCACAACCTTGGGATGCCTAAGAGTGTGACAGTTCTCTCCAGTAAGGACATTTGGTTTTCACCTTCTTTTGGGTGAGGACCTGAGCTACGTTATTTACTCTTTAAAGACCCTAGATATCCTGAATCTGAATATTTTGGCTTGTTCACAGTTGAAATTACTGTATTGTCACATATGCATCGTTTAACCTCTAAGGCTGTGCTATGTTTTGCACCTATCAGACTGTATTAACCACCTTCTTTTAAATTTGGAATTACACAGTAATAAATTTGCTGTTTCTTAGAAACCCCTTTTGTTTCAGTGTTTTCAAGACTCTGTGTATCTTTTTTTGTGTTTCTACCTGAAACACATGCCCGTCCTTTGTTAAGAATATGTGCTTGAGCTGTCACATAAAGTCAAACTTACAAGACCCTTCTGCTCTGAAAAAAACAACAGTAATTTAACTAGGAACTGAGCATCCCCTGAAACATAAGAGCTCAGATGTCACCTGTCATCAGCTTATCAAGCTCAGAGGAATCTATTGTCCTCACTAATTTATCCAGGTTTTTATTGCAGTAGGTGTACTTACAGTGACAAAGTTAACCCCTTCTGAAGGTTTGCCTTCTCATTTCTAATATACCCATAGAGAAAGAAGCATTAGAATTTATATTTTCCATGCTTTTCTTTAATCAAAAGTTTACAAGGGACACTTATCAGTGGTCATAGCAGCTTGTGATGATACAGTTCCTTTTATTATGGAAACATTTACATTCTGTTGAGGCTTTAATATACTTGGAAAAAAGGTACATGCTAATAGTAAGCCACAGGAAATCAATACAACCTCTAAGAGAGCTTGTCTAGAGCAATCCAAGCAAATCTCTGTAGGGGCTCTTTTGTCTCTCTCTACACCTTGTCTTTTCTTCCCTCAGTCTGTTCCTGTTCCCCTTGCCTCACACCTTTTCTGACAATTGTCTGACACCACAGCAATTTGGTTCAGAGAACTAAATGGGTAGAAAACTGTTTGCAGTCTTGACAGGTAGGCTATCATGGCTTTAGTGCCCATGGGGTGGCTAAGTGAGAGTCAGAGCAGACACAGAGAGCAGGGCAGGAACATGTGGCAGAAGGATGGCAAAAGCAAGGAAGGTTTATCGTGGTTTATCTACAGAGGTTTGGGACAATTTACCTGGTTTGTGGTCTGCTCTTGTTGACCTGTTTCCTGTGATCCACTTGGGACTGCACTACCAGTTAGATTTTGGGACAGCCAGACCTCCAGCTACCAGGTTTCCCATGAGACTCCATGATCCCTTTGCCACCCACTAAGATTTGATGTCTGTGCACTGTTTAGCCAACAAACTCGGGTAATTCCTCAGGAAAGATGACAGTGGTGCCCAGCAGCAGTTCAACTTATTCATATCAATCCCTAAAAGCTGCTGACTCTTGTGTGGCATCTGGGAAAGATGGCTACCAAAAAGGGCCTATAGGACCCCTTCCTTGAGCACCAACCTTTCTTTCAACTCCTCAACTATGTGTATATAGCTAACTAAACAGGACCATGGTGCAGACCAAAACGCTACCACGCATTTTTTCCATACTCTTAAATTTCTTCCACATTCTTGACATAGTTTTATCCTTGGTCAGCTGATACTCTTCTAGAAAACACCTGGTCACAGTTCAAGGTCAGTATAGGCTACACACCATCTACATACTATCATTCCCAGTGTGTGATTAAAACAAGCCCAGTGTGTTTCTGAGGGTGATGAATGCGAGGTGCACCATGCCAGTCGTTCTCATAACTACAGAAGGGGATGTGGCTAGTTTTAATCAGAGATGCAGTCCCTTTTCCCTGGGGAGGACAAAGTGATGTGTCCATGAAGATGTCCTGGCTGGCACAGATGAATTGAGCTCACCGCTCCTGGAAAGTGCCAGAGCTATCGCACGTGTGCAGGTTGATGTTTCTGTTGGTGTCCACTGCTGCTGGCTCTGGAGCAGGAAAGGGGTTACAGCACACAGCCCTCCTCTGCCTCTTCAATGAGTGATATGCCTTGTTAATAGCACTTTCTCCTTCCATAATTTAAAATTACTTTTCTTTTTTTCCTCTTGTGTATGTTTAATATAAAGTCAAAAGATTTTTCATGGTGATGATTGACACATGACTAAGCAGTATAGATCTCTACTAGAAATCCCCAACCTTCTTCAATTGCTTAATACTACAACAAGATCACATGAACCCTTTTCTCTCTATAAGCCTATTTATGCCATTAAAATTAATACAATTGGTCTTGGGACGCTGCTTAAATATAAGTACTGAAAAGCATGACTATTTTATAGGTGGGGGGGGGGGGGGGGGCAGATTTAGTTGAAAATTGCCCACATCAGAATTCTAGGGCTCTTGATGCCCTGCAAGACCTGGATAAGGTAACATATATACATGATTCATGATCATACATTGATTGGGACTCCTGCTTATTAGTGGGCAAGCTGGATATTTACCTTTTAAAATTCTGATTTGTGGGATGCACTCGGGTATCTGCTCATGTGAGTGAAGCAGAGTCTGTGCCACATATGCAAGGCATTTCTTGTGCAGTAACACTGTAGATGTCACAACAGCAGTACAGAATATTTACTTGGGTTAATATGCATTTTTTCTAATCTCACATAATCCATTTGCCTGCACCAGTCCTGCAAACCTCTCCTGTTTAGAGCATGGAAGTTTGAGCACTCTGCCTCACCTCATCATCGTCAAACTGTAGAATTATAGAATCATAGAATACCAGATTGGAAGGGACCTTAAGGATCATCTGGTCCAACATTTCTTGGCAAAGGCCAGGTCTAGACAAGATGGTCCAGCACCCTGTCCAGCTGAATCTTAAATGTGTCCAATGTTGGGGAATCCACCACTTCCCTGGGGAGATTATTCCAGTGACTGATTGTTCTCATAGTGAAAAATTTTCCTCTTGTGTCTAGTCGGAATCTCCTCAGGAGTAAATCATACCCACTAACCCTTGTCTTTTCCATGTGACTCCTCATAAAAAGGAAGTCTCCATCTTTGTAGACACCCTTTAAATACTGAAACATAGCGATAAGGTCTCCCCTAAAGCTTCTCTTCTCAAGGCTGAGCAAACCCAGTTCTCTCAGCCTTTCCTTATCTGGCAGGCTGCCCAGCCCTTTGATCATCTTTGTGGCCCTTCTCTGGACCCTCTCCAGCCTGTCCACACCTTTTTTGTATAGCGGGGACCAAAACTGAACACAGTACTCCAGGTGTGGCCTGACAAGCACTGAGTAGAGTAGGATTATGACTTCCTTATCTCTGCTGGTGATGGCCTTGTTGACACAACTCAGCATCCTGTCATCTTTCTTTGCTGCTGCAGCACACTGCTGAGTCATGAACTTGTACCCCAGGACCCCCAGGTCCCTTTCCACAGAGCTGCTCCCCAGCCAGGTAGATCCCAGTCAGTGATGCAGTCCTGGATTATGTGTTCCCAGGTGCAAGACCTTACACTTGTCCTGTTGAACTTTATAAGGTTCTTGTTATCCCACTCTTCCAGGTCTTCTTACGAGGTGTCTCTCCTTTATGAAGTGTCCACTGTCCCACTCAGTTTGGTATCGTAAGCCAACTTCATCAGCATACACTTGATCCCAACATTCAGATCACTTATGAGGATGTTAAACAGTGTTTGGCCCAATATTGATCCCTGGGGGACCCCAATTGTGACAGGCTGTCAGTTTTGAAAAGAGCTATTTACCACCACTCTCAGGATGTGGCCTGTCAGCCAGTTCCCCACCCACCATACAGACCACTTGTCTAGTCCATAATGTATCAGTTTCTCTAGGAGGAGGCTGTGGGGAACTGTATGAAAAGCCTTGGAGAAATCCAGGTAGACAATGTCCACCACCCATCCCACATCAACCAAGCAAGTTAGTCACAGAAGATGATCAGGTTTGTCAAGCATGATTTGCCCTTGGTGAATCCTCTCATCTGGATAACATATTCTGGAAAAATATTCACTATGACCTTAAAAGATTTTGTGAGACAAACATAGTAGATGATGAAGACAAGTTCTGAAAAAACTTAGATGGAATATACATGTATGTCTTTGTATTAACTATCCAGTACAGCTTTTTCTAACCTTACACAGGTTTATCCTAAGATAGGGCTCGTCATGTGCCTCTGAAGCTATCCAGAAACATCCTTGTATTGACAGAGCTAAGTCATTCTGTGTCCACCTTAGTGCCCACATCCAGGGATACTCTGCCTAGATGACATTCTTCAGCATCTTGAGATGATGCTCACAGTAGAGAATGCTCACCCCCCCCCCAATGCCACTACTTTCTTTTAAAAATACAAAAGTGTCATTTTATGTCTTTTTGTAATGAACAAATAGCTAAACCACTGTTGTTAGAAATGCAAGTTCAGGTTTAATTCCATCCCATTCCTTAAATGTACAAACTTGCATCTCAAAATATGTGTCAGTAGAATAAGCCTGAGGAAATTAATTGTGTTGGCACTCACTATCTCTCCTGTTAGAGAAAACAGGCAGAAAAGAGTTGTAGGCATAATTTAGAGGAAGCATATGAGTTAAGGCACTTAGCTAAAATAAGCAAGACCTGGAAACTGCTCCCTGTATTAAGCATTGCCTCTAGCAGTGTTTGGATAAATTACATACAGTGCTATGTGTGGCAGCTGGAACCCTCCAAAACAGAGGAAAGAACTCACTGCCCAGTTCCTGGGAAGGTAGAGAGACCATGTGGTTGTTGCACAAAGTGGGCCTGCTAACTCCTGCCACCACCTCCTCTGACTGCTCTTTCAGAAGTTAAAAGAATGGATGTAGGCACCAGCCTGTAGGAAAGAGTTCAGATCCCGAATCTCAACCATTTCCTCCTGAAAGTTTGAGGGCTGGAATGGAGGGCCACATCCTTTTCCATGTCATTCATTTAGTACTGATCATATGTGACTGGACCTTAACACTGGCTCTTTGGGTCCTTTTATGATTCTCCCATGTCTAACAGGGTTGTTTTTTCTCCTTATAGTGGCCCAGAAGACAGGGTTAAGTTTTGACACACACTCTTGCGTGTCCATGGACTGTATAAGAACCTTTTTTTTTTCCCCCCTCCTTTCTGGGCTGCTATAGATTTAAGGAACATGTAGTCACTGCAGTAAGCTTCACAATGAAAGGCTTATGTGAGACATTTCTGGAAAGTACACAGATGTGTAAGCGCTTGTTTGTGCTTTTGCCTGTGAAAGGCACTAAGGGTAGCTAGCGGCTGGTGCTTTGCAGTGGGCGATGGGGAAGGGGATTGCATGTAGACATTCAGGTAAGGAATCAACCAGATTGCTGGTTGATTCAGGATGCCATTTTAGCTTGATCATACAGAATGAGGCAGCAGCATTTGGGTTGTGAGATTTTTTTGCCTGTCAGATTGATAAAGCCACAGATTCTGTTTTAGAGAAATGTGTTGTAACTCCGTACTAGAGGCTGACTTGGAGAAAAGAAGGCACGCTTTGGTACATTCTAAGGTGGTTTTAGCATTATACACATCATAGCAAGTTTTCCTTGTGCTCTTCCAGAAAAATACATGAAAAATGACCTGAAGGGATCCTCTTCTATTCCCTGTAACAACATAATGTATCCACAAGAATCTGATCTCTTCAAGGAGATATAGCGTTAACTTTAGGGCTTTAAGCATTTCCGAAAAAAGCTTCTGGTTCCAGTGTACATCCCTTTTACATATAACAAAGAATAGACTGTATGATATACAGGCAGCTTGGTCCTCCCTCTTCCCCCATTTGCGGACCCACCAAACAAGAACCTATTCTCCAGTTCTTTCACTTTCCACTTTCATAGGCATTCAGTGGTACATGGATATATATTCTAGCAGGCATCAGCAAAAACTATTTTTCTCTGTCAGGTATAGGTCAGTCCTTTTACTTTTCTTTATTGACCTGTACTTTTTCTAGTAGTGGGAGCTTTATTTTTCTTGGAAAAGTGCCTCAAATAAATGTGGATATTATGTCTTATCTGATATTTGTCAGCCCTTCCAAAACATTATCCACTGTGCATTGTATTCTATTGTTGCCGTCTTAATGACCATCAGCAGAACTGTTAAATAAGATTAGATTTAACATGAAGTTATGAAAAGTTTAGATTAAGAAAAAAATATGACCCTTTTTCTTACAGGTTTATTTTTTAGTTAGAGATGGATGAATAAAGAACATCATCAGAAATGAATACTTCAGGTTTGAACGAATGCAGGACAGTATTGAAAAACTGTGCATTTCTATTCCTGTTATTTAAAGAACAGAACACAGTTTTCCCATTTGCATTGCCAGGGTAGCAGAAACAGTGCAGAAGACAATTAGCAACCATGTATAATAGGACTGCTTTTCTATTACAGAGTTTGGGACACTGATTTTGTAATGTCACAGAAGCCCATAGATACATAAGGCTACATGGTTATAAGTGGCTTAGAGTTTGGTTTTGATTTTACTTTTTACAATATACAGATATAAATATGAAAAGTGCCTCTCTCTGCTAATACAGATTTATTGCAGAGTCAGAGCTGTGATTTTTTAAAAAACACTTCCATGTGTTATATAAGAAGGTAGTAAAGACTAGCATATCTCCTCTGTGGAAGATAAAGATGATCATGTTTCCAGTATAACTTAGATTTTTTCACTTTTTAAAAGGGAAAACAAGACTTTCAAAAGGACTTGGCATTGCCCCAGTCTTACTGAAACCAGTAAGATTTTTACTGATGATGTAAATGAAAAAAATCCAAAGTTAGGCAAATGCTGAGTGCTTTAGATAGTCTTATTTCATACCTTTTCTGTCAGTAGCAGATGTATTAATTAAATGTATGAATACTTCCTCTACATCTCCTGCTCCTCAGTATAAACTATAAGCTAATTTGTATGCAATCAATTAAATTAAGCCCAGCAGCTAAAAAGAAAGGAAAATCAGGTGACAGTGACAAGGTTCTCAAAGATCAGCAGGACAATTTCTCCCAGTCTTTTTACAGGTGATTGTTGTGGTGTGAGATTGTTCTTCCTCCCACAGAAGCCCAGTGAATGTTCACTAACTATTTCTTGAGGATTGGGGGAGCATTTGCACATGGGTAGGAGTTATCTTACCATGAACGCAGTCACAAAAGCTGAATGTGAAACATCTGGTTAGGTCACTTAATCTATGTACCTTCAGATGCAGGGCTCTCCTCTTTGGCCAGGTCTGCCCTATAGCATTCAAGAGCAGGAGACCCTTGTGTACATAATTCATTAATTTTTATGAGAGACACACACAGCTGGCAGGCTAAAGGAAATAGTGGTGATTGCCAACATATTTTCCTATCTGGGTTATGGAGAAGGCAGAAGTATAGTAAATGCAAATATATAGAGTTTTTTAGGACATTTCTGAGTTATTTTTAGTTAAATAATGTGAAATTCTGCCTGTTTTCAATAAGATTAGAAGCTGTCTTGCTGGAAACTAGATCCTGCATTTGATTTCCTTTATTGTTTCATCTGATAGCCTTAATTTGTATGTGATTACATATGACAGCACTAGGGCTGCGGAGAAAAGAATGAGTGTATATAACCAGGAGAATTAAGACTTGAAGGAAGTCTCCCTTTATATATATATAAAAAAATAAAAATCTAGGCTTGTAGAAATTCTGCAGATTCTCCCATTTACGATGTAAAGTCTGCAACATTTTATTATAAGGAGGATAATTCTTGAGAAACTTCATCTGAGTGAAGTGATTTATTGAAAACATATGTATTTCAGATGGGGATTGTTCTCCAAAAAAGCTTCATAGGGACTCCGTAGTGTCATCTAACAGGACACATCCATACCTTCCTTATGCCTCTTAAAGCTTTCACTGATCTCAGGTAAGTCAGTTTTCCTCAGCTTCTTTGAAACCTTAGACACTTTGAAAATGACAGTATTTTCATATCGACTATTCTCTGATATTCCACTCTCTTGTGTAGTCATCAACAATGCCTTCATTTGAAAAGGTGCTGATGTGACAATGCATAGACCTCTAGGAAAAAAATTAACTGTTCTTATTGACTGCTCTCCCAGAAGCCCAGGTGCACATAGCTTATAACATTCATTTACAGTGGCATTTATTTTTTAACTGGGTTAATTCCTTGTGATTGATTAGCACTTCTTAGCAGTAGAATAAGGTGAACATATGCCAAGTTTTCTTCTTAATCATCATTGTTGTCTTATCTTCCTTTTTTCTAGGGCAGTTTTAATTCAACTGAATTTGCTTTTTCACCGTTTGTTACTGATAGACTGCTTTCAGTGTGCTGACTGTAAAAATTCTTTTGGGAAGCTGCCTGGTTTTGCTCTAGAGCCTGATGTAGAGTCTTCAAAGTAAGATTAAGAATTGTTTGCTCATTTACTTACTTATAAACAGTGTCTTCGAGAAGGGCAATGGATCTTTTATTACATAGACCCTGAATTTCTAGTTCAAGTCTTCTAAAAATTTAGTCTCACTGCATCTTTTATTCAACAGAAACAGAATTTTCCCATTAGTTCTAGAGGGATCATCTGCTAGAGAGTCCAAGAATCAGCAAAACTATGGTCAGTTAATGTATTTCATTGATGGTGTTATTAATTGATTATTGATTTTATATTTGTGAAAAAATGCAGAATAATCTGGAAAAGCGATGGTGCTTGGTGGATTATCCGTCTTCATAAGGGTTGGAAGTGCTGTGGAAAAGCATTCTGGAACAAGCATAAAAAATAATTCCTGGTTAAGTATTGTCATCTACCATTCATCTACAGTCAAACATGGCAAATATATCTCATTAAAGTCTTCAGATGTTTGATCTTAATCTCATTATAGTTTTCGTGATTGCTAGCTATGAAAAGGGACTGAGGTTTGAAGTTGTGTTAGTCTGAAGTAGAACGAAGGCTTATTTTTTATTCAGATATACAAAATGTAGCTGATGAGGGTTTGTAAGCCAATCCATAGCTATCATGTGTTTAGCTTTTCCATTTAGAAGTCTTAGAATTGTCTGTCAATATGAGTAAGTGATGGCCTGATGTCTTTCTGATGCAGGGAAAAATATGCCTCAGGGGCAGTGCTTCAGGGATATCACTCATATTTTGGGACATGACTGGGAAGGATTCAGTTCAAGTCACTGATATTTCAGCAACTGCATTTGGACATCTGAACATGTTCGGTAGAGTCAGAAATAACATGTTGTTCTCCTTGCTCCTAGTTATATCTCAGTTAAAACACCAAGGCTTGTGTGATGTTTATTACCTTCTTCCTTTTTTGTAGACTCCAAAGTACATGATATTACAAATACAGTCTGTTTTAAAAGATGAAACCAAATAATTTTAGCTCTGAGTTATGGATATTTTCTTCACCTTCATCTCTAGTATAATGCAAGAACTGTATAGATTGCCATAGGAGAGGTTTACATGTTTTAAAGCAGCCTTACAAATCTTTTAGAATTGCCAGGGAAAATGAAATACACAGCTAATATATGGGCCTAATCCAGTGACTGCAGAAATCAGTGGGCATGCTGGCAACACAGTTTTGACCGGAGAGCAAGTTCTGCCTAAGGAAACTATAAAACTAAATAAGCAAAAGTTTTGGAAATGCTTCTGAGAATTACAAGGAAGAAACAAAAAGTAGTGTATTAAGCGAAGCTAGAAAGAGTGCAAGCTCATTGCTTTTGTTTGTAAAAGTAGGGTGTAAAACAAATAACTCCTGAGGATAGATAGTGCAATTCTGAGGTCCAAATTAGGCCTGTCAGTGAACTGTTTTCCAAGATTTTCTGAAAAATTATGATGATTTGTTGAAAGTATATCTTTAAAGAATAATATTGACAAATCCAAATATTATATCAACAAAAAAGCATTTAAAGTTCAAAATATCACCTTTCCTTTAGGCAGATTTGCTAGGTGTCTGGCTTCCCAATTATTTTGTCATCCAAAATATGAACAAATTGGAGCAAATGTAAAAAACCAAACTCAAATGGAATACTTTTGAAGTAGTTGAAACAAAAATTCTTGTTGGGTCCCAAACTCTGTTTCTGACTGAAACTTACATGTAGTTTTGAGTTTTCAGACTAAGTTTAGCTCAAAAAGTTTCAGGGCCTTGAAGATTCTGAGAGGTGAAAAAAAAAAAAAAAAAAAAGTGGGCTATTTGTGTGCTAAAGATATATTACCTTAATCCTAGCTGACAAAATGAAACTGTTCCATTTGTTTTATTTAGACTGTGATATTTATCACAAAAGGTAATAAAGATGAGGTTATAAAACTTGAATAGAAGTACATGTTTTACACTAAGTGTTATTGAGTCTCAAAGAAGTAATGATATCTTTATTTATTGTAATGTATGGGAGAGAATGAAAGATTTTACAATTATTTTGACCATCACACTTAATTGAAATGAGAATGTGTAAATTTTCTGTAAGAGTAAACCAGATGGAGGTACTATAATATAGTTGCAATTTTGTCTGTGTTAATTCCTTTTTATAAGCCTGAATCTCCATCTCATTACCTAACATTAATGAATTAATGCCACACAAGGTTCAGCTAAGGGAAACAATAAAGACATAAATGCACAAACTAAAGCAGCAATGAAATTATCATATGAAAAAGAAACTTACATAATTTACCATGTCAGTAAAGGTACAGGATCACTGCTCCTGCTGTGATGTATCAATAATTATTGGATCAGTCCCATACACACACATCCCTGATGTGAGCATGACCAGATTGCTTTCTTGCAAAAGAGCCCTGAGAACATTTGTTTCCATCCCCTGGCAGTTTCATAAATAATGTCATGTCTTCAAAACTCATAGATTAAAATCTTTCATTTTAGACTACATTCAGCTATCCTGTTACTGTACCAATTCTCTGCAATTCTGTTAAGTTTAGCAATGCAGGCCGTGGTTATGGTGGATACTAAAAATGAAAACATTGTAAATATACAAAAACAGGGTGAGAAACATTACAAGTGGGTGGCACTGACCTTGGAGATAACTGTCTTTTCTTTTAACTTCACAGATGCCAGGAACCTCCTGATTTAGGCACCAGGCTACATGTTGAAGTTAGAAGGATAAATCCAGACTTAGCCTTCTTAACTTAGATGTTAAAGGTGAAAGCTGAAAATATGAACTGACATCCTAAGCCCACTGGAATGCATCTGGATTTGCATGTGGGAATATGCTGCTTTAGCTCCTGAGGAAAACTGAAGCTGAGAATGACCTTTCAAGTGTTGTTCATCATCAGTGCACCATATGGACAAATCTTCCTTCCTTCCTTCACCAGAACTATTACCTTCTACCTTACAGGATGTGCTCAAAACTGGGCTAACAGAGGCCTCTTTGGTCTTCTAAAGTTACAAGATTTGCACTGAGAAAGCTTAAGTGTAATTTGCTCTTACAAATCTCAGGTCTGTTAAAAACTGGATGGTTCCATGTGCCTGCAAATAGAAAAAGAAATATCTCAGAACAAGCAGAAGGGGTTAGTTTTCACTAAAAGTCAGGGCAAAGTACTCACTCCATTTCACAGCTCTCCCATGAACTGGAAGAATCAGGTTTTATTTATAAGTAATGTGAGAAAGGAGGCTGAGTGCTTTTTTACAATAGCCATTTAGTCAAAGCAGCAGAAGGTAGTCAAATCATTAATTCTCATGAATTTTTTGAAAGGCCAGTGGCTGACTCATTAGTAAGTTATGTGGCACTTGTATGAGTTTGTGTTAGACGTTTCTTACCAGAGGTGCAGAATGACATTACAAATATTAGCTGAGACTGTGATTTACACTTTTTTTACACTCCTCTCTGCCTATGTCCCAATGAGAACCCCATTCTAGTGAACGTGTAATGTAAAAATATCAATCATTCGGCTAGGCACAATTTAATTTTAACACTGCTACTTCCAGACTCCATAAATATCTATAGATTCAAAAGGTCATGAAAGGGTTGTTCAAGATGTAAATTACACATCTACTGACTATTTTAGCATAATTTTAAAAATAGCTGTAATAAGCTTGTGATGAGGGGTCCATAGAAGCCTAAAGGATTTTCTGAGTCTCAATTTGTACTTTGTTTTACTTTGTGTAAAAGACTGTAATGCAAGTATTGCGTACCATCTAAGTGATAGTAAATACTGGCAGTAAAACCCATTGCAGTATTTAAAAGCCGGCAATTAGTTCAGCAAGTAATTTTTGTTTTGTTTTTATCAAGCACATGATAAAAAAGGGAGTAATGAAAGAGGTTCATGAGATAGAAGGCAACAGCTAAAATGAAATAAATGATCTGTCAAGTCTGTCAAAACTTTATGTAGTATATTTCGCTTTTGCTGCTGCTATTTATATTCTAATTCAGAAATAAAAGGGTTTTGGGGTGTGTGTGTGTGTGTGTGTGTGTGTGTATGTGTGTGTGTGTCTCCGCCCCTGGCTAGAGCAGAACATACAGACTGTTATATTGCCCTGTGTTTAACAGCTGCACAGAAAAACAAAGAGCTGATTTTTATGATATATATAATTAATTTTAATATAGAAAGCATCTTTATCTCTCTAGCAGTAAAGTCACCCTTTTTTTTTGCCCCATTCACTCAGGTCTGTGTCAGTTATTTCATAGGAAATCCAGGATACATTTTAAATTCATTGATATCGTACACAGATATCTGAGGCATTACAGGAGTCCCATGATCTTATAAGATGGGCACACTAGCATGTTGTATACCAATGTGGTTTTAGAGAGGAGTGGCTGCCTTTTAGTTCCACAATTGTATCTTTTTCTGATTTACATTCAACTCTTGTACACACTTTCTGCAGAAGCACTACATAATTTAGTGTAGGGAAGAAAACATGAGGCTAGCTCTACATACAGTAAAAATCTAGTTGGTGTGTGTCATTTTTTCTCTGCCTAGAAGAGGATAGGGAGACAGAGGGATGAGATAGGAACATGATTATGTCTTGCCATTCATTTGATTTTTTCTCATCATGAATATGTACTTTCCTTATGACCCCTGTGAAATGGCATTACCATTAGATGGTAAGTGAACAGACCTCTCTAAAAATATAACACTTTAACAAATTGTTTAGCAATGACTGCATGCAGCCATCAGGCAAGAACACTGACGAGGATGACAGAATTTCAATACATAATGTGAAAGTATTAAAATAATCTGAGGATTGACTGGAAAAGAAAAGCCTGATTAAATTTTCTTGATAGATTCTAAGGCAGAAAAGAAACCAGACGTCTCTGCTTCTATATTTATTACTGGAACCTCTGTTCATTCTTGCTGGCTACTGTAATAGAGGGGCGATATTGTCTCCTCTTGGGAACTGAGAGGCTCAGACTGGAAGATATTGTCACTGTTCTGCTATTGAGTCTGAATTTCTGTTTTTAAGAGAAAATAGGAAAAGTGTTCTCAACCTTGGCCTCAAACTAAAAATAAATCTGCTAACTATTCCTCCCCTAGTTGCAGGGATTAAAAGCACTGAAATACCATAAAAGAGGCAGTTTTTAACATTCTGATGTTTAGGCCAAACAGTGTTAAGGGACATCAAAGGGTGTCTAAACCTGATTCCTAGATGAAAAAGAAATAGAAACATTAAATGTGTCCGTGTTATCTTTTTTATTTTAATTAAAACAAACTTTTAAAGTTCACTTATCACTAATTCTCATCAAACACAGTTTAACAGCCACCCCAAACTTTGTTTGCTAATATCTGATGTTTTTTGCTTTTATTCTTACGGTTTCACCAAACCTTTGATACTAGTCAAAAATGGATGAATTGTGGATGGATGAGACATAAAATCTTACATTTAATCTTTAATAAGTTTTTACTGAAGGTGATGGTAAAGGAAATAGGGAAAAAAGGAAATTATCTAGGTAACTGGTAGAATATCTGCTAAATGGAGGCAAAATTTTCTAAAAAAATATTTATTGTTTTTAATGGAGTGAAACGTAAATTGAAATGTAAGCCACATAGGGTAGAATTCCATTCTCTTACCTTTAGGCATCTACACTGTGAGTGACTAATTTGAGGCTGGCTCTCTCTGTCTCGTGCATATTCTATATCTACTTAACATTTTTATCAGTCTTAAAGTATAAGGCTTTCCCAGTCTTACACATAAGACTGTTACTAGTTTTAAAGTGTAACCATACCCTTTACATGATAAAAAGATTTTGCAGTGACTACTGAGACATAAAAGAGACATCACTGTAAACATCTGCACTGGATGAGATTACTCTATCTTGTGATATCTGTTTGCCATGGACCTGCTGCACACAAACTTCAAACCTCTGGACTTCAGGACTCTGTCAGCAGCTGAAAAAGGTTCCATTCTATTATCACTACAGTGGAGACTAAAACCATATCTATGTTAACATTTGTCATTATGGCTATGCCAGTTAGGGGATATGATGTTTAGTGACATTTTTATACTGACAAAACCATCAATTTAAGCAGCAATATTCACAACTTCATGCATCTCTGCTAAGAGAAATTTCCAATTCATTGAGAGGCCCCTTATAATGGAGAAAAGAGCTAAGAGAGAGAGATGATAACGCTTTCTCTAAAATGTAGTTTGTCATGAGTGTTTTGTCCTGGAGTTGACCACTTTAAAATATTCGGTCTAATGTTTGATTTCTCTTTGCTTAAGGAAATAAAACCAAAAATGAAAAACCAAAGCAAGAGATACTGACAGATCTGAAAAGCAGTGAGAATGAAATACACACTGAATAACATCCTTCTGGAAAAATTTTGCAGAAAATTATTCAATTTATTAACTGATTCTTAAAAGAAATCATGTAAGACTAGAAAAAACCTGAAATAGCCCTATGCACCTGAGGAAAAAAATCAGAAAGTTTTCTGATTTTCTCTCCTAATGTTGATCTAGCCTTATGTTTTGAGATGTTGCTGTAATTTAATTATGATAGGGTTGAATTTATGGGGAGTCAGGATTAAAAAAATTAAAATGTATAAATTCACCAAATCCTGAATAGAATGAATAGAGCTAGCTCTAGTATTTTCAGATATTATTTGGTATTACCATAAGAAGATGTTAAATGTGCTGGGACTGTTCTCTAATGCTGAGGCCAGTTGGACAGAGCAATTGTACGTTCATGCCTTTAAACTATCTTACTCTACAAAACAAATGGCTGTCTAAAAACTGCCTTCAGATGTGGTCTCCAACACTGGGTTTGTGCCTTTAGCCATGCATAGTGCTTGCTGTCTGGAGCCAAGACCGTGTCAGGGAACACAGTTAAACAGTATAGCCATTTCAGTATTGTTATCCAGCATGGAGCTTATGACTTTTTACCTAGCATTTTTCAAATGTATATTACTATCACGTGAAAGATTTCACATGAAGTGATGTTTCTGGACTTGGAGATCTTACAAGCAGTGATAATGTTAACTCTTTCATACTTGTTCAGACAGTAATACTTCAACAGCTATGGAAAGCTATGTGCCTAAATGGACAATACATGTCACATTCCTCATAGTCCCAAGTGTGCAGAATTTTGAGGGCTTTTTCTTCAAAACATTGGATATGAGATAAGCTAGGAATAATTTAATGTAAATCCCAGCATGTGCTATGAAATCATACGATAGTGTGACACAGGAAGAAAGCTAGCTAAATGAAAATGTAAAAGCAATTGCAGGTGAAAGGAATATGATCTGTGTTCTAGCACGTTTCCAATACGCTAAGGCAATGTCATGCCTTTTGGGCACAATGCCATGGAAATTTTAACAGTTAAAATGATCAGAATTTTCAATTTCGTGTCTCACAAAAAAGCAAAACCAAATAACTTTCTGTCCTGGTTCAGCTAGGATAGGGTTAAGTTTCCCAAGCAGGGGGAAGGGATCTCCAGCCGGGTTATGCAGCAGCAGCGTGGGAAGCTTTTCCTTTGTGAATTTGGTCACGGGAAGCACGTGCTGTGGCCTGGCTGTGTTCACTGCCATATTTCTCTGTATATCTTTTGTCTTCTTTACTGTTATTACTGTTTAATGTTGTTATTATTGCTATTGTTGCTGTTCAGATTACTTATTACACTGTTGTATTAAATTTCTCATTATTTTAACCTGAGGTTTGTGCCTCACTTCCAGCCTGACCGGCTGAGGGTGGGGGAGGGACCACGGCAACGTGGTCTCCGGTCCCAGCAGGGCCTAAACCATCACACTTTCATACATATGAAGCAGTAGTTATAGTTTCCTGCCGACATGGAAAGAGGACTGCAATACAAGTCTTGTCTTTTGTCCTACATCATCCCTCTGTTTTCTCTGGAAGCCTGAACAGTTATTTCTCTGAGTTTTGTTTGATGATATAATGGCATTTCTTTGCTTTGGTAATATCTTCTGGTAAATAAAGAGTCCAGTATTTCTGAAATAGTTTGTGTATAAACTCCTTCTCTTTTAAGGATAATATTGGGTTGCTGGTCATATGGGGTTTTTAGGTGGAAACACCTTGTGACAGTGAATTAAATACAGTTTGTGAAAATCAGAGTTAGTTCTGGATATCTCTGCGGATGGCTGACATTTGAGCACTGGGAAAAACATCTACGGGCAGAAGGAGGGGCCATAGATAGTGTCATATGAATAGCAGGAACTCATTAAGACACAGGGGAAGTGAAAGATGTGATGAACAAACAGGTTTCATACTAGAAAATTAGTAAGGAGAGGAGAAGGTGAACTACTTTACATGAGCATCCAAGGTCAAAATGGAAGATCTGAGATGGAAAGAAGCTGATGTTTGAATGACAAGCCATAATTTAGAGGAGGGGCATCACTGACAACCTTGGAGAATGTGCAAGAGTGCTGGGAAAGGAGAAGGGAGAGAAATCAAAGTCAGGGATAGTACAGATATGCACATTTCTTATGCTACTAAATAGAGATTGACAGAGCTTCAGACTTCACTGTGTGCATCACACCTGTCAAGTGTGCATGAAAATGCTAAACTACAGACAGGACAATTAATTCTCTCACTGGGGTTTAAGAAAGTATGTACAAGCTTCTTGGGGATATGAGAATGGAAACACATAGCACTATATTCAACACCTACACACTCCAAAGCCCAAGTTAGTGCTTAAAAGCTTCCCTTCCCCAAGAAATAAGGGCAGGTGTGAGTCTGCATTTGGCTCTCCTCACAGCAGTATCTATCAGGGAGAGGTCAATGACATGTGTAACTACCTGCTGGCCACTTATTCCTCCATCCAGCAAGGCTCTGCTTTTCCTATAAACTCACAGCTCGGAGGGGTACAGTTGATTGGCTTTCCTTCTGTTCAGTTCCTCTTCTTTGATTTACAGCAGTCTCCCACACCTTATTCATAGGTCCTTTTCTAACTTTGCTGATAAGGGATTTCTCTGTGTCCAATTAGTAAGGCTAGTGTATCAGGCTGGAACTAGATAATTAAACGAATGAAAAGAGACAGAGTGACCTTGGTTCACAAGCCTCCATGGGCAATTTATAAAACTTTAAAGATTTAAAGAAAATGTATTAATATTATTATTTTATCTCTTGTTCATCAGAAACAGGGTGAGATTGTTCTTATATAACTTCAAGGCCTCTCTGTAATCAAGAAAAAGGTGATTTTCTTCCCCCCCCCTTTTTTTTTTTTTTTTTTTTAAATTCTCCTTTTGATAATTATACATTTCTAGGACAAAAATGCACTTTTCAAATTTCCAAATGAGGGACTGACTTTATTTTATTTAAAAGCATATTATTTGTATTGAAGGGACAGCAGGTATTATGTCTTGCCTGTTAGTCAAAACACTATGAGTGACACCATTCTTATGGTAAAAGCTAAGCAATAGAAACTGCCAAAAGCAGGAAATCCCATGCTGTATTTTATTTTGCCTGCTCTCACAGATTTCGTTTAGAAAGAGCAAGACAGAGATGTGCTACCTGGGGTAAAAGAAATGTGGTACAGCACATATTTGTCTCTTCCATTTATGTAATTTAAATAATGGGGTATTTGTGCCTTTAGCAAAGAACAAGGGCCAAATTATACAAGGTGCCAAAAAGTAATGGGGGAGGTGTAACTTTCAGGCTGGAAATTCCTCTTACCTAGTTATAACCACATGAAAGAGAGAGATGCAGTTCAGTTATTTAGGCTTCAGAGATAGTCGAAAGAGAGAGATAGGCAGAGCTATCCAGAGTTATCTTATCTGAGGGCTCATAACAAAAAGACTCTCTAGTCCTGTCCTTTTGTCCGCCTAGCTGCTTGTCTCTCTTTTGATTATAAATGTAGCCCAGATGGCTAGCTGAAACTAGATGCTTAATTTTTATTTAGTTGTCTAAAGTTAGGGAAGATAAAATCCACCAGAAAGCTAGGCTGGTATACCACTGTGTTTGCATACAAGTTTAAAGAGATATTTTGATTAATGGGCTGTAGGTAAATTGTTTTATAGCCATGAGTTTGAGTTTTTGTAACTAATTTTAAAAACAAGCACATAACAAAAGAGTAATCTCTTGTTAAAGGAGAAGGAAGGAAAATACTTATTACTGAAGACACATCCCTGACTTTTAGATGCCTTGAGTTTCCAGTAGTATTGGATTTAGTTTCTGCTTGCAATGTCCATTTGATTCCAGGTATCATGCTGTGCTCTATTTGCTGGGCTAATTTATTTTTCTTTCCTCTGTGTGTCTCTCCTCTGTGTGTGAGAGTTTTCATGTGTGTATGTCCATGGGATGGATTCTGCTCAAAAAACTAAATCTAGCTATATTGGCTGAAAATGTTTAAGTGTAAAGTTAAATATTTCTCTTCTCCAAAAATAGCCAACAAACCAGTCTCTGGGTCTTTACTCAGGAACTGTCCATTATATGAAGGTGTTCCTTTTTCAGCTGCAGAGAAATGGAATGTATTTACTTCCAGATAAAGCACTTAATTCACAATATTAAATACTTTTATCCTCTTAATTCCTTATAAAGGCCCCTGAAAATAGATAGGATGCTAAAATATGATTCCAAAAATCAGCATTAAAATAGTCCTTCCTCTATTTAGATGTCCCCATGTGTATATATACCTAGAGGCTGAGACCAAAAGATTTTTCAAAAAGCTTTTCTTGAAATATTTCAGCAAATAACCCCATCATCAATAAAATGGTAAGTTTCACTGCCCAGAAATAAGAAGCATTTTCCGTCATGTGTCTTACCTCTTGGATTTTTTTTTCTCCATGTCTGATGTGCTTTTTCACATTCATTTACTTCCAAGACATATTGCAAATCTTGGACAGCAGGGTTTTGTTATGGTGTGCAGGCATAGTGTGCATCCCAGATTTTTAGCACCAAGCATTACTCTACTACTAGACAAAAGTAACAGCTGATTTCTTACAAACAATGAAGTATCAACATTTTACTGGTAGGCACTGTTTAAGACTCCACTTAAAACATAATGGCAGACATAAAAGCGTGCCCTTAAAACCACCGCTGCTCCTAAATCTTCCCTACAGCTTTCAAATTTCCTTCCCTGTAGGTTAGCACTTTCTTTTTTTTTTTTTTTTTTTTTTTTTTTACAGTTACACTCTCTCTGTGCTGTTGTTGCCGGTTTTGAAATAAACTTTCCAATTTACAATCTGTCTATTATTGGCACGCAATTATTAAACCTCTTCACAATTAAGTCATTCCAGTGTCTTGAGAATTTATTAGCTAGGAATTAACTCTTTGTTCACACATTTGCTATCTATGCTTCAGTCCCCAGTGATTTTCTTCATAGATCTTGTTATTCTGTAATACTAATTGGTGCCAGTGGAGGATACTTAAATGCCAAGCTATTTTCAGTTGATCTACAGCTATTTCACTAATGAACTTGTACCATAAGCAGAATAAAGCTAGAGCTCTGGCAGAAATGTATGTATTTGGATTTCTCACAAATGCTTCTGTTGAATTGGCAAAAGGGTACACTTACACATAAAATGCATGAACAAATTTCAGCTGGCCAATCAACATCTGTTATAGAGATAAATGTAAGCCAAAATTTCTTGTTATAGCACTCAGTATTTGGCTCAGAAAGGATGATTATTTAAAATTTTCATGTCTGGGTCCCAGATACAGTCTCAGAGCAAGCTAACCCAGCTACCAGAAAGGTAGGTCATATTCCATGCCCTGCTGGAATGATACTTGTTAAGGGTTTGGTTTCCTTTTAGTTCTGTCTTTGGCATTTTTTAAACCTAAATTCTTATTTGCAGTATAGTAGCACTGTGAAGAGATAATAAATGGAATTGTGGCTATTACAAATTCTATTTAACTGAATATGCAAGCAGTCAGATTCTTTGCTGACATTTGGCTATAGTTCTTTGTAGAAGCTGTGCATATGAAAAGTTTGATAATAAAAAAATTCTGACAAAAAATAGAGTTTAAATGAATAAAAAATTTTCAGGGGACATATGGATTTCAACATTCATGCTCAAAATATTAACATTTCAGAAGAAAAGCTCAAAGCTGATAAAATGTCTTTTCGGTACTTTTCCTTTTGTGACAATTTTAAAACTTTCCAATTTCATGACAAAGGCCTATATCAAAATACCAGCATTTTCTGAGGATACAGATTCAATGTTCTGAGCTGCTCCCCTATAAACTTTTTCATTTCCTGAGCCTCTCATATTGGAACAATAGGTTAGATGCTGAGCTGCTTTTTCCTGAACAAACCAGGAAAGAAAAACAATTTATTTCAGAGACACTGCACTGCCTGCAGTACTCTGTCCTGCAGACCGCATTAATTTATCTTTGAAGGTTATCAGTAATATTCTGCTGAATATCAACAGGTGTCACTGTTGAGCAGTAAAAGACTTCCCTTTTGCTGAGCAAGCTGCCCTTGTAAGGTTTTAATTTTAGATTTTTTCTTACAGCTGTAAAAAATGGTCTCCAACCCAACTGCTTATTAAGGCTGAAACAACTTCACTTACTGCTGAAAGCACTAGTAGAACACAATAAACAAATTATCCTTGTTACAGTGGTCAAGGGGTAAAAAATATCTGAGGTCTTGCTTTATTCTATCAACATTAGTGCCATATTAAAAAGGGTCAATGTATAGCTTGTACCCAGAAGTATGGATGGAGATATTCTCACTGAGCCAAACAAACAGAGAGGTCTGACCATCTAAGAACTCTGAAATCATCTGTTTTAAGAAAAAGAGGTTTTGAAGGAGGACAAAAAGAAAGTGGGGATTGCAGTCTAACCTCAGGGGTGCTAGAAGCCCTGGCCAGGCTGTGGTTTAGATCCTGAACGTCATGACATTTTGGTTTAACTTTATCACCATTGGCCTTTACAGACAGATTTCCTTTCTATTCCTGGAATCTTAGTTAATGCTACCCAGGCAACATATATTTTGAGATGTCACTTCTCCTTTTTAAGGAGGAAACTTCTCCAATATTCATTACTGTGCCAACCCTTAGGTTCCACAAGACCTGTTTTTTTCTCATGTTATCATCTTAAATTTTCTACACAGAAGCAGATGATGGAAGAAAGTGGTATCTGACTCATCAAGTATGTACTTTCCTCATTCCCTGACTTGAAAAAAGAGAAGTCCCTGTCCTTAGGTTTCCCATAGGAGAAATTAATCAGGAGAGGGACCCTGGGATCTCAGGGCCAAAACCATTTTCAAATGCAGATGAAATAGTCAGTGTTACAGTACTCAACCAGTCTGAATAGATGTTTCTTTGATTACTGTCATCTTGGTGCAAATTCCAGTGTAGTTGGGACATTTGCTTGTACTTCTCTTTGTTTACTTTAGGCTTAAAGTTTTTTAAAGCTTTCATGTTACAGATAGCATCTCTCTTATCGGCCATGGTGTAAATATAAAGTTTCTCATTGTTAAATTCAAATACATTTTCCTTTTTGAAGGGTCTCATTGAAGACTCTCTTAGCTTGAGGTTATTCTATACCAAGTAACACATGTAGAAGTTTAAACAGGATAGAATCATTATTATTAATTTATTAAAATCAGCTTCTTAGTGTTCCATCCTTACTGCCTTTAGATTGACATGGAAACAAAATGAGGTATGTTTATGTGAAAGTATATTGAACCACTGATGTAAGAAAATTTTATCTTGATGGAGTATCTTCAAAAGGAAGGAAATCTTCCTCATGGGAAAAAAAAAAAAAAAAAAGTAAAAGCTTTTTGCCTTTTAATATAGTTATGAGGAAGGACAGAGGTCAAAAGTTTTTCCTTATGTGCATACAGTTATGGAGCCACAAGTCTCGCACTAAAATTGAATCTTAGAGCACAAAGTCCATGATGAAAGCACAGAGTTTGCTTTCAAATATTTAGCATCTTTTTGACATGGTACTTTTGTCCAGTTGAAGAGCTAAATAAGCCTAGAAATACTTTAAAAACATTCAGCCACAGATAAAGGCATACATATCTCCCCAGGAGGAAAAGCTTAGCCCTATTGATCTAGCAAGGTCTGGTCAAATTATAAGATGAATACTCTTAGAGCTAAAGGGTAGCTCTGTGAGGGAGCATTTTGACACCTTTGAGGCTTAGGTATGGCAGGAGGTTTCACAGCACACTGACCCTGGAACCTGGAAAAAACTGGCAGAGGGACCAGGGGAGCAAACAGCCAGTGTTTCATGGCACTGCTGCCCAGTTTTATGAAGGAGGATAAAGTTAGATTATTTCCATAAAAATGTTTCAATTCTGGTTTAGTTCTAACAAAGTTCAGCCTCTGGACTTTTTGGGCATTTAAGAGGCAAATGGCAGGGGGTTTTCAGGATGTTTTCTCTCCTCTATTCCAGTTACTTTTTAAAAATGTCTCTTCTTACTGGTGAGAGATGTCTTATGAACTCAACCCCAGGACTGTGAGTGGGCTCCCCAGACACCCCTACCACCAGATTTATGCTAGAATTTTACAGTGAATTAATTGGATAACACAGTACTTGCACAGGCTCCCTTCTCTGTGTTGATTTGGTTCCTTGGTACTCTTTTGGGAGATAAAACGTTCACCTACAACTTCCGTGGCAATTTCTCTTTTGAGTGTGTATATTGATTTGGTTGGCCTGCTTCTCAACCCAGGCAGCCCCCAGCTCTCTGTCCTGCAAGCCCAGGGAGGCTGATGGCTTTCACCAACTCCTCTGAGCTGCCTCTTTTGGGCTGGGGCTGTGTAGGTTTTCCTCCTGACAAAGGAAGAGAACTTGCTCAGAGTTTGTCTAGGTTTCCTTCAGAAAACTTATAAAGTTCAGTAGGGACAGACAAAGCTTTGATACAAGCTTATTAAAACCACTAATTAGATCCAAGAACCATTTCCTATCTCCTTACATGTATCTCTGCTTAGCTCTGAGTTTTCATGTGATCCAGGACCCTGGGAAGCATAAAAAGCCACATCACTGAAGTGAGATTGTCCACCTTTGGTCCACTTTTATCAATAGAATAGGGTTAATGCACTGATCCTGCTTCTCCCACTGGATCCTGCATTAATAATAAATCAAGCATCATTAACATATGCTGAAGAATGTTTGAGAGTATTTAAGTTTCATTTAACACAAAGTGACAGCTCTTCTGAAATCACTACTCTAAAGGAGACTCTTGCACCATGCAAGAGTTGATCAAAGGGGAGACTGAAAAATAAGCAATCATGTAAGTCAAGATGTTCTTAAGAACATATTAAATATAAAATTTATGAACACAGAGATCGTGCTGAAATGGTCTCAGTTAAAACCAGACTAAACTAGTGGGTATAAATTTAAGTATTTAATCTGAGGAACCATTTTCTGAAAAATCTTTTCTTGCAGTCTTCTTAATATTATGACAAAAAAAGGCCTTAGGAGATCCTGCATATGAAAACAGGTTAAGCACTAATAGAATTAAAACAATTGGCTGCCTTCCAATGTATGGATTAATGTCTGTATTTCATAGTGCTCTGGTCTCCAGATCTTCTAGGTGAAGTTGGAACTGAATAGTGTGGAGGGAAAAAACTCACAAAAATGATCAGTGTGAACAAATGGTCTGCAAGGAAAGAACTGAATACTTCAATCAGTTTGACATTAAAAAGGTGTTGGAAAGGCAATTGTTTATGATGTTTACTGATGACTTCTCAAAACTTGAGATCAACAGAGTGCACTATAGGAGAGAACATAATCAATATATGAAAGCTGAAGCCAAATACGCAAAGAAAAGAAATAATTAAAAATATTCATAACACTGATATTAAGCATTGCAACATGCTGCTGAAGGAAGTATTAAATTCTCCATGGCCTCATCTCAAGGATGTTTCAAGTGTGTTTCAATCAAGCATAACTCAGTAAGGGCAAAAGCAAGAGTAGCTGGGTGAAATTTAATGACCTATGATTTACAAGGTATCTAGGTTTTTTTAGCTTTTGACGTACTCACAAATATATAATAAATGGTGAAGCATGGATTTCAGACATTTTCCATTGATTTCAATGGGCCTTCATGAACGAATGTTATCAAATAATCTTTTTATCCTAATAACCGCATCTTGCTTTCCGATTTTCTATGATGCTATGGAAAAATGGCACCCTTAAAAGTCCTTAAGAAAGAGAGGATCCTACAGTTAATTAAAATTTGATGTGAGGTAGGGTTTGAATTTACAAAGGTGTTAAGGAAGGCTCCTTCTGTTACTCTCAAAAGAGTGAAAACTTCTGAAAGGTTTTTGAATGTAAAGTGGGGACATGGCGACACCTACACTTTTTGGAAAATCTCAGCTGTAATATTACACTCTTATTCTGTCCTATAGACTCTTTTAAAGAAATGTGTATCAGAAGTCTTTGGTGTAATCCCTTTTTCTGGCTCCATGAGCCATTAGCCAAGAACTTCATAACACTGAAAGAGATATATGTATAATGCATAGCTTGGAAAGCCAAGGAATTCAACATTTCCACAATAGCTTCCAAGCAGGAGATCCAGTGGTTCCTGAGGGGCTCTCATTACTCCACTGCAGGAGAGTCAGGATGGCTCTGGTTGTGCAGCCACACACAGTGACACAGAAACATTGAAGTTGCTCTGTGCTTCCACTGCCTGGCACAGGACAGCTACGTTCTCTGCTTAGAAATGTCATGAAGGTCAGGAATCAGCATTTGCCTACCTGTTATAGCTGATCCCAAATTTTCTCTGCTAAGCAAAGGAACAAAGAACACAAGGAATTATTTCTGAATGTATAAACATATTTTTTAATAGTGAAAGTTAATCTGGGATGAAGTATGGAGATATGTATTACTGATAGTGCTAGAAACTTGGTTATTGTGCTTAGTGCAGGTTGTAATGTGGGGGAGATACCTTATGTATCCTCAGAAATTATTCTCTTTCATCAGAGTAACATACAAACATCAGCCAAGCACAGAAATAAGAAAGTTCTGTATCTATGACTGATAAAGAAATGATTGCTTGAACATATGACTTACATTTTAGCATTGATACTGACATAGACATAGGAAAAAATTTATCTCCCTTGAGTGAAGAAAAATTGGACTTATCTCTGAGAATATCTACTACATATTTCCCTTCATTGTGATTCCTTTTTAAAAGTTCAATAGAAAGTTTGACTGTTCTTTCTGCTTTTTATTTTTTTTCCCAGTACAGTAATTTTTTTTCATTTGTTTTTCCTCTAATTAGGAGATATATTCTTCTCCTCCCTTCTGCTATGTCTTTGAAAGAACTAAGAAAAAGCCTGTTTATTTCTGTTGTGATAATCCCTTTTTCATATTGTTGTGCACAATGCCTAAAATGATGAGAGCATTTGCATGTGGTCTCTGAATATATTTATTTTGACAAGCTCTCAGGAGACGAAACATGGAAATTACCATATTCTACTTTCTTATCTGTGATGAGTTTCCAGTCCCAACTCTCTTCTGCACCCAGCATTGACTCTTAATTTCCAACGGTAAAACTTCAGTTATATTTATTTTTTTAGTAATGAATGAAAAATTCTGTTCTTGCTTCCCTAGGGCTCGTGTTTGTGGAAAGGGTACAATGATACAACTGTAGTCTGGGAGGGGTCCCAAGGGCACCATGTGTGAAGAGCTGAGAACCTCTTCCTGTCTGGCTGTATTACTTTAAACACAAGATAATGAATTAAATACAGTTTTAGCTGAAAGTGAGTTGCCCTGCATTTAGTTTAGTGGAAAGAAAGGAGAAAAAAACTGGGTTGTTTCAAACGATGTTCTTGGGGGGTG
>NW_020799097.1:41124880-41135509 GCF_003259725.1 Athene cunicularia
GTGGGGTGGGGTGGGTGAGGAAATAAATCCAAGCATGAAAGCAGAGGGCCCTAGTGGGTTGTATCTTTTTGTACCTTGGACAGAGGCTAAGGGCTCAGCCTTACAAATTGCTGTCTCTTACACGGAGGTTTAAGGTAAGCCATAGTACCTTGCATTTGCAGCAGGTTGAGAGTGCATGCAATTACTGGTATTGAGATGCTTTGACAGTATTTATGAAGCTGTAACATGTAGATGTCTCATTTAACTCAGTCCTCAAATGCCAGGAGGATCTACTTGTTAAGGTATGCCTTCAAGAACTAGAGTATAAAACTAACTAGAGCAACCTTCAAGATTATTCCCTCCTTAAAGTCCATCTAAAAGTTTCAAACTGTATGTAGTCTAAAAACCTTGTAGGAAAACTGTCCAATTTCCAGGAGAAAAACATAATATTGAATAGATTGAATAGCATTTATGTTTGACCCAATCCAATGTCAGGGAAGGTTTCGATATGATCCCAAGAGCAAGGTTAAAGCACAAGCAAGGTCAAATGCCATACACCCAAACCAGGTTTTTATTATTAAAAAAGCAAAGAGGGGTAGTGATAGGACAGAATGGAAGGAAGACAGAAATAAAGCAAGGATTGGGATAGGGTTGCAAGAATATTCACCACCATGGATCCAGAGGTGTTCTATAGGTCCTCAGTCTTCAGTTCTTCAATGGTGGGTGCACACAGATCTAGCTTTGATGGTAGATGCACACAGAGCAAAGTTTTCTGTTGCCTTTTTAAGTTCATCGTACCTGCTGATTAGCGTATCTGCCCACCTTTATTTTTTTTTTTCTCTGGTTCTACAGGTTTTTGCTGCATCCAGCTTCAAGGGCAGAAACATTTGCCTCTTATCAGTTCATTAACAATGCATGCACAGTGTCTGGTGTACAGAATAGAGCCATAAACGGCTACAGGATGGGGCAGCTCAGTACACATCTGCCCCTTTGAAGCTTACGTAAGGAGTCTGACAATGCAACCAAAAAGAAGTGGTGGGTTGCATCCTTCAATACACTCCCACTTCCCTGGGTGACACTCCCCACACCAATCCACAGGCCACAGCAGCTTCTCCTGGAGGTTTTCACAGACACAAGCAAGCTTTGAGACAGTCATGTGACATTTCAGTCTCTCACAATGTTTTAATAGTTTTCTTTAATATCACCTGTCAATGACAGAACTCTG
The DNA here is from genome assembly GCF_003259725.1 of Athene cunicularia. NCBI lineage: Eukaryota > Metazoa > Chordata > Aves > Strigiformes > Strigidae > Athene > Athene cunicularia. Next base: position 41,126,085 of record NW_020799097.1, read on the forward strand.
ATTCAAATGTGGGATGAATAACCATGCAACTGTATCACAACATGCACATAGTAATACAGGCTCTGGGGTGATGAGTGTTGGAGTGAAGATGAACTATGGATTTGCGCTGTAACACAAAGTACTTGCACTTGACAGATAATAGTAAAGGACTTTGATTTACAGCAAAAGAGGGATCTGAAAGTTACCTGTTTTGGGCTAACGTACTCCCTAAATAGTTAGTCTTCTCATTTAGAGCTTTTATCTTAAAAAGCTTCTCAACATGATTATCATAATGATTAATAGGTCCTCTATTAGTCTCCACTGTACTCCACTCCTGCTTTACAAGTCAATACCAGTCATCCAGTATGAATGGGCAGATATGGGATCATGGTGTTATTATTCTTTGTCCTCTCTTTTTGTGTGTGTGTGTGTTTTGTTTTTTTTTTTCTCCTTAGGACATTGTATATCTGAGATTTTGCATGGATGACATAAGGTTTTTGGTTGCCTGTGAAGCGTATAATATTGCCATCCTGTAACAGACTTTCTATTCACTCTTATCTTCTGCCAGAGGTTCCATCCACACATAGAAACAATAAAGAAGAGCATGTAGGCCCAAGTTTCTGCTTTTTAAAACCATGGTGGCTAAGTTAATGGTATGTCCTCTACTGTCACTTTGCCATAACAGGAACGGCTTGTAGCAGATAGGCTACGAGGATTGGAAATACCTTGCAAAAGCCAGTTGCAGTGACACAAGTTACTAACTTCCCTGTCTATCTAACCTTCTCTTTGGCTGGAATAATTGTTTGTCTGCCACCTCAGTGGAGGTAGAGGATGGAGAACCATGAGGCAGCAAAGATGCAAGGGTTATTAATGTGTTAGAAACCACAGAAGCACCTGAGAAGGGTCACATAGGAATTAGGTCTTCTCCCCCCAGAAAGGTGGTGGCATCAATAACCCAACTGAGATGCATTTACACAAATGCACACAGTGTGGGCACCCAACAAGAGGAGCTGGAAGGCACTGTGCATCTGAAAAATTATGATATAATTACTACCATGGAAGCATGATTTGCACAGCTGAAGTGCTGCAATGGATGGCTATATGCCCTTCAGGAGGGAGAGGCATGGAAGGAGAGGTGGTGGGGTAGGCCAGTATGTTAGGGAATATTTTAACTGTCTAGAGCTAAATGATGGTGATGAAAGGGTAGAGTGGTTATGTGAAAAATAAGAAGGAAGGTCAACAAGGCAGAGATCATGGTGGGAGTCTGTTATAGACCACCCAACCAGTATGAAGAGGCAGATAAAATAATCTGTAAGCAGTTTGGAGAAGTCTCACAATTGCTAGTCCTTGTTCTTGTAGGGTACTTCAATATACCAGATGTCTGTTGGAAATATAATACAGTGGAGAGAAAACAGTCCAGGAGGTTTCTGGAGTGTGTGGAAGATAACTTCTGACACAGCCAGGGAGTGAGCCAACTAGGGAAGGTACCCCACTGGACCTGTTGTTTGTGAAAAGAGAAGGACTTATAGGTGATGTGATGATTAGAGGCCATCTTGGGCATAGTGATCACAAAATGATAGACTTTTTGATTCTTGGAGAAGTCAAGATGGGTGGTCAGCAGAACTGCTACCTTTGAGGGCTAACTTTGGCCTGTTTAGGAGACTGGTTGTCAGAGTCCCTTGGGAAGCAGTCCTGAAGGGCAAAGGAGTCCACAAAGCTGGACATTCTTTAGCAAGGAAATCTTAAAGGTGCGGGAACAGGACATCTGCGTGTGCTGAAAGGTGACCCACTGGGGAAGAAGACCAGCCTGGCTGAACAGAGAGCTTTGGATGGAGATCATAGAAAAAAAAAAAAAACAACAAAAAAACAAAACGAGAGCTTATGACCTTTAGAAGAAGGGACAGGTAACTGAGGAGTACTGCAAGCATGTCGTGAGGTCATTCAGGGAGAAAACTAGAACTTAATCTGTCTATTGCTGTAAAAGACAATAAAAAAAGTTTCTGTAAATCTCCATCCTTTATTGGGTGAGGGGAAAATATAATGAGAAAGGATGATGAAAAGACTGAAGTCCTTAATGCCTTCTTCATATCAGCCTTTAGTAGTAAGACCAGTTATTGTCTGGGTACCCAGCCTCTGAGCTGGAAGACATCAATGGGGAGTAGAATGAAACCCCCATAATGCAAGGGGAAATGGTTGGAAGCCTGATACACAAGACTATGGGGCTGGATAGGACCCACCATAGGGTACTGAGGGAACTGGTGGAAGCGCTTATCGAGCCATTTCCCATCATTTTTCAGCAGTCCTGGATAACCAGGGAGGTATCAGTTGACTGGAGGTTGGCAAATGTGATGCCCACCTACAAGAAGGGCTGGAAGGAGGATATGAGGAACTACAGGTTGGTCAGTCTGCCCTTGGTGCTGGGGAAGGTTATGGAGCAGATCATCTTGAATGCCATCACACAGCATGTACAGGACAACCAGGTGATCAGGCGCAGTCAGCATGGGTTTATGAAAGGCAGGTCCTGTTGACTAATCTGCTCTCCTTCTATGACAAGGTGACCTGTTTAGTGGATGAGGTAAAGGCTGTGGATGTTGTCTACCTAGACTTTAGTAAAGCCTTTGACACTGTTACCCACAGCATTTTTCTGGAGAAATTGTATGTTCATAGCTCGGACAGGTGTAGTCTTTGCTGGGTAAAAAGCTGGCTGGATAGTTGAGCCCAAAGAATGGTGGGGAATTGAGTTAAAGCCAGTTGGTGGCCAGTCACAGGCGGCATTCCCCAGGGCTCAGTATTGGGGCCAGTTCTCTTCAATATTTTTAGCAATGATCTGGATGAGGGGATTGAGTGCACCGTCATTAAGTTTGAAGATGACATCAAGTTGGGTGGGAGTGTTCATCTCCTTGAGGGTAGAAAGGCTCTACAGAGGGATGTGGGCAGACTGGATTGATGGGTTGAGGCCACTTGTATGAGGTCCAACAAGGCTCAGTGCTGGGTCCTGCTCTTGAGTCACAACAACCCCATGCAACACTACAGGCTTGGGGAAGAGTGGCTGGAGAGCTGCCTGGCAGAAAAGGATCTGGGTGTGTGGTTGGCAGATGGCTGAATATGAGCTGGCAATGTGCCCAGCTGACCAAGAAGGCCAATAGCATCTTGACTATCAGAAACAGTGTGGCCGGCAGGACTACAGAACTGATGGTTCCCCTCTACTTGGCACTAGTGAGGCCACACCTCAAATACTCTGTTCAGTTTTGGGCCCCTCACTACAAGAAAGACATTGACATGCTGGAGCGCATCCAAAGAAGGGCAACAAAACTGGTGAAAGGTCTAGAGCACAAGTCTTATGAGGAGCAGCTGAGGGAACTGGGTTTTTTTAGCCTGGAGAAAAGAAGGCTGAACGGAGATGTTATCACTGTCTACAACTACCTGAAAGGAGGCTGTAGTGACGTGGGTGTCGGTCTCTTCTCCAATGTAACAAGCAATAGGATGAGAGGTAATGGCCTCAAGTTGCATCAAAGGAGGTTTGGATTGGATATTAGGAAAAATTTCTTCACCAAAAGGGTTGTCAAGCATTGGAAGAGGCTGCCCAGGGAAGTGGTTGAGTCACCATCTCTGAAGGTATTTAAAAGATGTGTAGATGTGGCACTTAGGGACATGGTTTAGTGGTGGGTTTGGCAGCACAAGGTTCACAGTTGAGCTCAATGATCTTAAAGGTATTTTTCAACCTAAGCGATTTTATGATTCTATGATTCCCTAATACTGTGCAGATAAATTGTAAATGTGCTTGATACTTACAGAGGATGTTATAAGAGCAAGGTGGAAGAATGCAACCCCGTACATGCAACCTCATCTACATCAGACTGTTGGGACAAGGAATAGGATCAGATCTGCAACAGGTCACACCCATGAAGGCAGGTAAGTTCCTGTACTTATGAGAGCTCATACATCTCAGTAATACTTTTATCAATCTAACCTGCTTTTCTTGCCTATGCAGAGTTCAAGTTCTATCATCAGTTTCTACTTTTTGTAAGTATAATCCTGGTGTGATTCTGGTGAAATAAATGGATGCATGCTATTCTTACTGAGATCAAACTGAATTCTGAAATCCTCTTACTGTATGACACCTAGTGACTCTGACTGATTGCATGAACTGGATGATTCCTCTTTCCCATGACATCCTTTCAAAGGCTGCATTTCATCCCTGTGGATGAAACGTTGGACAGGAAACAGGAATGCATCCAGAAAAAGCAACACTGAAGTAGCACAGCTGTAGTCAGAAGTTCTGCATCTTTAACACTTCCTTATCATGTGCAAGCGCATCAAGAAAACACTTTAAATATATACCCAGTTGGGCAGAAATAGCAACATTTGATATTAACGCAGAATATTCCCTTGGAGCTCTTGGAGTCATTTATCAGGAATAAGGGTATTGTCCTTTTGCTTACAGACAACAACCCAAACTGTTGAGTGACCAAATGATTTGTCCAGGAGCACATGCAAAGCAATAGTAAGACAGAAATACTATTAAAAACTTTTCTGGGATATGCTGATGCACCCTGCTCCCTCTTCTCATTCTGAGATGTCAACAAACTTTGTGTCTCCTTTTGTGGGAAAAAGAGGAAATAAAGCATAGAATATATCTTCACATGAGATAACTGCAAAAATATGTGCGTACCTGTTTTGAAAGCCTAAATTTGTCACTGACAAAAGGAAACTGTCTCAGAAAACAGATACTTGAAGTCTTACTCCAAAAATTACTATGATATGGCCTGCTCTTCCTCTGCTGGTGAATTAAATAGGACTAGCCAGATGTGAGGAAGGTTATGAATATACAGAAGAGAATCAAAAGTGAAGACTGAAATTCGACAGAATTTTGTTGAACCAGAAGAAAAATCACTGGGACATGAAACAGTGTTTATAGTGAGTAGCTGTAAAGAATAACAAATGTGCTCTGGATCCCAGGCTTGTCTGAACTGGAACTGTAAATTGGTAGAGGGAAATTCAGAGTGTTTTAAGCAGAATCACTTGCAATTCATGGATCACTTTTTCATTATAGAAGTGCTTCCTCCCAGAAATATTTTTATTTTATTTACTAGTTTGAAAAAACCCAGCATCCCTTGTAGAAGCTACTATGTGAAGAGTAAGTGTACCTACAGTATTCATTTATCTTGGTCTCTGCTTGAAAAATGTTGTCTCAGGATAACTGCCTTAGTGTCACCCATTCCTGTGCTACATGCAGTGTACGCTTCACGGATCCCTATGGCTCTTCAGTGCAATCAAATGTGCAGAGAAACAGTTACTGCTCACAAAGAATTATTGAATTTCAAGGTGTATCACCAGCTGCACAGCCATTGCATTTTCCTTTCTTTTTGCAAATAGGGCATAAAATGCTAAGTTCCTTTATGTTATGAGGTGGTAAAATGTCATATTTGAAAAGAACAATGTAAGAGTGGTTTTGAATAACAGAATGGTAAGAAAAACAAAGAAAAAGCCTCCATACCCAGAGAAGTAATTTTTTACCTGCTCTATGTTCTTTGGGGGAAAAAAAATTTCCTTTGAGCTGAAACCTTATAGGCTGTTTCAGCTTGAGGTGAATTTGTTCAGCTGCTCAGAAAGGTATAGGAGCTCCAAAATGTGTTTATAAAAGTTGGTAGCTTCTTAACTTCACACAGGTGTTTCTAAAGGAAAGAAAAAGGTATTTGAAAGATTTTTTGAGAAGCAGGTTCTGTTCTTTTGAAAGTGAAGGAACAGCAGAGCCTTTTTTCATTCCAGCTTCCCCTGATGGCTCACATATAACTAGATAATTAATTAACTCTATTTGGTTGCTAACTAAACAGTTGGAGAAATAGCTTTGAAAGAGAAGTTGGTTCAAAAAGAATCAAGGAAAATGTAATAGGTGACTTGTAAAGTATCAGTGAAAAGCTAGATACTTAAGACACAGTCCTCTGGTATATTTCTCCTTATTATGATCAGGTGTTATGTGACCTACAAACACAGTTGGTCTCATTACAGTGATTACAAAATGCAGTTGTTCTGAGCCATTACACAGCAGACAGAAAAATGAACTTCAATATTTAGAATGATCGTGCCTTTTGTGACAACATGGATGTGATTTTTAGTGTAGAGGAGTTTTTAATACAACAGGGACATGGCAAAGTCTGGGACTTATACAATGCAGGCTTTGAGACGCTCAAGGCTGACCTGGCCTCGGGCCCTGAGGAGCGCTCAGACCTCGGCACGTAGACCCCGCAGTACGAAGACTTCTTATCTACAGGATAAGGAACAGGGTACAGCTAGAAGAATTGCAGACTCTGCGAAGAAACTAACAAGAAACAAAACTAACAAGAAACGAAACTGCTTTGCAAGGCTTAGGACATAGAACATGATCAGTACACTCTCTCCAATCGCAAAAGCAGCCTGAGCGCGTGGACAGTAGCAATTAACCAATCATAGTAAAGGTTAACCTCATGCACTACTAACTACAGTATAAATATGTGCTGTAAACAATAAACGGTGGAGCATTCACCATAACTCTATGAGTATTGTGTGTTTGACTCTGGACTCCCCGCGCTACCTCATTTTAGAATCATAAGATCAAGATAAATGTCAGATCCAACCAAGTGGTTGTTAGTGAATACTTTGTCCAAAAGGTCTAGGGGTTTTCCCACTTGATCTAAATTTCTTTCAAACATTAATTATTTGTTGCTTATTATTGTTTGATACTTCTTGGTACTTCTTTTAGCACATAATATTCATCCTATGGTGGACAGCTTTGATCTGCCAGGTAGTCTCTGGGGTGTGGTTTTTGCTCATACAGTGCTGTGATCTCTAACTTTCACTGTCCTTGCAACAGTGACAGAACAGAGGAACACATATCAAATTGCTTATTTTCTTTGGCAGGCATAGTTTGAATTCTTGAATTTTCATTATCTGCCAGAACTTGTTGAAGGTCTAAAAAGCAACAGAAGATTGTTGGGGGATTTGGGAAGATTGCCTTGATGCATAGGTGTATGTTCAGTTTTGGTGATTTTTGTTTAGCTAAACAAGGCTCTAAACAAGTTTAAAGTTAGCCCTTTGAGCTGAGTGTTAGAATAAATAATCCATACAGATCTGGCCCAATCTAACTTTTTCTATGATTCTACATTGCTTGTACAGGTAGCTTTTTTTGAGAGCTTCCATGTCAGTAACATTCTTTTTTGTGATGTCAAGCCTTTTCTCCAGTCATTTCTGGTTTGAACTCATAGCTGAGTAGATGAAAGGAAGGCAGTGGATATAGTTTTTCTGGATTTTTAGTAAGGCTTTAATACTGTCTCTCACAGCATCCTTCTGGACAAGTTGTCCAACTGGGATGAGCAAGTTCACAGTGTGTTGGGTGAAGAACTGGCCGGAGGGCAGAGCTCAAAGGGTTGTAGTGATTTGGGCTACATCTGGCTGGTGACTGGCTACCAGTGCTGTTCTTCAGGGTTCACTGTAGGGTCAGTTCTGTTCAATATATTTATCAATGATCTGGATGCAGGAGTTGAATGCACCATTAATAAGTTTGCTGATGATACCAAACTGCGAAGTGCTGTTGACTCTTTTGAGGGACAGGAGGCCTTGCAGAGGGATCTAGATAGATTGGAACATTTGGCAGTGATTAATGAAATCAAATTTAACAAATTGAAATGCTGGATTCTGCACCTAGGATGGAGAAACGCTGGGCACAAGTGTAAACTGGGAGAGCAGTGGCCAGAGAGCAGCCCTGCACAAAGGGATCTTGGGGTGCTCGTTGACAGCAGGCTCAGTAGGAGTCAACAGTGTGTCCTGGCAGCCAAGGAGGCCACCCACATTCTGGGGTGCATCAAATACAGTACAACCAGTCAGTCAGAAGAGGTGATTATTACACTGTATTCAGTGTAGGTGTGGCCTCACCTTGAATACTGTGTGCACTTCTGGGCCACACAATTTAAGAAGGATGTGAAGGTCCCTGAATGTGTCCAGAGGAGGGCAAAAAAGCTGGTGCAAGGGCTGGAAGGAACGTCCTATATGTAGAGGCTGAGGATTTAAGGTTTGTCTAGTTTAGAGAAAAGGAGATTGAGGGGTGACCTCATTGCTCTCTACAGCTTCCTGTGGAGGGGACATGGAGTGAGAGATGCTGAGCTCTTCTCCCTGGTATCCAGTGACAGGACACATGGGAATGTTTCATAGCTGCACCAGGGGATGTTTAGACTGGACATTAGGAAGTATTTCTTTGTTGAGAGGGTAGTCAAACACTGGCACAGGCTTCCTAGAAAGGTGGTCAATGCCCCAAGCCTGTTAATGTTTAAGAAACATTTGGACAATGTCCTTAAAAACATACTTCAACTTTTGGTCAGTCCTGAATTGGTCAGACAGTTGGACCAGATGATCATTCTATGTCTCTCCAATGGAAAACCTTCCCTTCCCTTCCCTTCCCTTCCCTTCCCTTCCCTTCCCTTCCCTTCCCTTCCCTTCCCTTCCCTTCCCTTCCCTTCCCTTCCCTTCCCTTCCCTTCCCTTCCCTTCCCTTCCCTTCCCTTCCCTTCCCTTCCCTTCCCTTCCCTTCCCTTCCCTTCCCTTCCCTTCCCTTCCCTTCCCTTCCCTTCCCTTCCCTTCCCTTCCCTTCCCTTCCCTTCCCTTCCCTTCCCTTCCCTTCCCTTCCCTTCCCTTCCCTTCCCTTCCCTTCCCTTCCCTTCCCTTCCCTTCCCTTCCCTTCCCTTCCCTTCCCTTCCCTTCCCTTCCCTTCCCTTCCCTTCCCTTCCCTTCCCTTCCCTTCCCTTCCCTTCCCTTCCCTTCCCTTCCCTTCCCTTCCCTTCCCTTCCCTTCCCTTCCCTTCCCTTCCCTTCCCTTCCCTTCCCTTCCCTTCCCTTCCCTTCCCTTCCCTTCCCTTCCCTTCCCTTCCCTTCCCTTCCCTTCCCTTCCCTTCCCTTCCCTTCCCTTCCCTTCCCTTCCCTTCCCTTCCCTTCCCTTCCCTTCCCTTCCCTTCCCTTCCCTTCCCTTCCCTTCCCTTCCCTTCCCTTCCCTTCCCTTCCCTTCCCTTCCCTTCCCTTCCCTTCCCTTCCCTTCCCTTCCCTTCCCTTCCCTTCCCTTCCCTTCCCTTCCCTTCCCTTCCCTTCCCTTCCCTTCCCTTCCCTTCCCTTCCCTTCCCTTCCCTTCCCTTCCCTTCCCTTCCCTTCCCTTCCCTTCCCTTCCCTTCCCTTCCCTTCCCTTCCCTTCCCTTCCCTTCCCTTCCCTTCCCTTCCCTTCCCTTCCCTTCCCTTCCCTTCCCTTCCCTTCCCTTCCCTTCCCTTCCCTTCCCTTCCCTTCCCTTCCCTTCCCTTCCCTTCCCTTCCCTTCCCTTCCCTTCCCTTCCCTTCCCTTCCCTTCCCTTCCCTTCCCTTCCCTTCCCTTCCCTTCCCTTCCCTTCCCTTCCCTTCCCTTCCCTTCCCTTCCCTTCCCTTCCCTTCCCTTCCC
>NW_020799097.1:41135559-41269717 GCF_003259725.1 Athene cunicularia
TGTTTAGAAGAACATAAGAAGCTGAACTGACATCACAACACCTTTGTTTTTCCATAGTACAGGCGGGTATATTTGGCAGCAGTGTAGGTCTTCTGATATTGCCTCACCATTTTGTGGCTGATATGAGAATAAGCCTGGCAAATATCTTCTCATTCCAGCTACTGAACTGGAAACTAAAAATGATCACAGCTTTTAATCACTATCGGTTCACATGGATTCAAATTAAGGGAATAGTGTGATGAGGTACGGATTTATTATTGATATGCTATCTACTCTCACAAAGGATTAATGTGCAATATAAAATACACATTTTCATGAAATCTCTGTTGTGGTTTTTTTTTTTTAAATTTTTTTTTTTTTTTTTTTTTTTTCTATAATCTTGTTTCTTTAATATAACACAGAGATCTCTGATTTCTTCTCTCAAGAAAGCAGGAAACAACCTCAAAAACACAGGCTATACTCTTGACATCCTATCTATGTTTCAGAGTTTCATTGAAATCCTCAATAAGAGAGCAAACGCCATGTAACTTGGTCTACATGATAGCATACCATTTCTGTAAGAAATTCAGAGAGGGAAGCTGCTCTTCTAGTTGGTGAAAACATCTTTAAAGCTCTGAATTATGATGGAAAAAGCAATACCTCATTATTCTTGAAATCTTTTCTCAAGTCACCTTCCAGATCAAGCCTGAGAGGTGAGCCAATACAAACCTCATGAAGTTCAACAAGGCCAAGTGCAAGGTCCTGCATATGGGTCAGGGCAATCCCAAGCACCAATAAAGGCTGGGGGATGAGTGCATTGAGAGCAGCCCTGAAGAGAAGGACTTCGGGCTATTAGTGGATGGAAAACTGAATATGAACCAGCAATGGGCACTCACAGCCCTGAAAGCCAACTGTATCCCGAGCTGCATCAAAAGAATTGTGGCCAGCAGGTTGAAAGAGGTGATTGTCCTCCTCTACTACACTCTCGTGAGACCCCACCAGCAGTACTGTGTTCAGCTCTGAGGCCCCCAACATAAGGACATGTACCTGCTTGAGCAGATCCAGAGGAGGCCACAAATATGATCAGGGGGGTAGAGCTGCTCCCTTATGAGGATGGGCTGAGAGTTGGGGTTGTTCAGCCTGGAGAAGAGAAGGATCCAGGGACACCTTTTAGCGGCCTTCCAATATCTAAAGGGGGCTACAGGAAAGATGGGGAAGGACATTTTATCAGAAGCACAGTAATAGGATGAGGGGTAATGATTTTAAACTGAAAGAGGGTAGATTGAGATTAGGTAGAAGAAACAAATTCTTTACTGTGAGGATGGTGAGACACTGGAACAGGCTGCCCAGAGAAGCTGTGGCTGCCCCCTCCCTGGCAGTGTTCAAGGCCAGGTTGGACGGGGCTTTGAGCAACCTGGGCTAGTGGAAGATGTCCCTGCCCATGGCAGGGGCGTTTGACTAAATGGCCTTTAGGATCCCTTCCAACCCAAACCATTCTATGCTTCTATGATCAAGTGCTGAATTCTCCAGCCATGTTAAAAGTTAAAAAGATAAAGAGTTTTTTTTTATTTGTTTCCTACTCCTTTTCTCTCTGCTTTGTTCATCTTGTTTTGTTGCAATATATTGGCGTTTTAGGGAGTATACTTTTTTTTTAAGGTATCAGCTTTTATTAACAGAACTATGCATGTTCAGAAAATAGGAATCTGATACTGTTTTTCTAAACTGCATGGGAATTCGGGGGGGGTGGGGTGGGGTGGGGTGGGCTCCTAAGTAATGACTTGGCTAGATACTACTTAGCTAATAAATTCTTTCCAGATTAGAGCTCAACACATCTATCTCAGTAATTTCCTTATTAGTTTAAAGGTGTGCATAAGAGGCCATAAAGCATACTAAGAGGGCTGCAGAGGATTGCAAGTTCCAAGCTGTTCTGCTGGAGGTCTTGTTTCAGAATGCACCCCATGAAGGTGCTGAATTTCTCTCTCTCCATCACTCAGAAGTCCTGCAGGGAGGAGAGAGCTTCTTGTACACTTGATGTGCACATTTGGCTGGAATCTGCCCCCTCTTTGTTGTAAAACACATTTGGGGATATGTTCCTTTTTTGGGAAGAGACCACACTTTGATACATTCAGTGTTTGTACTACTAGTGCCTATTTGTTCTCTTACAAATGATTTCCCTTTTCCTTTAAAGGCTTTGTAATAAGGTAGGCAGAACATTAGAATGCAGTTAGAGTGAAGGATGATATTAAACCCTTTCTTTCAACAGAAGCATTTCTATTGGCTCTAATTATTAGTTCAAACACTAATGCACGTGTGTGTGTGGGGAAACGATGAAAAGCAAAGCTATTCACAGATTTCACTTTAATACACTGTAGATTTCCATGGATTTTACTACTCCTCTCTATAGATTTTTTTCGACTTTGAAAACCTTCACAGGCTTAACTTCAAATATATTTATGGTGGCCCCTCAGCTGACCCCAAGCAGGTTAATCTGATGATGCATATTATATAATGTGATTACAGAAGGTAAAACCAGGCTAATAAGGTACAGTGTGTGGAATTCTTTAGTGACTTTGATGTGAATCTTTCAATTTTCAGTCTTGCCTGTAAAAAGCAATAAAACCCTCCTCAGTTCCAGCAGTGGTTGTATTCCTTGTTTCACATTCCCGTGTTATTCTAGGCTGACATGCACTTTACCTGTCTTGTTTCTCACAGGCATGTCCCTTTGGTCTTTTCAAAGTTATGAATAGTTGAACCACTCCTACAAATTACTGTGCTGATTAAAAATCCTTGATCATATCCTCTTTTAGCTTTTAAATGTGCTGTCAAACAATGGAATCAGAAATATGGGGCTGCTGCAGTTATTTCATATTAATGCTTCAAGTTCAAACAAAGTGTCAAGATGACTAAGTACAAGGGATTTTCAGAATGCTTTAATGTTGCCTCATTTCAAATCACTTCATAAGCAGCTTGGTAATGAGCTCAATAAATTCTATGGGAAAAAAAAAATACACTCACGACCAAAAAAAAACCCAACTAGGTTGCTATTTTATAATTAGCCCTCTGGGCTTGTGGGAAGGAATCTTATTTCCTGTTTGAAATCCACTTTGTTAGTGCTGTGATGTGGAGATGGCTAAATGAGTATGAAATATTGTAATTAAGTACATCACAAGCTGTTTATCTTATCAGCAGTGTTTCTCTTTAAAGGCTGGCTTGTTGACCACTGGTGTATTATCATAACTTTTATCTGCTTTTCCAACTTAATAGACAGAGGTTTACCGAACACTGCAGGGGTGAAGAATGGCAGAAATTTTTTTTTTTTTTTTTTTTTTTTTAAATTTTATTTTTTTTAATGGAGCAAGTATCTCTCAGTTTGATCTGAGCTGCTTACTCACCAGATGAAGTGAGTTTCTAAAACTTCCTCTAGACCTGATGAAAGGTGGCCCATGGAGGTTTTGGGGCTGGGTGGTGGGTCTTTTCATGCCCTGCTGAGCAGCCTGCTTTTGTCTGTGACAGAAGTAGAAAAACAGCTTGACCACTGGAAAAATGAACTGTTTTATTATTGATGGGGATCTGAACCACAGGTCTTCCCCTAGTTCTCTGTTATTCTAAAGGTTTTCTGTTACGATAATCTTTTGACCTCCTAGATTTCTTATATTAGCTCAGCCATGTAGAATAGAGGTAACACACTTGTCTTTAATATTAGTGTTCTTACAAGGATCTCTTGAAAAGTTTGCTTGGGGGCCACATCCTGCCACTGTGATTGAGTGAAGTGGTTAAGATTGCTTATGTGGTTTACATGGACTTGACACAACTCAGTTCTTCTAAATAGAGGCACCAGTTTGTGCATAGGTCTCTCAAGAAGAGGTATTCCTAGTGTTTTGTTGTATTTCCTGACAGTTGTCCCAATTTTACAGGTATCTTGTTTATAATGGGCAATAAAATGCAGTGCCAAGCACCTCCAGCTTTTGCTGAATAGCCTCTTCTCAAATTAGGAGACTCTATAGGTGCATCAGCATGGCTCTGCACTTGGGCTAATTTGTACTTCTGAAAGGCAACTTCATTTCTCTGCCCACTGCTGAGCTGAGCCATTTATTAAGGTTTATCTGACTTAGGGCTGGAGCTCTGGCAAGGCTATCCTGAACTATTGGGACACCCTTCTCCATGTGATCATTCACATTGTCTAATAGACTGGTGAGGCATGGCTTCCTGCTACAGGAGCTGTGCTCCCAGTTCCCAATTATATCACATTTATCCGTATGTCTACACATTCTACCCTTCACATTAATTTCAACAAATTTGCTAGCTAAAGAATTCAGATTGGTCTGAAGATTCTCACATTCACCCTTACAGTATTCTTTATTCCTTTGGTAGCAAGTCAGTTTTAATTTTAAATTGCAATCACAGTTTATAATTCATCAATACAGTATTCTTTTAGAACTTGAGTTAATACTGCTGCATCTGAGAGATTTGTTACTGTTTATTTTACTACTCTCTTCTCCTATTGACATTTTACTTTAATATAGTATCCCCCCAAATTATAGGTTACTCCTCCAGTAAGAAGATAAGTACTAAGAATTTGTTTAGTATTTGTCCTACAGATTTATCTTCCTTGGGGACTCTTTTTGCTCCTTGATCACATCTGCCATCTTACTGACAGGCTTTCTGTTTTAAATATGTTTAAATAAAATATTTATTATTAGTTTTATGCCTCTACCAGTAGCTCCCTATTATTTTTTCTTGACTGCTTTGTGATGTTTATATTTAGCAAATTAAATAAAGAAGCATTTTTTTCTATTTTCCTCATTTAGACATGTATTTTTTCTTTTAAAGGTTATCTTTTTAATTCTTCTGTCTCCTTTGCTCATCTTTTTAATGTCAGCTTTTTTATCATCTTCTAAAAATCTTTTTATTTGCAAGTAACATACAGTTACTATAAGCATCAAACCCAGTGGCTTTAAGCAATCCCCACCCACATAAACTATTTAACATTTTTACTTCCCTTTAAATTTTCTTAACATGTTTACTTATTTTTATAAACTCACCTTGTCTAAAGATAGATATTACTGAAATGCGTAAATTCCTTTGCTTCACATTCTTACAAAGATAATGAATTAGAGTAAGTAACATTTACTATTGAAGCATGGTCTCTGATTTACAACTTCATATAGGTTCTGCACAGTGCTCAAGTTGAATCGATAGCTTCTTCTTGTCTCCCTCCTTAACAATTCAGACTCCCTTAGTGACCCAGACTTTAGCACTACTCACTGAATTAGTTAACTGAAGGAATTAGATTTGCTGTTAGTGTTTTTTGATCATGAACGTAAATTCTATTTGTTTTATCTCATATGATATAGCTGGTAAACAAATAATTCTTTACTTGATCTTTTTAACGGACTTTTCTCCCAATATATTCATTAGAGCTCTTTTAGAATGGGCCATTGTTCCTTCCAAACCAGCCTCACGCATCTGGTAATTGTCCATGAAGTGATGCATTAGGGGAAGGTATAATTTATCACACTGCATTCTGCTGACATCATAGTGATACATATTGTGGGGAAAAGCCCATCCTGATGGCAGGTGATCCAATCCTGTGCCCTGAGGCATGACATCTAGATGCATTCTTGTCTTAGCATTTTATAACAACAAATGTAACTTCTCATAAAATTATTCAGCCCTTTTAAGACTTCAACTACAGTATTTAGTCATGAATTTCTGTGTCAGTAAATTTCAGCAGTATATTCCAAAATATATGAAATGAATAGTTTTTCTATTTGTTTTACTGCTTCCATATTTACTGGCCATTAGTTTAATTGACTGACAATCTTTTCTTGATATGCTGCAGGGTAAAAAAAAATATGTGAGGATGGACTGTACCTATAATTCTCCTGCATATTTTGGGTAGATGTCTCTCTGTGATAGTCCTTAACAAACTAAAACACCCTGACTTTCTCAGAGCCCTGAGTGCCCTGTCAGGCTCTAATTGCTCTGACTAGCCTTTAAGCATCTTTTCTATAATCTTCCTCCACAATATCTCTTCCACTCTCAGTGTTATCCACAAAAATATCTTCATCTCCATTCTGAAGCATGATATGGATATATATATAAGAACCTGCACACCAACATGATGTGGTCTATTGGCAGCACATTGTACCTCAGCAAGGTGCAGAAGACCACGTTCCTAGCCCTGAGCACAATGAAAGCCAAGGTCACCAACGGCATGAGTGCTAATACTCTTTCCAGACTGCAGGAGCCATCCTGGCTTTCCTCTCCACCTCCTAGCAGGTGTGAGTCAGCAAGCTGAAGTACAGTAAATCTCGACCAGAGCATGACTATAGACAGAAATGGTTACAGTTTGGTCAGGACAATTAGAACCTCTTGGAGCTCTAATGAACATGACAGATTTTTACCACCTCTGTTCATACATGTCTCTCTACCTCTATCCCTACAACCATATCTATAAAACCATAAAGCAGGATTCAGGTGCCCAAACATAGGTGTCTCTTGCCATTGGCAATACCTATGACATCTGCATGGATGGGAGGCTCATGAAACAGGAGACTTGTGTCCTGGAAACCAGGTACAGCAGCCTAGGTTTAGGGACCTATGCATAAGTAACTGAATCCCACCAAAAAAGTGAACTGACTACATGATTCTTGGTGATGACTTATTAGGTCAGAGTTTAGGCATCTAAAAATAAATTTTCTTTATCCTAAGTGAGACAGTCCTCATTCCCTTTATACTCATTGGAGAAAAATAAGCATGCTCAGAAACCAGATTTTATCTTGTTTAATGTCTTCAGTGAATTGTTCTGCTTGGTTACCTGTTCTTCATCATTGAATATAAAACACATCAAGAGGGGCTAGCTTAGTCTTTGGACATCCCTAGTAAGATTTAATAATCTAAACACAGGCTTCTAATGTCATTTCAAATGAGCTAATGTATCTGACACCTTTGTTGAGCTGGCAGAAATGACCTACAGAGTACCCTTGATCTTTTGAAGTGCATCTGGAAGCTGGGTGCGGTACGCCATCATATGTAACATGGCACTAGATGACTTTTTAGGAAACGGAATCCCACACTGGGGAAAGGTTCAGCTCCAGTTAAGGCATGATGGTTAGGTATTTATACACAGGGGTCTGCATGTGATCACAGACACTTGAACAATCTTTATAGACAATGGAGAGCTAATGAGTTTGGTCACTGAAACCCAGAGTACAAATCATCTTCCTCTGGAGTAGAGACCTCAAGTAAAATTTAGTAGCCTAAACAAATCTCTAATAATATTTTAATGTATCAGATCTCCCTTGTAATCACTACCATGACTTTTATTACACTTGAAGGGAAAAACCGTAAGTTCACACACTGAGCTAATACAATGAGGTATGGCAGCAAGTTCTTTGCTAGGAGAATTTTCAAATTTGAAAGTGCGACTGCAACTTGGATCTGATTCTTCTGTGTAGTTTGGATGATACACAGAAACTAGATCTCATGAGAAAGTTTCTGTACTTTTTGATAATGAAATTATCCAAATATGGGTGTATTTTTATTCAGTGCTATGTATAGCTAACTGCTTACTTCATTCAAATCCCCCAAAATATATGCTTCCGTTAGCCAGTTAGTTGCTGTGATGTTACAGACTAGTATCCTTACTGAGGATATATTGCTATTTTTTTTTTTCTAAGATATTTATGTATTCAGAATCCCTCTGAACATTGAAAGTTTTAGATTATGAATATGGATTAGCTTATGCCTGTGTAGTTTTGGATTCATCTCACCTTCACATTTTCTCAGTTTGATCACTGGGTTGATGACAGTTTATTTACTAAATACTTATACACTATCAGCTTAGTATTTTCCTATTTTAAGGAAAAGTATTATAGAAAATAAGTCACTTTACTATTTCCTACTGTGGTGCTTGTTCCAGGTTTGCCACGTGAAACCATGAAATCCAATGTATTCATAAATATTTATTTTTGATTTTTTTTTTAGTTTTCAAGGGATTTTAAAGCTGATTCAAGAAGTTTAGGAAATTGAGATTTACCTGTAGAGATAGTCAAATCCCACTCCTAACTGAACTATGGAGTCCATGAGGGCTTAAATTGCAGCTAGTGGCATTTAGGACAGGTGTAAGGAGTAAGGGTAGTTGATTATAGAAATATATTACCTAAGACAGGTTGTGGAATTTATATCATGCAAGCCTTTAACAAAAGGTTAAACAAATGTGTGTGTGGAGTACTACAGCTATAAGTTACTCTTTTTTTTTTTTTTTTTTTTTTTTTTTTTTTTTTTTTAGGAGATGGATGAAATCACTCTTCAGCACCTTTTCCAGTCATTTTCTTTCAGACTATATGAAACAAATTGCTTATTTACCTTCCCTAAGTGAGGGTTGCCAATTAATTTAGAAATAAGAGACAGAATATAGAGATTTTAGACTAAAAAGATCAGTAAAAGGTGTAACAAGCTGTAACTTCATTTTACAAGTGTGATTACACAGAGAGCATGTAAACCATGATCATTGTTCCTCTGAATTTAGGCTTGGGATGATGGTTTTAAAATATTAGCACTTACCACAGGAGAACAGAAGATTCTGTCATCAATACTAAAATTCTTTATGAGAACAAGCACACTATGAACATGTTCAACAATAGTATTCCATGACTTTTCCATGAGCAGCCAATGCCACTCTTGTCAAAATTCATATTACTGTATAAGCCAGATTCTGCTGTCCTTACTATCATAGTTAAGAACCACACGTTCTCTATGTCATAAATAGTATGCACACCAAACGTCTTCTTGTTAGCACGAGCAAAGCCAGCTGGATATATGTTGTGGAATCTTACCCTGGTTCTTTTGAATGAAAAATTAATTCTTATTAAGTAAATCATTTACAGATAACTAAATCTGAATTTGTGAACCTGAAAGTTAACAATGATTCTCCTTTGCAAGAAAGAAACAGTCTGGGAATTTGCTCCACTATACACAGCTGAGGTGGAGTTATACCACCTAAGCATCTGCCCTCTGGTAATCCCTGCTATCAAAGTAAATTGGAAAGTTCAAGTCCATTTTAGACAATAATGATTCTACTGAGAAAGTGAAATTCCAAAAGAATAAGGTTTTCTTGAGAAAACTCTGACTCTAACGTTGGAAGTTTTATTCCATGGGTCAAGAGTGAGACTATAGCTATGGAGGAAAAAAAAATTCTGCACTGTTTAATGTCACTTAATTCACAACTAGCACTCCAGCTCTAAACTATTACATAATTAATGGCATATGCATTGATACATGCATTGACATCATTAAGCTGTGGTGGTCAACACACACCAAGGTTAGATTATTCTGTTCTGCAGATGGAAAAACTATGGATATTGCTGAAATATATCCAGGCAGAATGATCTTTCTTGAAGATATCTCAACATTATTACTGTGTCAATAAAAATGGTAAAAAAAAGTATCTAAGAGGAATAGTAATAACTTCTGAGTTACTGTTGCCAAGTATGAACTCAGAAAAAAAATGTGACCCTAATATGAAATGCACACTAAGAACCATACCAAAGCAATAATATACAATTTAAAAAACCAGGTTCCCTTACTCCTTCACTTACTCTTTTAAAGTCTTTCCCTTGCCAATCAGTATTACTTTAGTTTTATTTAGATGGAACTTCAGCTAATTCACACCATCCATGTAATTTTATCACATCTGTCAAGCACTGTAAAGCACAGAAATTTGTATATATAGGTTTAATGAAAAGCAGATGAAAACTTTATGATATTTTTAATACTATTAATATTTCTAGCAGGATAGCTATTTTTTTTAACCTTTCTGTTTTGATAGGTCTGTGCCTATCTGTCTTTAACGGGTCTATCTGCTTGTTCTCTGGGAAGGTACTTGTGTGATTATGCTAGCCGTAAATTTAACAGGGCAGGTGACAGACTGGCAATCTGCAAGATATGCATACCAGTCTACACTGGGCTGGAGAACAACTGCACATTAACACCAGGAACAGGGACCAAAGAGAGAGAAGAATCCCTCAGGCACTGCTGTAAGGCTCCACTGTCACTCACGTATCTGCATAGCTAATGGTATCAGTGGTTGTTGACAGATATAAAAGTTTTAGTTTGGACTCTCCACTTTCTTTTCAAGAATGACACTATGAATTGGAAGTTATGGTTCACTTTTCACTGCTAAGGTACCTTTGTTGCGACTGCACAGAAGGAATAGAAATTCTTACTTAAAGTAGAAGCATTAACTTGTTTAATTTGTGACTTCTTTTCCAAAACACATGCCAGTTACCACAAAAAACAAAAAACAAACAAACAAAAAAAAACCCCAACAACCAACAAACCAACCAACAAAAAAGCCCCAACCAACTTTTTCCTTGTTCTTTACAGAAGCTTGATTTCATATAGATTTAGGAGTGACTATTCCTAACTCTAAATTTTGCCTCTATGTAAGTTCAGCTGAGCAGAAAGATGTTTTAGTTTCTCTCCACAGAATCAGCTGCTGTTTTCTGGTATCTTCAAGAAAGAATTTTATCCTATGAACTATACAGATTATAAGATTTGTTTGGCTTGCAAGTGAATTCACGCTCAAAAGGCAAAGGCTTCTTTTAGCAGCTATCCCTGAATCAGTGGTGAATTTCTGGAATCCAATGCAAATTTTTGCAGTGAAAGCTAAATCACTAAGAAAAGGTGGATTTGAACGTCGTTGTCATATGAAGTTTAATTTTATCTTAGCTCATCACAACAAGCTCCTCTGAGGTGAAAATGCAACAAAATAGATACCTGAACAAAACTAGGGAGCAGTCACCTAATTCTTTTTAAGAGAGCTCTCAATCTTCCTGCCAGTCTAATCTTCTGAGAAGAATTCTTTCCCCCAGCATAATTATAATCAATAATCTTATATGCTAGTGATATAAGTCCTGCACTATTGTTTATCTGTCTGCCTTTGGGATTGGAACCATATTGCACTTAGACTGCTGAAATTTTGTAGAACATCATTATTTGATGGTTTAGCCATCTGCCCTCATCCAGATGCTAGCATTCTCCTAGACTGATCTGTCACTGAATGAACACAGAAAGCACGGCAGTCTCTGGAACCGATTTACTGTGAAGCACTGTACACTAGAGTTTGCTAGGTCAGCTTTTTCCTCCAAAATGTTGTGCATATTCATTGCTTTTCTGAATATTTTGCCTAAAATGCTATTAGGAACTTTTTTTTTTTTTTTTTTTTTTTTTTTTTTAATTCATGTGAGGATTGGCAATTTTTGAGGCAATAATTCCATTTATTCTGTAGAAATGCTGCTGTCCCATGTCCCTCAGATGAATGCCACCCTTTCGATCCTGTCCCAAACTGTGAGAAAATATCAACAGTTATTGTACAAAAGTTCAAGAGAAGATCTAGAGATGAGTACTTTCTATAGTATTTCAGATTTTTCTTCTTTCTTATGCATCTTCAGGTTTTATCTAGTTGTGAGAACATCTGCAGTTCCTTTGGGACATTTTTTCACTGAAGTAGGATGTTAGGTCATGTCTTTGAAATTTTTTTGGTCTGTACGTTTATTTCTTCAATATACTTTGTGGTCGTGGGTAATTTATTTTCCAGAAAAAAACCCAAATGCTTATAGATAAGCTTTTTATTTTGAAAAAAATGCAAAACATAAAAAAAAAAAAGGTTACCTAGGGTATTTGATCAATCTTCTTAAAGAAAAAAGAAACCTTTTGAGATGGATGAAGCACGCAGCTTTAACACGTAACAGAAGCCTTTCAACACAAAGAAAGACATAGCAGTACAGGGAATAGAGGATAGAGGAACTTACTTATTTCCTATGTTCAACTCAAGAGTTTCTTAATACATGGCAGCTGTCTGCAGACTATGTGGAAAGTCACGAAGGCTATGAATAGAAGGTATATTTAGAATTTAGGCTTATATATCAATAAGTAATTGCCTTAGAGATGTGGCTTGTAGGCCAAAGGATACAACTAATGATCTTAGGAAAAGAAATATCCGACTACTTTAATCATTAACATAGAGGAAGGAATAAATCTCATTTTCATGTAGTGTACTTAACTGTTATGATTTGTCAATGGTGGAGAGATTTGAATTGTTGAAGAGGCTGATGGGATCATCTCTATGCCTAGGTACTTAAGTAGTTCTCAGCACTGTAGTACGTGAGTGCCTCCCAAAT
This sequence comes from Athene cunicularia, assembly GCF_003259725.1. Lineage (NCBI taxonomy): Eukaryota > Metazoa > Chordata > Aves > Strigiformes > Strigidae > Athene > Athene cunicularia. Next base: position 41,147,724 of record NW_020799097.1, read on the forward strand.
ATTCAGAAATAAAATAATTGCCCATATTTTTTCTATCTGATTTAAAAAGAGATAACCTGAGTATTAGAAAAGGAGGAGTTATATGTGTCTGAGTAGATGCTAATATGTGCAAAAACTATTGTATCCTCTCCTCCAGAAATCAATGATTTTTTGTTTGCTTCCTATGAAAAAGGAACCACAGCAGAACCACCAATAAATATAGAGAAAAATGAGGAACTGCTGGCTGAGGAAAGTGAAGGATTAAAGTACATTTTACCAGCAGCAAAATTAATTGAGATACATGGAGAGTGAGAGTTCACATGGTTAGTTTTAGTCAGTGGACTTTCTGGTGTTTATCCTAGCAATAAAAGAAGATAATAAAAATAAGGTATCTGTATGAGACAGAGGAAGTTATCACCAGAGGAAGAGCTACACCGAATATGGATTTAACTAAATAAATCAAAAATAGATTTATTTTTTCTGTCTCTCTGGTAAAGCATTATGGTGCACTAAAAGATATGTTTTAGTCATGGACATGTTGCCTGGCAAGTAGCCCACATAGAAGAAAGTGATGGACTTACCCTGTTCTATTGCTACAGTTGTTTCTTAGAGAACTGAAATATAACTAATTTTCATAATCTTCTACCCTGCTATTGTTTATTAATATTGAATAGTATTAATTGCTTTCTTGTTCATTACTATATATTCACCTTGAGAGAAATCTGAAAGCAGAAAGCAAGATTTCTGGTATATGGAGTGAGCATAAACTGAAACAGAGTGAACCTTTCTCCTTTTCCTATCTCTTCATGTGTTCTCATACTTGTTTCTGCCACCTCATACATTTACTTTGTGCATAAACATCATGTTGACTGTGTTGCATGTTGCATAATGTTCACTGCTGGGTTAGAGGCTATCTCTCATGCTGTGGGTCTGAAGGGAAAAGAAGGTAAAAGTAAAAATTGAAAAACGGATTGTCAGACTCAAACTTGCATCAATTAGCATGTATTTGATACTAATGCTAAAACTGACCCACATGTCCTTTTGTTGAGTTTAGGAATACTATACACACATGTAAAATTTTATTTGTTGGCTTAAGTGTAGGTTTGGGTGATCTTGAAGAGATGGAAATCATAAATTGATAGGGAAAAGAAGGAAACACCAACTGCCACAAATTCACAGAGAAAATCTTAACATAGAGATACCATAGCCCAGATACACCATGCACTCCTAGTGCTGTAAATTAGAACAAACTTGAAAACTTAAATCAGTACGAGCAAGGCTCTTCCTTAGGCACCTTCTCTTTGGCTGGCAGACCCAATAATGGATGACGCCTAAGGTTTCTGTACGCTCTCTTTTGACCCTTTACCTCTCTGTCCATGGACAGCAACTATAACTGGCTACTTTCCTCCACAGCAACATTTGACTTCCATTGGATAGTCTCCAGCATGAAGAATTGAAGGTCCAGAGGCACTTTTTGACTTAAGTTACCTGTTTTGCATTGATTTCCTTGTCTGGTTGTAATGGCTCTTGGGTCAAAATACTCCTTTTCCATATAGGACTCTCTCACCTTTTTTACCTCTGCAGGTGAAGTACTCGTTTTAAAGAACTAAACTGCATAGCAGGTGACAGAGATGCAACAGCAAGACAGACATGAGGAGCAGGCAGAAGCTGAGGATACTGCTGAGCTGCATTCTACATGACAGTACTGACATCTTTGCTTTGTTACGGAGTGAATCTCAGGCTCCATAAGCCTCATTGCATAAATGGGTTTTGAGAAAAAATACAGCTGAGAGGAAGCACAAAGGAGGAGGATAAAGAAGTGTGATTGTTCAGCTGGCAAAAATAACTGTCACATATGAATAAAGTTTAATGTTAAAAGGTCCTGTTAAAAACTTTCCCAGAAGCATATTTTCATGATGCTAACAAGCAAGAGCAGCTTGATAATTATGAGTACCCATGTTAGTTTATATTTCATGTTTCCTCTTTTTCAGCAAGGCTCCTGCTTTGTTACAAAACACCCTATTTCTAGTTCCAAAAATTTCCTCAAACTTAGGTCAGGAAACCTCCCCTGTTATGTTCACATCTTTTCTCTTTCCACCTTTCATCACCCACCATCCTGTCCTTCACTGCTTCCTACTCATATCATCAGCAGTGCTATCAACAGGCTTCCCACAGTCATCTGTGGTTTTATTCAGGTTTATTTATTTATTTATTTATTTATTTCATTGTATCTGCTTGATCTGATGGACTTTTTTTTCCTCTGCTGTGACCTCTTTGCCTACCCCCTCATATCTTGAACCCCTTTTGTACCTTGTTCCAGTGGTTTCAATTTTTATTAGGACTTTGTTGTCTCTGTCCTTAGGTGGCCTTCAGTTCCCAGCCATCAACATAAGATTTACCATTGATTCTAGGCAGTCCCTTGGAGCTGCAGATTTCTGAGGTCACAGATTTGCAGTTTCTCAGCTGCATCCCCATCTCTAAGGCTTCAATTTGTTTCCATTGAAAAAAAACATTACACTAGGGATCTGAGGTGAACTGATATTGGATTAATGTCACAAACAGACTGAGGTGAACTGACTTCAGGGAAAATTTAGCCATAGTAGCCCAAACTCACTTTTAAATCTGATTGATGATAAAGTGGTGGCTCCATTTAATGAAGAATTCAATGTGCAATGAGGGCATAGTTCTACAAATAGCACTAAGGAGATGCAGAGCTCAATGGATTAAGTCAGTTATATCTTTCCTTGTGTACAGTGGGGAATATGTGCCCTCTGCAAGCTCATTTTATTGAAGAATAGAGGAAAGTTTTATTAACTTTTTATTTAATTTAAGTAGTGTCTTTCTCCAGGAATAAAAAGAAACCTTCCTCTTGGTTGAGGAGTTTCAAATGAATAAGTAGAAATGCATAGAAAAAATTAGGTGCAAGAAATTGAAATGTGTTGATTAAAATATAGAGAAACTTTCCATCTCCAATACTTGCTCTTGGTATAGAAAATGGCAATATTTACAGGGGAAAAATAAGAGGATCCCTTAAAGTTATTTCCTCACTTTCCACATTTTTAGCTCTGATAAGGAGGAGTCCAGTAGCCATCAATTTTCTTCCTTTAAATCAGTTTCAGCAGCCCTGCTGGAGGCCCATTACACAGCTAACAATTGCTAGAGACTCTGAATAGTTCAGAGGCTTTTGGGCAAATGTATTTTTCCTCCTGACGAATTCTTCTTCCCTGTCTTATGAAGGGTAATATGAGCCCGACACAGCAACTCCATGGTTTTGCAGGCAGGTGTTTCTCCTAGGTGTTTTCTGCTCAGTTTATCCCTCCTTTTTGCTACCCGAATTATGAGAAAAAAGTCTGTTGAACTAAAAAAAAAACCTGGGAGTTGATGGTTTGGACTACTGGATGTGGTAGGGATCTTGTGTAGTCCCTAGGCTGCACAAGCCTGGGGTTCCCAGACTAGTTTCTAGACACACTCTATGCTATGTAATTTAGCACATCATTAATATTTTAAATGCAGTTTTTTCAGCCAAAGTTTTGTTTAAAAGCCAACACTTTTGGTCTCTGATCTTTGTAGATTCCCTTAAACAGAGTGATTCTCTCCTGTTCTGAGGGAAGGTCATATTGCTTGATACTAAAGTCCTATCCAAGATCTGCTGTGCCTTGGAAAATGCAATTGACCTTCTTTGAGAGGTGAAAATTGCCTTCTATCTCACCTAGAGTTGGGCTAAACTATTCAAACTTGCAACAAAAAAACCCATTACTCCTTGTCATTTGTAAGGAACTTTATTCCCCCGTCCCTACTTTTTGGCAAATGTACTGCCAGTGGGAAAAATAGCATATGAATATTTTTTAGAGTCTTTTTCAACCAATCACTATGGACATCTAATTACATTTGTCTGTCATTAGCTGGGAAGGAGAAGAGGACCTCAGTATATCCTGGTATTTGACAATTTTCCTGCTGTTTGGTACATTTCAGTTCAATTGCTGCTTTCTCTTACTTTCTGAATAAACCCCTTTTAACCAAGTCTCTCTTGAGCACATTGTAGCTAGCCCTAGGTGCCAATTTTAAGCCCTAAGGACTACTTTAAGGAGACTGATACGTGAAAAGATGTTCCAAGTCACTCCAGAAATGTACTAGTGAGTTAAGGAGTTGTGAATCGTGCCTAGTTGAAATAGTGAATTGGTCTGCAAATAGTTTATTCTGTGGTTTAGGTCGGGGCTCTTCTGATTTCAAGGGATGATGGGTGAGAGAAAAAAAAAAATTGCCTTTCTTGAACCACTTAAGGAAAAAATGCAGGTTGTGTCTTTTAACATTTGCAAAGTGAAACCGTTGCACCTGACTGCACCTCATAGAGCCGGCATTTGTAGTTTATTTGCCTGCTCTTGCTGCTTGTGTCATCGTTCCTTTCTTCAATTGCTTTTTCTGATCTTTGCATGAAGTTAGTGAACACTGTGTTCTTATGTTTCTGTATTACAGCTCTGTCTTTGCTCACCTATGAGAGGATCTTTCATTTAGTGAATTAGTTTTCAATGTGTAACATGTGATTACATACTGAGAAATAGTGGAAAGGGGTGCCATAGGCTTTTGGTGGTGCTTTCTCAATAAAACATTCTGAATTTTGTTGTTGTGTTTTCTCAAGTTGCCACATTTCTGTTCCCTGTTAAATCATAAAGTAAGAAAGTGGCCACTAAAAGGCAAGAAGGATTTGGAACAGTTTTTAGCAATTCCAGAAAGACCTATTGGATACATAGGCATGGTATTCAAAAGCATGAAAGCAGAATCAAGTTTTTGGTTTAATATATCAGATCTTCTCTGAAAACACTCATTTATCTGTTTTCTCACCAGAGAAAGTGAATAACTTATTCTTCGGTACAGAGATATTGAGAAAATACATGCAATATCTTATTAGTCAGATTCATGTTTTCTTTACAAGACCTATTACTTTAACAAGCCTCCTGTACTTTCCAAATGTCATGCCACTTTTAGAAATACGGGCTTTTATTAAGTGATGCAGGCTTTTATTAAGTGATATCTTGGAATGTAATTTGTGGAATTAAAAGATTGGCCCACTAGAATAATAGTTGGTATTACCAAAGAAAACTGAGTATATCTGAACATGAATATGCATATTGCTTTGTTCCCATGATTCTCAGAGTAGCCACACCCATGCACACTTTTTCGATATTCAAAGGTGCAGTGGATATTTACTGGATATTTATTGGATATTTACTGGATTTTATTTATTAGTAGATAACATGGACACTTTAAGAGGCAGTAAATACCACCACACAATTGCAAGATCCAATTTTCGGAAAAGGCATATACTGTTTAGGACTTTAGCAGAATGTCCTCAGATAATGATACCCTGACTTTTATTGGCCTACATAGTTGTTTTGTGTAGAGGTTGCTCTGCAATTGAAGCTTTTTTGTTTGGTTTGTTTTCTTTAATTTTCTTTTAATTTTTTTAAAGATATATTCCAGGTACTCTTAAACAGTTAAAAAGCATTAGGAAATATTTGCTTATCAATTCCAATTTTTGGTTGTTGCTTGTTCGGTTTTCTTTCAATGGACCCTGTGCTATGATCCTTTTTCCCAAAAGGATAATATATCTTAAGAGTTTTAAATAACAACTAAACATTGTGAAAAGTTCATTCAAAGCTGTGTGTTTGTGTATCAATATACCGCCTGTGTTCACAATGAAAAATAGAATCAGATTTTAACATTTATGGATATACGAAGCAGCACTAGCAGCAAATTAAATCAAGCCCGTGCCTATAGTTTAAGAGCAGTTGTAGAGAGAAAAGCATTTTAACCTTGGCACATTTGACCTCTGCCAAATGGATGTGAGACAAAATGCAGAAACACTGGCATACACTAAAAAATGGTTTGACTGCTGGGCAGGTTTAGTCAGTATACCAGAAAAAAAGAACAGTGGGGTATTATATGGGACAGAAGGGAATTAATCACAGTTATTCATACCCTCACTCAAAATGAAAACCCAGACTGGACACGATTCAGCAATGTACTGAGAATTTTGATACAAAACCATGACAGAAAACAATCAGGTTGATTTTGAAGGGGAATGTCAAGATCTGATTTTCTGATGGCATTACACCTGCTTACCAAGTGTAGTCACAAGCACAGTGCATAAAACTACTCTTTCCATGAACAAGGCCAGTATCTTGAGAGTAGATGCCAAATTTCTCCATTTCAGAGTAATTTTATAAATTCTGGAAACACTAGTTTATTGAAGTATATTAGTTTAGAAAATGTCAGAAAATCTAGAAGCTCTTTAGCAGTCATCTTCATCTTGCAAGCATGGGTATTCCTCATTTTTATGCTTCATCACTTACTAGATAAAATACAATTTCTAATACTCATGAGTACTGAAGATACTGAATGCTTCACAGTATGTAGTCTACAGTATTTGTACTTCTCATTCTAAGTACAGTCCTTAAAAACATCTGGATTTCTAAAGGATCAATGTTACTCATGAGTTAATATCTATGTTCAAAAGTAGTTTAGATGCCATAAGTTAAATATGCAATAGAAACTTTATGAACTGAAAAGCTTAAGTTTGCTGATGTGTGGTTTCCCATTCAAACCGTAGTGCTCTATATGGTGTAGGAAGAGGTACGTGTCTAAGCTGGTTTTCACAACTTTCTGTGCACTGAAAAGGCAGCCTCTGGAGAGAATTTCCTGGGCTAGCTCTGTTTTTGAAACCTGTTGAGGTTTAGGAGGGGCTTCCGGGTAACATTAGGCCATCAGCCCTTTTTCTCTTCTTCATCAGTGCGGGCTGAATAGCCTGACTTCCCTCAGACATTGCATTTCGAGTAACAGAAACTTGGGGGCATAAGCAAACCTGTGGATGTGTAAGCCCTTTGGTACACTTGGTACTCCTCAGTTGAGACACTGGTTTTGAGCAATCCACTGGTGTCTACATGGCAGACATATATGCCTTAAATCCTTCTTAGGCACCTATATCTGTATGTCAGAATCTATTTCACTCAACTTGACTATTTAAATGGTTATTTATGTAAGCCTAAACTGATAACTCTAGGATCCCCTTTTTGGCCAGTAAAGAGACATATGCTGAGGGCAATTACTCTCACTCTAGGAGATAGATAGCACAAGCTGCTCTCTGGAGATGCCTTATTGACTGAAGTGACTGGCTGAGGTTCTGAAGATGAACTTATACACATCAAAAGCAAAGAATTACCCGTAGGAACTTAAGTGTCCTTGAAGTCAGTGGGATTTGGATTCTGATGGTGAAATCTCAATCCACATCAAAATTGAATTCTGAAGGAAAAAAGCCTATTGACATTACTGAGGCCAGGTTCTGAGTCTAAGAGCCCAGTGATATGCCTGCAGCACTGACAAAGGTGCAGGTACAGATGGTGTCAGTGTAACTTTCTTGTTTTACCAGCAGCAGCGTGCTTGCAACTGCCTGGAACTTACTGTGGGCTGAAAAATCCTCCTGCAAAGCTGAGGTAAATTTGAGATGTTAGCATGTCCTGAACTCTGTACTTCTTTAGCAAGGCCAGATAACTCAAGGAAATAAATAGACAGCAATCCCCTACAGACTGCCCTTTCCACACATTTGTATGAATAACAAACTTTGCAATCCTGGGAAGACAAATGAGATAGTGTGTCCCTATCTTGTATGAGTTTTGTTGTATTTCATTTATCAGTTTATGTTAAGTGCTACAGAACATATAGATACACGGGAAGAGAAGCACTGTTTTTACCTAAAGGGTTAGCTTTATAGGGGATGCAAATCTATGTGCATTGATTGACACTCAGGGTCCCAAAGACTTCAAAGGCTGTAGTATCCTTTCTGATAGAAGGTCACAGAGAAGAAATCTTTAATGCAGTTTAAAATTTCTTGAAGTCCAGAGGCATTTTTGATTTTCCACTGTTCTGAATTTGATGTGGGCACTGTATTAATTGCTGCAATCCTCTGTGAAAGGTAACACTCATGCATCCATGTTAGTGTTTTCAGATCATTAGCTGACACTTCTAGCCTTAGAATATTACTAAAATTAGAGAACTTTAACATAACTTAGTTATTTTTTCTCTTGAGGACTCTGGGATATTTACTCAGTAAGTCCCTGCTGGGAGGTTCCTGTAATCTTTGACTGCTTCCTCTCTCCAATAGCAGCTCTGTCTGCAGTTTGATTGGCATATGCCTTTCTGCCTCTCTTACTTTGGGTTGTCATTAAGACTTACACATTTATTTGAGACTATTTTGAGCTTCTTTGCTATCAAATTCATCTCTTATTGGGATACTGGGATCCCAAGAGTTTCCTGAAACCATCAGCTCTCTGAAGATCTAGAAGTACACATTTGCTTTGTAGGCACCTTGACCTCCAGTCTTTTTAGCCTTAATTTGAGACATGTAGTAACTATTCTAAGGCGTATTTTGAGCAGTCCTGCCTCCTCAGCACTTGCCAGGTGATGTTGTCATAGGAATAGGTGGAAGCTGATGTGTATACTGTCTCTGTGGCATCCGAGTGTATGCCCAAAGCCGGAGGTGAACTAGGGGTATCCCTCTTTAGAGTCACATCTGAAACTTGGGGATGCTCCAGAAGGAGGATAGGAGAAACAATTGATAAATTTCAACACATGTTGCCTGAAGGTAATGGCCTCTACAGCAGCCAGTGCAATTAATGCTTATAAGAAGGAATGAGTTATGGATATCTCATTGGATATTTTAGAATAAAAATGATGAGAAATTGCCTTGATGAAAGTTGCATCTGTTGAAATGTTTAAGTGTAAATTAATTTTCAGGTACTTTTTTCATGGAAAAGAAATTTTTTTCAATTTAACTTAAATGTTTCTGTCTTTACTTGGTACAGTTTTTAAATATTCAAAGAGGTGTTCTGGTATTTTTTAACTCAGAAAAACTGAAGCTTCATTTATTTGCATTACTAACCCTGAGAAAATCAAAGTAGTACTCTGGGAAAAAGAAATACAGAAGAGACTATTGCTTGAAGATGTTACCTTCATTTCTATTACTTGAATCCAAAATTTAGGCAGTTATCGCATCTATAGGTCCTCTATCATCATGATGATGGAGAACTCTTTACCATCACTAACATTTGGCTAAGAGGTTGCAAGATTTTCTTTCAGATATAAAATGAACTATACATTAGTTTGTCATTGTATGAGTGGATTACCACAGAGCGCTCTTTTTGGCAAGTTATTATAACGATTTGCTGCAGAAATTTGCTATAATGCTGTTGTAGTATAACAGAGATGGTAGAGATGTGTAACTCTCACTGTGTAGAACCGTTTGACCACCAAGCAGCAAGAAGGTCTGATAGATGTGTTACCAGGGGATTAATTCCAAAATACCTCTTAAGGGAATTGTGTCTAAGGATGTGTAGACATAGAAATACCTGATACCTGTCAGAGTTGCTAAAAATATTCTTATTGATGTCAGATTTCACAATGGTTTGATTCCCTATGAAAGTCTGAGTGACATATTTGCTACCCAAGTGAATCGAGTGCCAAATACTACCAGGGCTAGTGATAAATGAATTTGCCTTTCGAATGGTAATCTTTCATGCTAGCTCATAGGCCAGTGCTTAAGGCAAACTATTTAAAACACACTTCACTTCATATGACTCTAACAACAACACACAAGTAAGAAAAATGACTCATAAGCTTTTCTTTTTGACATATGTCTCTTTTTCACCCATATAGAAGACATTTAACAGGCCATTGCATCAGGAATAAGAGCAATTTTATGCAATAGATCAGTTTTCCATATAATTATTCATCCAAACAAAGATAATTTAGTATGTGTATATGTATAGTATATTATAGATGTATTATTTTCAGAGGACATGTTTGTGATTTCTATATTTGTATGTGTTTGTGTTTGTCTAGCATTTTTTATATTTCTTTATTTTTCAATATAGACATATTTTATATATTAGTTGAATATAAATGACTTTGCATATATGCTTTAATAACTCCTGAAACGGATTATTTTTGCAATTCACAAAACTTTACAGACAAGTCACATCTAGGTTTTGTTACAGTAGAAATCAGTGCCTCTCCACTGGAGTCCCCAGCCAGATTCTGTCAGCTAAAGTTCTGGTGTGAGGAATTTAGAATTAGGACAATTCTATGTGCTTTGAAAAATGTAATATCATGATGGAACTGGAGTGCCTTATTTGTTAAGTCGTAGTGTCAGTCGCTGGTAAATGGAGTAGGTTACTCTCAGGAGGCTGTACAGTGACCTATTGTCTGTGAAGAACATTTGTGGTCTCAATTTAGTTTGAAAAAGGAATTGACTGAGCAACAGTTACAACAAAAGAAGAAATTCAGTAGCATATAGTAGTGTTGTTTTTTTTTTTTTTTACCCCCCCGTAATACTTAAAGTACTTAAAAATATATTGAAAGTTCGATGAGATTTCCAAAGCTGAATGCAAATTTGAAGATCCCATTGGGTTATGAAATGACAATATCTAATATACTGATTTGTTCAGGTAGGACAGATGAATTACACTGAAATTTTTTGCAATCTGGGCTTTTATTTCAATGTAGTATCTTAGCTCTAGCTCATCCCCAATGAAGGGAGGAACCTTAGAAATTATCACTAAACAGAATATTTTGTGTCTCTTGATACTAAAAGGAAAAAGTAATATGTGAGGGGAAATAAACAAATCTCAGTATCTCCTTAGAATTATTTCCCAATGTACATTTTTTTAACTGTCTTTGTAGTCTTCATTTTGTGGCCTGATTCTTCTTTATTTCCATTCTCTCTTTATCTTTTATGTTTCTTATCCCTTCATTTTATTTAAGTTTCTTCTCCACTGCTCATTCATGCAGCCAGATGTTTCTTCCATATATTCCTGTTTCCTCAAGTGCCTATTTTGCTTTCAAAGCCCTTATTCTACCCCACACCATTCCTGAAATAAACTCAGTCATCCCTTATTAGACAATGCTGCTACTGGTCCTGAGAGGGAGAAAATAATCTATACAATACATGTTTACCACATTATAGCATACACAGCCAAGGTTATAAGAATATGAGGGTTCATCCATCCCCAAAAAAGACAGAGGAGAAAGAGACCAAGAAATAAATTTTATTTGTCTAACAAACGATCATTAAGAAATAATTTTAAGACTCAGACAATAATTTCCCGGTGGCTGGTTGTATGCAAAAAAACCCAAACAAGAAATCGTGTTTTATAGAAAATACCAAGTAGTTGTATATGACAATGTGAATCAAGAACTTGGGGTGCTAGGAGAGTACAAATTAAACATTACTGAGCCATTATGCTGTCTATCGTGATCAGAAAAGTCTAGAGATACTTAAAGAAAATTACTAATTTACTTTTTTGTTTCCAGTGTCTGTAGAAACACTGTACATTTGAAATACAGTCTTCATGTTTCATCAAAGTGCATATACAAAGTATGGTTGTATAATCACTTCCATTTAATATTTTACAAACTTGGGAACGACTTCTCCTTATAGGACTGCAAAGGATAGTCAGAGTCTATAGGGCATGAACCATCACTCTAACTGTCCAACGTTGCCTAACGTCAGAGGCACCTGTCACTCCCCACTGTTTACAGAATGCAGGTTCTTAATTTCCTATGTTTCTAATTGTCTAAAATTGACAATGTGACTATTCCCTTCTCCTTCCTTTACTCTTCACTTGATTTTGCTACAATCATGATAAAAAAATGAATTAATTAGAAGCCCAGTCTTTGGATGATTGCACATGACATTTCATATGCAAAATAAATTGCCTTGTATATTGTAATATACACTATTAAGCACTTCTATTTTAAGTGTGCATTGTATAGGATAGAGTGTAAAGAACTGCATTTAAAAAATATTTTCCTGTAAGAAAGTATATATCTACTGCAGCAAAGAGAAAATACATATAATTTTCAATACACTGTTTTATCCATCTTGTATACTACATAAACGTTAGAGTTCCTGATTGCTCATTCTGTTCATTTATATTGCTTTATTTTAAAAGAATTAAATTGGTAAGTTGACAGGCTTAAGGAACTGCAGGACTGCAAAATGACATCTGGAGGACACGGTCCACTACTTTGAGACTATCTTGAGTTAGACTATTGCCTATCAGTAGAGTACCAAATAACGTACTGACTCAGTGAGAAATGCAGTGTGCACTCTTAGATCTTGCTTCACAGGAAATGATAGAAATTATTATAAAGCAGATTTTCTCAAGTCCTAGTAGAATCTTAGAAACTCTTATTACAGGGAATTCCAACTTCATCGAGGGTCCAGCTCTGATGCATTATGTTTCTGAGTTCCTATTATTGCTTTTGTGAAACAGTTTAATATGAAATAGCAAAATAGCATGCAGTCATATTTATAATGAATAACACTGGCAAAGCAGTCATGAGCAGCTGCTGTTTTATAAAAGATCTTTTTGTTGTATTTATATATATATATTTTTTTATCTTTGCCCGTTGAACTGTCTGTAACCAGCAGAGTGGAAAATAACTCTCTGAAAGCTTAGATTCAGAAAAAGAGTCTGTAAGGCTTCTATAAACTATAAGAACTTGCAAACAACATTATTTAAAAAAAAATAGTTCTAGATTCCTGGAAGATGATGAAATTCCTGGATTTGTTTGCCAAATACTAAACTTTTTGAGAGAATATCTTTTTCATTTAGATGCTCAGCCTGTTCTCTGAGTATGGAGCATATGAAAATTATACAAACATATCACCATTCCTGACTTACAATGGAATCTGTTTCTTTAGTCGTCAGTATGCTTGCAGCAGCAATCTTCCTTCATACATTTCCTGCATGAAAAATGGTTTCTTCTGATCTGTTGTTCTTGAATTTCTATTTATATCTGTCATTTTATAATCTATGTAAGAAAATTCTCTGGTAGAATTCTTTGTGGTATTTAAAGATTTTATACTTGTCAGTTTTAATCTTTTCCATCTCTTCTATTTCATGGAGTGAGGAGGTAGGTAATTTTTTTTATTCGCATTTCTTTCCTTCTCATCAAGGGATTTGTAAACTTGCAGCCTCACATAGTTCAAACTGAAGCTTTTCTTAGTAAAGGTTACAACTAATTTAACTCACAGACACCTGTCTTTGTTGTCAATAACTTTGACACAGAACATGGGCTGGATAATAATATGGTTGTTTGCTTATAAAACAAAGAAGAATGTTATCAAAGTCTTTAAGAAAAATTGCCAAACCTTTCTGAAGCTAGTTCATTAAATCTGTACACATATAGAAAAGAACTTTGTCACTGTCTGCTTCCAAATATACCTTTTTGTCCATATTGTATGAGTTGCAAATCAATAAGCTTTACTGTTAAATGTAAACAGCAGTTTTATCTAGTAGTCTGGGGTGGGAATTTCTAGGAAGCAATTTATCCCAACTATCTTAACACAATCAGACAAATCTCCTTCTAGAATTACCCTTATCCTTTCTGTGGACTAGTGAGGAAGAAAGATTAATCCAGTCACCTATCTTTTTAGTTGCATAAACTAAGTGGAAATTACTCCTACTTAATATGTTTTGTGGTGAGAGAGGGAAGATGAAAGATCCATCCTGAGGAATTTGGTCTCTAATAATTCTGTTGAAGATGTCATTGTGCCTATGATCCATGATTATCACAGGATCACATGAGCATGGTTTGATCTGAGGAAAGTTAATCAATGGGAATAATGCAATTATAAAAAGGATACTGTGTACTAATAAAAAGAGGTGTTATTCTATATGTACAAATATTTTTCATTTACCCAATACACTGATAATGAAAAAGAGATTTGCAGGTAAGTAAAAATGTCATTTACACACACATTAAATTTCCCTCAAACTTCCCCAGCAATGTAAAGGCTCTTAGTGCAAATGAGAAGTAGGCTCCAAAGAGCTTTTCACATAACAATTGTGGTTCATACCACATTGCTACTACTGCCATTAACAATGAGAAGTCAGATGGAACTGTGGGAGATAAGTTTTGTAAATCAAGACATAAGTACTGAGCAGTGGATACCCGAAAACCAAAGCGAGCGCTGAGATGACACCCTCAAGTAGCACAGGACATCAATGTTGTTATGGCATTAGCAGTCCTAACTTCTACCTGCCAGCACTCCTGAGCACCTCTGTACCAGACTGCCCAGCTACTGAAAAAAGGCACTGGAAAAATCCTTCCTAATAAATCAAAAATGGACTGAAAGCATACTGGCCTCTTTGAACGCCCAAATCCTTCAAAGATTATATTTTACACATGAGATTTGAAGCACCGTCACCCAGTATTTCCTTACATTTTAAGCTGCCTAAAGATTGTATTGCATTAAGTGTTTGATCTGGAGCTTTCCATACCAAGAAGCTTGGAGTTTAATAGACAAAAGGAGCAAAGACAAAATGTGAAGGCTATGTATGGGAAGAGGATGGGACAGATGTGGAGGCATGAGACAAATCCTGGGCAAGAAGTTTTTGTGGAGGGACAGAAGAGATTTCAACAGGGTGTCCAGAGCCTGTGAGGTCTGTGCCAATGTACTCTTTGGGTGATGCTAAGTAACTCATTTGCAGAAAGTTTTTCACTTCTCTATCATTAGATGCCTAGTCTAAATCCCTGTGAGTACTTGTACTACAGGTACTAAGAAACTACAAAGTCAATTTATGAAACCCTAAAACTCCTAAAACCCCATGTGTTTAAACTTATTTTATTTCTAATGCTCTAAATCCACTAGTTTACTTGTGAAACCACAATATTATATGTATGAATGCAAAGTAGGATTCATGATTCAAATTTAAGAATATAGTAGCAACAGTTTCATGTCATAGCTGGTCCTACAGAAATGGGCTACCTCTTAGGGCTGAAAGCTTCTGTCATTATTTATTATACTAATTGTTTTTCTCTGACATAAAGGAAGGAAGACTACTTTATTGAAAGCTTTTTTTTCTGTATTTTTAGGGGGTGTTGTTTTTTGTGGGTTTTTTGGGGGGTTGTTTATTTTCTTGTTTTTGTTTTGATTTTGTTTCTCTGTGAAAATTAAAAGACTCTGCAAAACAAGAAATAAAAAGCAAACAAACATTACAGTTAAATGTACTCCCTGGACACAACGGGAGAAGTGAATGAGGTGAGCTGTGTAGATGACAAGAGAGAAGGAATGAGTGAAAAATTCATGTGGCTAAGGGATCTCTTCGGATATTTGTGAGTGAACTTCCAGTAGACAGTAGGGGATCCCAAGGAATGAGGCAGCTCTCATACATAAAAATTAAAAAAAAAATAATTCTAATTGGTTTAAATAGTAATGCTGAAGTGAGTCACAGACAACAGTAAGAGAAGATACACGTTAAAGGGGATGGAAAATAGAGAGGTTACTCAATTTTCTCCCATGTGATTTAAGTTACAGTAACAATCTTGCAGTTAAATTGTTATGATCAGGGGACATAGGCTATGTTTGATTTCTCTTTCCAGGCTTCCTAGAAGTTTCATGAATTAATTTCATGAATTTGAAAACAGAACTCT
Organism: Athene cunicularia; assembly: GCF_003259725.1. Taxonomy (NCBI): domain Eukaryota; kingdom Metazoa; phylum Chordata; class Aves; order Strigiformes; family Strigidae; genus Athene; species Athene cunicularia. Next base: position 41,163,195 of record NW_020799097.1, read on the forward strand.
ACCTTCACCACAGTGTTTATGAAAGAGATGGTGTTCTCAGAAGTCAGACACAATAAGCCTTTAATCTGTTAAAAATAAAACAAATCAAGGAAATTTGATGCTCACATACATTTAATAATGTAGAGGTAAGAATAGTCTGCATTATCTCAAAAAAGGGGACTTTCTGGACCTTCAGATTAGCAAATTCCACAAATCTGAGACCTTGAAACATATGATATTAAATGTATACCTGCACACCTTATCCAAACAGGAGGGAACTGCTTGCCTGAAATTCAGAAGCTGGGCTGATTTTCTGATCTTGGTTTAAAGGAAGAAATGGAGTCTCTCAGAGCACAAGCATTGGTCCAGTAATTATGGAATGGGCATTTGTCTGTTTCATTCTATCTTCTTCTATAGGAGGTTTTATACTTTGTATAAATAACCAAGCAGGAAAGACATGGACTTCATTTTCCCTCATCCCATGTGGTATATCAAGCAGAGGCATAGATAATCAATCTTTTTTTCACTGACCCAAAGAATACTTAATTTTAAATGCAAAATAGAACAGTTCTGGCTGGGGAGGTTGTCAGCAATTCCCAGAAGACAGTTCACTACATCTGTGTGTGGTCCTCTTTCCTCGCCCAAGGAAGAGCAGCCCTTTCTTGTGCTGAGGCAAGCAGAGCAGGAATATAAATCTGAGATCTCTATGTCCCAGATAAATGCTCTAATCCTTCTCTCTGAAGAGAGAACACTTCCCCAAGTATTATGGTGTATGTCTGTCTTTCCTCTTTTCTGGAGAAATGAAGACTTATTCACCTAATATCAGTATAAGGAAGTAAGGAAGTACAGAGATGGCTTTCTTCTCAGAGAACCTGAGTGTGATCAGGTCACTACTTATACACACAATTCCCATCTCTTTTTCATGCATTTCATTCCTGGCTTTCTTTGCAACCTCATTTAGTTAGTTTCCAAAGATGAATTTTCACAGTGGTTTTGTGTGGGGACCCTCTTGTCTACAACAGTCACATACCCAAGTGATAAACCCTCATGCTCTGCACTCTGGTGCATGAAATGTCTCAAAGCATGTAGTCATAAACTGCTTGCCCAAGATTACAAAGTCTGCAGTAGAGTGGAAAACCCATTAAGCCTAATCATTAGCCTAACATTATTTTCTTAGTATATTAATAAAAAGTAATTTTATTAAGTTCTACGTCCTGCTAAAATATTCAGGACCCATTAAATGCTATTTTCAAATAGCAAAATACGTTGTCTTCTGTTACAGAAAAAAAATACATTTTAGTAATTTTGTCTTGCAAGACAGAGTTCTGGTCTACTCTATTCTCTATACCCAATTAGCAATCTGATCTGCATGTACCCACAATCTGAAGAATATGACAATGCTTTGATCTGAGACCAGCAGTTCAAGGCCATTCCATAAAAGCTGTATTCTGCTCTGAGTGTTAGGTTGAGGAAGAACAAATATTCCCTTGTTTCTTGCTCAATGAAGAGTTCCTGTTCTCCAAATAAAGACTCATTTTCTCTTGGTTGTCTGCCATGGTACTCTTTCTTCAGTAAAGTTGCCAGCTCTTTACTAAATGGAAGCAAAGGGATGTATTACCTATTTCTCCCACATCTAGTCACTGATAGCCCAAATGCTAACCGAGTAGGGTAGAACTGAACCTCTTACTATAGGTGGTGCTGTGAGGGGAGCATGTATAGCATGATTATTCACTGCTGTATTTTACAAGCATTTAGTTCTGTTGTGTATTAATTTAAAGCATCTGAACTGAACTTTTGAACTCTTTGCTATGAGTACACTAGAGGTATAAAATGTGTGTGTATAAGGAATATGTGGAGAGGTTTCTTTAGCATGTTTTGCAAAAAAAAGGCGCAAGGTGGGAGTTAACCCTAAGATTCTGCAGAGTTCGCCTCAAAACCAGACTTGAACTACCCCTATGCAGAGATGCCATAGTGTGAACAGGCTTTGTGGAATTGTTTTTGAGAATTCATTAAGCTTGTTACACATGCAGTAAATATAATGCAAAATGATATAAAGTCTGGTATATACAATAACATGTTCAAGTAAGTGATTAACTCCTCAGACACTTTATTTCTTTAAATCCGTTTACAGATGATTAAATTCATGGCAAAATATGGCCCACATAAATGTGACTTCCACAAATAAACTGAATATAATCAATGCTACTCCAACAGCTAACAGATTCATTTAACTTGCTTAGGCTTTAAAAAGGAGCTGTGATTAGTTTTTTCCAGTAAAATTGAAATACTGAATTATTTTATGACTTCTACACCAAGTAGATGAGGTTTGCTCTGTTCAAATTTCAGTGGGATTCTTTTGGAATTATATATGACATCCAAATTAATACTGGAAGAGTTCATCATGATTAATGTCATTACAACAAATGCTAAAGGGATTAATAAGGATTTCCTACTTGTTGCGAAGTGTAGAAGCCCTAGGGACTTTGCCATAGAAGCGCACTGGGGTGGCCTCATCTTGTCAGATCTTTTGGATTAGAGATATTAAATAAAAACATCTGTAAACTGCTACAAGATTTACATTCCTCCTTTCTGTTATAAATGACATTGCTAACTCTACTGCACTTCTGGGGCCCATTTAATTTAGCAGTTGCTTCAGAAAGCACTTCATAAAAAACATTTATTGAATTAATTGTGAGATTTCTAATACACTATGCATTTATAAGCTCGTCACCACCTGTAAACTCTTCTCCCAGTTGCCTTGCAGAGGCAAAACTAGAACATTTTATGTATCATTAAAGTGAAAATTCCAGTAGTCCTAATGCTCTGGTCTTGTCATACAGCACTCAGCAGACATGTCAAGAGTGAAGTTTGCTGTCATTTGACTTGTGCTTTCCTTCCAGTTGCCTCTTATAAATGGGGACCAAATATCCAAGATCCAAATCTCACACTTAATATTGCCTGGTTTTGACGTTTCAGCTATTTGAGATAAAGGCTACTGAATTATAAAAGCCATAGAAAGAAATTACACATGGCTAATCTTTCTCAGTAGTTACAACTCTTATTTGGCAAGAGTTCAAAGCATCATCCCCATGGTATAAGGAACTGTTTAGGAAGTACCTAAATCAGAGAGAAAAAAAATGCCCTTAGATTTGACAAACTTTCTGAGAGAACACCTGTAATTCCTTTTTAAAGAGAATAATATAATCATTTGTGTGTGTACATGAGGAAGAGGGAAAATTAAGCTACACTTTTTAAACCATTCCTATGTGGTCTGGGGGACTTCTCTTTGGAAAAGTACAGTCTTATTCTGGCAGTCCCCTTCTCTTTGGAAAAGTACAGTCTTATTCTGGCAGTCTCCTCCATACAGTTGTGAATTCAACACGGCTGCAAAAGATCCTTTTAGCACATAAAGATGATTTCTGAGTCTTTCTCTCCAGTGTATAATTATGCAGAAATGAATACCAGGTGTTTCAATCTCAGACTGTTTCATCCTAGCTGCCTTTTGTCTGGTATTTAATCCAGCTTGTTGTTTAAACTCCCTCTGATAAGTGAACAGGTAAGTATCTCCAGAGATTAGTAAATGTTACAGATTTTAAAGATCAGTGAAATAATTAACTATTTGGAGACTGTTCTTTTTCATCATTAATGACAGAGAGAATCTAGAGGACTTAGGCTACTGACTTAGAGGTGGTATTCAGCTACCTGAATATATGTAACTAATGACACCTAAAATGAGACATGCACAACTGGAGATCCTATCCTGTTGCGATATAAATTAGATTAAAATAATTACCATTCTCATCTGAACTGCTTTAAAGAGTTCTCTCATTTCAAGCCTTTGTTTATGTCCTGCTCTGGGCATTGGTACAATGAAAGAACTAAATCTGCTCAAGGATATTTTCCAAGTCCCGTTTTTATTCATGAGTAACCTTGTTAGGAGACTTGGAATAGCATTATTCCATTAGAAAAGCTAATATTCAGTATGAATGTAAAGATCTTATGGGAGAAAACAGTTAAATCCCAATGGGAAAACATGAACATCCAATCATATGAAAAACAATATGAATCAAAATATGTTCTCTTGAACTGTTCTTCTCCACCAGGAAAAAGGGATCGATTAACACTTCTGAATGAAGCTTTCCTGTGTTTCATTTCAGTATTTCTGTTGGCCTAGGCCTGGTCACTCCAAGATCTGCCTCAAGTTTTATGTTTCGAAATTAAAGCTATAGTAAAAGACACTGGCATCATATTTACCATATAGAAATAGCAGCTAGTTGTAATATCCTATCGATCCTAATGTGATATTACAGTTTGTATAGCAGTTCCACACAGTACAGATGTAAATGGTAAATCTAGCGGCCTGAACTGTTCATTCTTCCTAGGAAACTGCACTTGAGATGACACAATAAATCCCTTCACAGCCCCAGGAGCTAAGAAATGAGAATTATGACATATGAAGAACAAATATGGCCTTTACTGTGTTGTAAACGCACAATAAATTATATGGCTTTTAGTATGAGGTTGCATAAGGCTATAAGTACTATTTTATCCTACAAGTGTGAATGATGCCTGACATTTTGTTACCTCACTATTTGTGTGTAAATAAAACTTGCAAGTAAAATCAGATTTTTAAATGCTGTTGCTGGATTCTGTACAACACAGAAGCTTTTGCACAGGGTTCAACTTCAAAATAAGGAAACATACCATAAAGCAATCTGTCTTACTCATGGACTGATCAGTGCAAGGTTTGACTTAGTGTATGAGTTACAATAAGAGCTGGAAATCTGCTTCAAATCATATATTTGGGTGAGACAAGTAGCAGAGTTCGTGGGAGGAAGTAGGATAAACTTCTAGATTTGAAACTGTGGCAGCTGCACCTGCCTGATGAAAATAGGGCTTCTTGGCTGCTGAAGTGCAGCAGCTATTGATTACCTTTGCTCTCAGGGCTTCACGGTAGTTGGGGCTTTTGGCCAATGGGAGCCGCTATTGACTACAGGTCAGATTGGGTCTGGGTATAAATGGAGTCCCCTGGGGAGAAATTTTGAGCTTGTCCCCGGGAGCAGCACCCTGTGGTCGAGGACTCTCCCCTTGGGTCAGGACACTGCACAAGGAAACTCCTTGAAGTGACTTGGGTCAGGATGCTGCCCTGAGCAGGTCCTCAACGTTGAGAGCCCTCATTTTTTAGGTGAGTGACGGAGCATTTTGGGTTGTTATTAAACCCTAGGGAGTGGTGTTTTGTTCTGTGTTTTTGGTTGTAGCTAAACCCTATGGAGTTCTTTATTCTGTGTTGTGGGTTGTCAATAAACTTTAGGAAGTTGTTTTGTTCTCCTCTCACAGACATTTGAACCTGTAGTTTGTGGAGGGGTGGTTAATTGTGTTAACAATAATTTTTTAAATTTTTGGTGGTTGGTTGTTTATTTGAGAGCCTCCATAACAGAAACTTAGGAGAAGAGTTATTCTGAGGAATTGGTGGAAATATTTCAGAACCAACCCACAAAAACACAGGGTACCAGAACAATTCGGTTTTCAGGAGATAATGGGAAGTACTAGTTGATTTAGTATCCTCTACAGAATATAACATTAAGAGCTGGTAGCTAGCTCATCCATCAAGAGACTGGATTCTCTGGACTTGAATAGTAGGCAATACTTCTGCCTATGGATACTGTGGAAGGAAGGAATAGCATAAAGCAGGCAGGAATATTGTCAGTGGTACAGGAGGTTATAAAGTAAGTGTGACTCAGATGCCACAGAAGATTATTCAACCCTGGTTGTGTGAACTTGGGATAAATATCAGTTTGTTTTAATGTCTGGAGTCAGCATGCTGACACATTACAACACTTTGTTTCTGTTATATGAGCAATATTCCATCACCAACAAACAGAAACGCCACATTAAATTTTTGTGGGGAGCCTTATTTTCCAGAATTGTAAGTCTGTTCCTGTAACTACCATGCATGCAATTAATTTATCATCCATCCAGGTACTGAATTCATGTAGTACATTGCTAAGAATCTGCACAATTAACTTTTGCTTGATAAATTAAAGAATATTCAATTGATAAAGGTAATATTTTCATTCAAATTTTAGTCCTCATAGTGCAGCAGAAGTTTTATCTTTTTGAAAAAAAAAAATTTTTATATTCTGAATTATCATTGCTGTTCAAATCTATGAACTCTGCTTCTTGGAGGTGATTAAAACAGCCTGCCCAGTACCTTGGAGGGATTAGCTGGTTGTTGCTACTTGCAGTAACAGTAGTGTGTACAAGAGTACAGTAGTCTGTTATTGGCATAATACTGATGAGTATGGCACCCATGCCTGTGAATGCACAGGCAGAGCCTAGAGACAAACTCGCATTCAGGAACTGAAATATGAGAGAGGGTAGCCTACAGGATATGCATGAATAAAATACAACTCTTTTGTGATTGTTAAAGAAAAGCTTGGTGATATGAAGTAGTAGAGAAAAAAACTACATGAACTGAAAATGTGTGTTCCTAAATAAGTGAAACATTTCATTTTAGTGGATGAGCATCATTCCACCACAAATGCAGTCTCTGGAAGATAACAACAGTGACTTGATATTTTTATTCTCCTGAAATTATTGCTGGGTGTTTATCTAAATGTTAATTTGGTGACTTGTTCCCAAAACAAAGAGTCACCACATCAGCAGCACAAATATTAATCATGTTCAGTGTTCAGCAGTTTTGAACAGTGAATACATTCACATCAGTGGTGCAAGTTTTGTTCATGGAGGTAGGTCATAAAATGCTTATTGAGCTATTAGCACTTGCTCCAAGTTCAGATTAGTTCAAGATGATGGATATTGCACTGGGCAACTTTAGTGTCCTAAAACACCATTTGCACAAGTAAATGAGGAGGAAGAATAGCAAAAGAAAAGATGGTGAATGGCCATAACACTCAGGATGGAGAGATGAAAAGGGAAGGAACTGAAGCAGAAAATTAAATGGTCTGATACTGACTTTGAATAATAGCTGTGTGTCACCCTGCATCTTACTGTACTGGAAATGCACACATATTAACACCCCCGAGCTGTGATCCATTTTGTTAAGGTGCAAGGCATTTCCTCTGTCTCCATCTCTTTCTCTCCCTTCCCTTGTATGAGTATACATCCATAGGCCAGTAAGGAATATCTAACCACTTAAAAGACTATTCTATAGTAAAATACCCTTTTAAATATTTTGGAAAATTTGGGTAGTTTCTTTTTCTTTCATTAACTCTTCTGAAAAGGCGGTCCTCTTGTGAGTCCTTCACTCATCACAATCTAATTATTATTGCCTTCCATTCAGGTTTGGCTGCCTGGGTCTAGCTATCAGAGGTGACCTCATGGGAAATCAGACTTGCTGAGATATTTGTTATCACCGCCAGTTACCTCTCTAGTGGGAGGCACTTTTTTCTACTTTCATTAACTATTTTTCTCTTTTCCTGCTGACCACTCTTTCAAACCCACAATCATTGTTTTCCCGTAGTGAGCTGAGGCAGCAAAACACCCAAGCTGTGGATTTTGAATTGTAAAATTATAGTTGGAAGAGAGCAATTAGGTTATCCTTCCAGTATTGTAAGATTATATTCCACACTATAGTTTTCTACTGTTTTATTCAGCCTAAATTTAAAAACCTTAAGGGATGGTGTCATGTCCCACTCAGCTGAGGGAGGCAAGTGACTCAGATTCGTAAATCCCCAATGGAGTGGACAATGGTGAGACAAGTCTCAAAGTCCAGACATAATGTACTAATTGGATACACAATAATTTGCTAAGTATATAACAAGTTATGGCAAGCAATACAGTATGCCTTGCATTTCTTAATGTTAGTAAAGGAAAATGGGGGAAAGGAAAGGAGGGAGATGGAGGGAATAAAGCAATAGTGATCACTGTTCTGGGTTCCTGCATCGATCCTGCCAGCGAGGGTTCCAAGAGGCAGCCATCTTCTGAGCTTCACCTCACTCTCTGGGCTCCCCCCCTGCCTTGCTCCCCCTTGAATTATACCCACTTTCCTTGGGTCCATTGCCTAGGTCGACCCACATACCTATGTATTCCATGTATGGGAAGGGGTAAGGTGTTTCATGGGATGATGTAATTAGCATGACCTTGTTAGCCTTTGTTAGCATATTGAAGGGTGTTAACTGTAATATGCATTTCAAGGATAATGAAGCAAAGGTCATTCACCAGACAGATGGCCCTTGAAATTTGCCCAGGTGTGCCAGAGCAGGGCTGTCCTGTCTCCACAGGGCTCCCTACTCCAGCTGCATCTTGTGGTATTTGGGCAGCCTTATCAGCTTTGACCTCCACACCATTCACCCCATGACTACAGTTTCATTACCTGCAAGTGTTTGAGACATTCCTTAGGTCGGAGGGCCTCCAGTCCCCCTGATAACTTTTATCTCTTTCTCATGCTGTTTTCCTCAGTCCTTGTCTCTCACAGATGGGGACTTAAGCATTTCCAGCAGAAGACTTTTCAATAGTTTAATATAGCTTACTGTCAATGGAATCATTTATTGTTTTCTTTTTCATCTACATACTGCTCTGCATAATTCATTTCCATGACCCTTTAGTTGCATACTTTTGAAAATATTTGAAATCAAAAATATTCTTCCTTGATGCTGTCTTGATTGCATATGGGGTTTGTTGTTCAGCATAAATAATAGATAGATATGTGCTATGGAACACATAAAACTTTTAGGTTTTTCTACGCTTTCACACATGTACCTGTTGCAATGATTCTAAAAAATGATCCTTCTAAGGAATTTGCTACTTAAAAAAGTCTTAGCAAAAGAAAATGTAAGGATTCTTGAATCTAGAAAATCACATCTGGGGAAAAAAAAAGAGTAGACTATTTCTGGCTAAAATGACCTTTTCTAGAGAAAACAAACTCATTATATATATCCAGCTGTTTCTTACTTTATCTTTTTCCTTACCATTTATTGTTAGCATCTATTCTTCCATGTCCTGGATCTGTCCTTGACATAGTCACCACTTATATTTCTTTGGCCATTTTATAAGTGTTCTTCATTCTCTTCCTTTTCCACTATCCACTATCACTGACAGTGATTTCCAGTCTAGAGTATCATTCACATCAACTTTGACACTCTGGTGTCTGAGGTCTTTTGTTACAGCTCAGCTACTGCTAGTAACTACACCTTCTCCCTTCTTGTATTTCACTACTGTTCCTTAAAACTTTCTGTTCTATAACTAACAAATTCACATAGATTCAACTATTGATAATATCTTTCTGACTCTTCTCCTACTTCATAGCTAGTTCCCTCCCTGAACACTCGTATTTCACAACTCTTATGTGAACTTTAAATTCTTCTCCATATCACCAACCCCTTCTTTTTCATTTCCTGTTCTCTAATGCTATTGGTCAGTGATGTGTTTTATTTTGTCATATAATGACCTTGAACTATTCTGTTCTTTCTCAATTTTCAGTAGCAGAGGCCCATACTGACTTGGATAGATTGGATTGGTGGGTCAACGTTAATTGGATGAACTTCAACAAGGCCCAGTGCCAGGTCCTGCACTTGGGCCACAACGACCCTCTGCATGGCTACAGGCTTGGGGAGGAGTGGCTGGAGAGCTGTCTGGAAGAGAAGGATCTGGGGGTTCTAACTGACAAGCAGCTGAACATGAGCCAGCAGTGTGCCCGGGTGGCCAAGAAAGCCAACGGCATCCTGGCTTGTATTAGAAATAGTGTGGCCAGCAGAAGTCGGGAGGTGATAGCCCCTCTGTGCTCTGCACTGGTGAGGCCACACCTGGAGTGTTGTGTCCAGTTTTGGGCAACTCAATACGAGAGAGATATCGAGGTGCTGGAGTGAGTGCAGAGGAGGGCAACGAGGCTGGTGAAGGACCTTGAGAATAAATCCTGTGAGGAGCAATTGAAGGAGCTGGGACTGTTCAGTTTGAGGAGGAGAAGGCTGAGGGGAGACCTCATCACTCTCTGCAGCTACCTGAAAGGACATTGTAGAGAGGTTGGTGCTGGTCTCTTCTCACAGGTAATTAGCGATAGAACAAGAGGGAATGGCTTTAAATTGCAACAGGGGAGGTTTAGACTGGACATGAGGAAAACATTTTTCTCAGACAGAGTGATCAGACATGGAATAGGCTGCCCAGGGAGGTGGTGGAGTCACCATCCCTGGATGTGTTTAAGGGTCGTTTAGACAAGATGTTGGGGGATATGGTGTAGGGGAGAACTTTGTGGAGTAAGGCTGATGGTTGGACTCGATGATCTCAAGGGTCTTTTCCAACCTGAATAATTCTATGATTCTATGATATTCCAACAGGCTTCTCTTAATTACTGCAGGTATAGCTCCTCTAAACTCCTAGAGCTCTATTCATTTATTTTTTTCCAAGGTTTCTACAGTATCTATACACCTTGCCTTAGAGAATATTTCTCATCTACATGTATTAATTTCAAAATCCTTGTATTGCTCATATTTTGCATGTGATTACAACAAAAAAAAGTAAAGGCTTTTATGCATGTTTCTAAGTCAAATCCCTAAAAAGAATGATTCCTTATCACTTTAAGTTTTGTGTTGGTATATCAAAAGCAAAAACAACCATCAGCTTTGTAAATCAAGCAAACCATTCAGAACTTTCATATGTTCTGTTGACTGGAACATGCTTAACAGTTTCATGAAATCAGTACTCCAATTTATTTTCAAGTAAAATGCTATCATTTTTAGATTTGTCTTAAAACACTAAACCAGTCAAACTAAGACAGAAATTCAAATTCAAGGAAAGCTTTGTCTTTTTTTTTTTTTTTTTTTTCATATTTTCTAGGCAAGAATGTTTGACTTAAAAATACTTTTCTTCAGAGAAAGCAATGGTTTTAATCAAAAACACTTTCAGCTATGTCTAAACCAGATATATCTCTATCCAGAGGAATCAGCAAGTACTTTGTACGGAATTTAATCTCATGCTAACACTGCTGCAGTTTATGTTACTTAAATATTATTTTCAGAAATGTTATCTTTTAATTTTAATTTTTTATTCCAATGGGACAGATAAGGAACTGGAAAGAATGCAAATGAGAATGGCTTCAGAGACAGGCAGACTTTGTCATTTGTCACTGCCAAAATCCATCAGTAATATGGTATCATGAGAGGGAACTGCTGAAAGACTAAGAATTTTACTGGAACATTTAAACATGATATTGAAGTGAGATTTGGAGCAATGCCCCTAAAGAAAACTAATGCTTACTTTGTTAGTTGCTGTGAAGCAAGGAAATTTAGACAGGGAGCTGTCATTTATCTTCTTTTTCCCCCAGGGCCTCCTTCCACTAACCTGCCTGACTTAAAATTTCCAGCATGCCTGATAAAATTACAAGTTTGTGAACATTTCAGTGGGCTGAGGAGTAGGACAGTAGGAGCTCCTTTCTGCTTTTAACCCTGACCTGTGGCAGACACAGAGACTGCAACTTTCTGATTCCCTCCTGCTCCTTCTCAGAGCAAGGGCAGGTCCTCACAGCCTGGAAGGAATCAACAAAGGGATAGTGGAGAGGAAAGAATAGGAAAGGAAAAAAGAAAGGGGCAGAGAAGGAGTTAAATATCAGCAGTTTTTCAAATGCAGAGTGATAGCCAACTAACCGCTGTCCTGTTTTTCAACAGCTCAGTCATGAAGGCAGAACCTAATAGAGTCTTTGGACTAATTCATTTTCTGTAATTTAACATTAACTCACTGACTTGTGCCTGTGGGATTTCTGAGTGGTCTCTCATCTAAGTGCTAAGCAGGCTCTCGAGTACTTCAAGACAGAATCAGGTACATTCAGATGGTATGACTGAATCTACCACAGTACCATGTCCTTTCCCTTTTAAAAGAAGGCTAAAGAATCATGGTATCATGAGCGCAGAGGCTCTTCACTGGCAGGATAAAAGGCACACTTCATTGTGCTTCATAGTTGATTGGTTAAGCGTTAACATACCTTGGAGAGGTATTTTATGAAATGTTACTTCCTTTAGATCATGAAAATGTGAACACAAAGGAGCAAAAGGAGATGAAATATCCAAGACGACACCAAGAATACCTGTCAAAATTCAGGACATCTTCACCTTTGTTGCTGAGGCTGTGGCTCAGGTCATACAAGGCTAATTTGTGCTTTTCTAATTCCAGTACTGCAGAAACTGCTTGAGATCATTTTTGTCTTGTTAGACGGCATGACGCATAGTGATAAATGACCAATATTTTAATCAGATATATGAGGTTATGATATTTTGGCCCAGTTATACTATGATATGTGATGACCCTAGAGATGTTGAATAACTTCAACCACAACAGAAGTCATATGAGTTATGAGACATTACTATTATCATACACTATTATATCAATTCTGAGTTCCTCTGGACTTTCCAGCAGAACATAATATTCATGGTGAGATAAAATTATTTGTTTTGTCCTTTTGTCCAATATATTTTTGACACTTTAAGTTTCTAAATGCACAAGTAGCAGAACTTTGCAATTTATCCCAACTGATGTGCCTCTCCTTAACAATTTTGTGCTACTATGTAGGCCATTGGTGGTGAACACAATAATTAGATTCCATAATAAGCAGAAGGGCCAACTGCTCCCTGCTTTCTGTGTTAATGCATTTTATGACAGCTGGGTAGAGGGGTGGTGTTTTTCAGAGACACCCTCTTATATTACTTTCTTTCAACACAGACTAAAAACACTATGCAAATTAACAAGTAACTTCAGTGCTCCGTGAAAATTTACATTATGAAATAAATGATCAGACTAGAGTACCTTTTTCCAACAGCAAGGGAGGATCAATCAAGGTCAAAATGCTTCGAAAGAACAGGCAAAATAAAGCACAGGGAAGGTAACTATGTCTTTGCTGTTATCAATACTGAGGATGGTTGGTAGTTAGCCAGACGGCTCAGTTTCAATGTCAGTATTTTTCAGCTTGTATAAAGCAATTTGTTGAAGGCATTAAGCTTCCTTTATTCAGTTGTAATGGGCAATTCATTGACTGCAGGCCTTTTGGAAAAGTTGGTGCAGACCAATTAGAAAATAATCCGTGCATCCCACAAAAGGCTGAGGTGGTGTAATCAGAACTGGAAGTCTGTATCGCATTGACTCTTTGCAAAGCTGAGTGAGAAAACAACTCTATTGTAGTTCAGATTTGGGAGACTGTTTCACGTGTTTGGTCACAGAGCCCAGAGGATCTAATTCCTTGTCTGCATACATTTTGCTTGTGAAATCTCATTCCCTTCCCTTCCCTTCCCTTCCCTTCCCTTCCCTTCCCTTCCCTTCATCACTTTCCCCTTTTCCCTTGTTTCTCACTCATTTTCCCCCTTCCCCCTTTTCCCTTTTCCCTCCTTGTCTCCCACTTCTTTTTTTTTTTTTTTTTTTAAACCATGGACATTAGCTTTCAGTTATTAAGTGAATCAGGCTTTTCTCATTTTTCCAGCAAAAGCACACAAGGAATCTGTTCTCACAAAGAATTAACACAGTACAATATCAGCAGGATGAAATGAACACCACCAGGATGAAATGAACTCAGTCACTTTTGTGTCAATAGATATTTATTCTTCCAGAGCTTTTGTTTAACTCTCATGCTGGAACATTTTGTGTGGATTGTATTGGCTTCTGAACATCTAAATTAAATGTTTCTCATGGTCTTTGATATAAATGATGTCTTCTTTTACCTTTGCTCATTATTTTTTAAGTATGTTCATTAATCAGCATTCATTATTTATATTCACTGTGTGAATGCTGCTGTTTATAGTTTCCTTTCAGGAGAACATCTTCTCAATTTGAGACTTTTTATTTTTGAGACTTTATCTAGAATAGAGTCATCAAAACCATTACTCACTTTCACATCTAACATAATCTCATTTCATATTATACATTTACAATATTTCCTGTATTTCAGCAATGACTACTATGCTAAAGTGCTATGTTTGCAGTCCTGTCAGCATTGTCCTTTTAAAAGGAACCCCCTTTTTTTTTTTCTTTTTTTTTTTAAGAAAGTTTGTCCATTGTTCAGTCACTTGTAAATGTTCCTAGAGATACACTATAGAAGACTGTCAGGATTTGTATTTTTTGAGGCTATTTCTATTTTTGGAGGAGGCCTAAGTGAGCTGCCATTGATACAAATCATTGCTATGTTCATAATATTAAACTTCATATTTAATGGAGAAAGGATGGTGCCAAATAAAACTGGCATTTCTTTGTAAAGGAGTTTGAAATGAGAGGCAGCTGTTCAAAATGCGGGGCAGATAGCCATGGCTGGCAGGGATGGAGAGTGTTGAGGGTTATCAGTATCAAATTGCAAAATCAATATCCTCTTACACCAGCTTCATGGGAATGACACCTAATGGTTCTTGATTTCTTAGCATCATTTAAATATCACTCAGCTGAAATGCCATGGGAGGCACATAATAGATGCAGATTGTATGGAACAGAGGCAGGGTTTGCGTTTGGTTACCTTGGTGATAGCAGTAGAGCTATCCTTTGTAAGTGAGGCCAGTGGAAAGATGAAACAAAGTGGGAGAACTCAAGAATGGAAAGGTTGGATAGGGATACTCAAGGCCATCTCTGTGTATAGACAAAATGGGGAATTAGACAGCTGGAGACAGCAAAGCAGTCATTGTCACCTTCTTTGCTTTGCCAGATTCATAGGGCACCTACTGGAGGCAATGTGAAGTGCTAAAGGCTGGGGGGAAGAATTAGAATTTGTAGTCCTTCATCTCTGTACACACACACACACACACACACACACACACACACACACACACACTACCCCCTTCAACATCTCAGAAACAGCACTAGTAGCCTTCTATTTCTGAGGATTTTCTTGTCACTGTCTGTGACTGGCACAGTTCTGTCACTGGCAAAAGGATCAATTAGCCCTTTCTAGGCATTGAGCATGACAAAATTGAGTTTTACTAAGACTTTGAGCAGCCTTTAGTGATTTCTGATGCTGTGTGTTTCCTTTAAGAGACTAAATACATAAGAGAAGACTGAATTTAGATGGAAAGTCAGCAGGAAAACTAAGATGAAGTCAATGAGGGTGCTGGGACAGAGAATAAGCAAGTAGGTGAAGAAGATCAATGGAAAACTGAGATGGGTTTGTCAAGAAGCCTATAATGCTAATCAAGGCACATAAGCCAATATTTTTATGACGGTTCACTAATTATTCTTTGTAAGTACTTAGCTAACTCCTGGCTTCTGATTTGCAGAAGTGATGAGCACTGTGCAGGAATAATACCAATGGGGGCTATGTGCAGAGCTTATAAAGTATGAAGCAATGTTAAGTCCTTGAAAAAATAATTTCCTTAGTGACTTAAATTGGCCACTTCAAATCTATGGATACTGCAGATTTTAATCTCTCCAAGTCTTAGCATCTCAGCTACAAATGGAGGAAATGTTTTGAAAGGGTGCTGTGAAAATGAATGCATGATAGAGATGAGTTACACGGAAGAAACCCACGAGGAAATTAATAATTCTGTCTTATGAGCAGTGTTATAATTGTGTGCAATAAATAAGGCCTAGAGCTGCACAGTGAAGAATAAGGAGAAAACAAAATACTGAACTGCTGCTCATTAAATGAGCACTGTCTCTTCTTTGCACTGAATGAAGCAGAGGTCCTCTGGGGAAAAAAAAAAAAGTATGTGACTTTGTAATTAAAAAATATATCATTATGTGTTCACATAAGGGAGCCAGATTAAGGCAACTTGAATTCTGACATTTTCTAATTTTGAGTGCTTTCAAATTGTTTGGCAGGCCTTGGAAACCAAAACTTTAGGTTGGTTTATGCCGTCGTACATTCTCCACAGGAACTGTTGTTTGCTTTCTCCAGTTTCAGCCACACCTGGCAAAATTTCAAGGGCACTAAAGGAGGCATTCAGTTTGAGGTTAAGTATGTAAATGTAGGTGTCTCAAGATAGTAGGTATCTATAGATAGTAGGTGTCTAAATTCCTGATAGAGTCAGATCTCAATTGAATTGCCTGCACAACTGTCCAGTGCCATTTGATACAAACTTATATATCCTGAATGGTTTCCTCCTGACACTGCAGAAGAGCTCTCATAGCTCCAGTGTCCAATTTGCCCAACTCACATGGTGACCAAGTGTGTCTCAAATAGTGGTGGACACCTGACTACAGAATCATGCTCCAGTTGATGAAGCAGCTCAGGGAGGGGGTTGGTCTCCCAGCTGAATCATTCTCTAGGCTCAGCTGACTGTATTGACAAGATCTCCATTGACTAAAATCAGAGCTGAGAGATACAATGTCCCTTAGCTACCTAAATGTGGATATATAAATTTGGATGTCTTTTTATGAAACTGAATCCTGTGTTAAGGACCAGAAAAAATGCTATGTCCTTTTAATACACCTCTCTGTGGGAAAGACAAGGTGATCTCAACCATTGTCCATTATACCTCAGCAAATCTCTTGCCAGTTAGCATGCATATATTAGCTGATCATTTGAGATACACATAGCTCCTGATTCGCTCTAGTGGATGTTCTTTCTTGTCCAGCTAGAAGTCAAAAACATAGGTAGTGCATGTGGGAGGAAACAGGAAAAGGAGTTCTGGTGGGCATGGGAGACAACAGAAATTATTGTCCGGTGATATGAGAAGGACCTGAAGTAATGCGGTCAGGGTGTTACACAGGATGTGGTATTGAAATACGGAATAACTGACACATGAAGTCTATGACTGAGCAGTTGGAAATAGAGTTTCATTGATTCCTCAGTTCACATTGTATTTGATAACACATTTAAGTTTGGATAGTTGTTAAATCATTCATTATCTATAAAAATTTATGTGAATTCTGTAGTTTTAAAAGTTACTTTCTGTTTTGGAGGGGTACTGCCAATTACTCACGTTGAATCAGGTGACAGGTAGGTAGGGATACACTAGACATATTACTCCTATCAAAACATGATTTTGTACCATGAGTTCATGTCTAAATCAACCTCTTTTGTCTCCTTTTACTTTTTAGCATTAATACCATATAGCTTAGTTTGAATCCAAGAGCCTTTGGGTAGATCTTGTAAAGCCTTCCTATAAGGTGAGTGTCCTAAATAAATAATGTGCAAAAAGTTATTACACCTCCATGAAAACTTTCAAATCTTATCTGAGGAAAATTAAATAGTTTACAGAACTGTACCAGATTTATTCGGTATCCATTGTCCATAAGGAGGTTTCGGTTTCTCAAATGAGGTTAATAGCTGGCTGAAGTTACCCGTAGAGTCTGTAAAATATCAGTATAAGAAACTAAAATAAAATCCACACAGATGAAATGCCCGGCATGCTCTTCATGAGGTATCTGTGGGATGTTAGGCTTTTTATGTGTATAGGTTCTGGCATTTTCTAGACGTCTCTCTTGAAAACAATAGACTTCCTTCACTGCCAAAGATAGAAGGAAATGCCTCTTCTTGATAACTAATTCTCCCACTTTGTACACTACATCCACAGGAAATCCTATACATCTTAGTGTCTCTCCATTCCTGTCATCTTCCCTTATGTTTGTTTTTAACTGCCCATCTCCATTCCTTTCCTGAGGGAAGGACAAGGGGAACTCAGTTAAGTTTGACTGCTCATCAGTGTATTTATGCCACCCATTTCCCATCTGTCTCTCTTCTATATTTTATCTGACACTCAGTTTCTCATCATGTCCTGCCTCACTTCTCCCACACACTTTACAAGGTTCTCTTTTTATGGATGTTCTTGCTTTTTCTTGTAACATTTTGTATTCCTGCTGCCCCGTTTTCCTTCCTGACTCATCACTGCCTGAGGCCTCCATGTGTGTGGTCTATTCTTTGATGGTATAAACTGTGAGTAAATGGAGTGCTATTTCAGGTGATACGACAATTAATCAGGGGTGGAGTATGGCCAGTGTAAACCTGTCATGTAAAGAACTTCATGCAGCCACGTTCAGCCACCCCCTAATCTACTTCTGTCATCCTAAACCAGGGCTTCAACTCATCCAGCTCCTGAGCCTGATGCAGAATCAAAAGTATGCTACTGTATATAATTCCCTTTGAGGAGAAATTTAGACACTTGTTTCTGTTTTTCAGTTGAGTGGTCCCTTTCCAGCTTACATTACACCCCTGCTTGGATTGTCAATGAATTTCTAGCAGAACAGTGGCAGTCATTTTACACAGAACATCCCACTGTGGGCTGTGTATGATATTTATGCCTTTAATTTTTGTATATAAAGCCTCACTATTGTGGCTGTAGGCATTTTATAAACCTCAGAATGAATAATGAAGATATTCACAGCCCATGCTCCCACACTCCATTATAGATATGCTACAATCAGCTGGGAGTCATGGCATTTATCAACTGCTGAAGGATAATGCAGTTTATCACCTTTTAATGAATTATTTTCTGTACTGCTCATTTCCGAGCAGATAAATACAGTCAAGGACATCCTGTATCAGGAGGGAGTTATGCTGAAATTTCTTCTAAGGTTAAAGATATTTAGCTAGATCCTTTCCCATAGGTTATAGTTTGTTTATGTTGTACCGTGGTACAGGGGCTGGTGCATAAAGACTTGATATGAAGCATAGGTGAGTCATCTTATTCTTATACTCACCATAGAAGGCATCATGTCAAAAAAATTATGTGAAAATAGCTTCAGCTCCCTGGAGGGGATGAAGAGTTATGCAGAGTAGAGCACCATCCTTGAGGTGGTCGTCAGTCAAAGAAGAGATTATCTAGTCTGATCTGTCAGCTTGGAGAGATTTGTGTTGCAGTTGAAAGAAACAATGTTAATTCTGTGGTATCTATATGCTTTTAATTCAGATAGAGCTTGTGAGAAAGCCTACTCATGTCCATCTTTCAAATATAAATTTGAAAATGGGAGCCAAACGTCTCTGGGAGATGACTCTTCCATATTGCTGCTGTTTTCTAGAGTCTAAAGGAAATGTCAAGACAGTCCTGGGTATATAAAAGAGCCAAACCAAAGCAACATTCATACTAAATAAAACATACTCACAAAACCCCCTCAAAAATATCTTAGTGAGACGGTTGTTGAAAAATACATGTCTCTACACAGTGTTTCGCCTTTTGTAAAATGAGTTAGTATGACGATATTTAATTTAGCTGAAATTAATCTGATAAACTCTCAAAGAACGTTATTAATATTTGAGATCTAGAACCTTCTCCGATGTATCAGCACTGGCATTTCTACAGAAGATGTGATGAATAGCTACTCCAGGTTAATATCTAGATGTTATTTAATACATCACGGCTAGTTTATTTATATAGCTGTTGGCAATACATCAGAATTTTACAGCAAGAGGTTAGGAATGCTTTTAAATACCTTCTTCTGTGATGTCTGGCTTTTTTTTTTTTTTTTTGTTATTTTATAAATGTGCATTGTAACACTTTTTTAATGGTTTCAATTTTTGTTTATAGATATTGTCATGTTCAGACTTTGACTTTTTGTTGTCCTATATACTCTAACTCATATTCTGATATCACTATTCATGCTATTACTTGTTACAGGCAGCTTATTTAATGTATGATTCTTTTTGTCATTGCATACTTCTCTTTCTTCTGTTTACTTGAAATGTTCTGATTTGGGCCTTGACTGAGTAACTTTATCATACCAGTATATAACGCTGAAGCCATTAAGATTTCCAGAAATGTACTGAATAGATGTCAAAATCACTGCTAAATATAAAATCCTTTTTAAACTTAGCTGGTTTGAATTTTTTTTCTGTGTTCTTAATAAATTATATGCAAAAAAGAAGTAAAATTTTTTCCATCTAATCCTTCTAATAGATTAAAACTTGCTTGCTATACTTATTTTAAAATAATCCAAACGAATAAATGTACAAAACTGGAGAATTAATACTGGAAAATGTTATAATTAATGTAAAATATTTAAGGCAGGATCTTACAAATAGGAATGTACTTGTGTTTTTTTATTTGCATGTTGCCTTGCACACTCAGGACTTACTGAATTTATATATTTTCAGACAAGTATGAATAAGATAATATTTAGATTTACTTAAGAGTTACATAGGAAGATGAGTGAAAAAAGTTTGTGATGTGCAAATAAAATACTCAGCATGATTCTATGCAATCTGGAATTAACTGCAGTGAAGTTTTATGGAGGAGCTGGAGATGATTGAATGTTAACAAGTTTTGAATATCTAATTCCCTTATGTATATTTTGATACTTGTGTAGTCTCAATGGGTATAGTCTTCTATTTTTCAAGATAAAAAAAATTCTAAAACAATTGATAAGAAATTCAACTTTTGATCTGGTGGAGTTTAAATATACCTGGTTTCTTTTAAACTAAATGTATTTTTCTTTGAAAGGAAAATGACAAACCACATTTGATGAAGATCTTATAAAACACACTTCAGCCTAAAGCAATTTTTTGCTTCCCCGTTATCAACTCTTTTACCAGGGGGTATATGATGGAGACTCAGAACACAACTATAGTGATATCTGTATGGATAACAACACTGTAACAATGTTCCCATGGCTGCAAATTGTATCCTTTTAAGAGTACTTCAGGATTTGAAAAATATTTAAGTAATCACAGTTTCAGAGTTATCATCTGATAATGCCTGGGAATTGGTGACCCAAGGGACTAATTCCAAATATTACTAGAAAATGACATTGTTCATGTCAGTGTGGAAGTGTCTTGGTGAATATAAACTGTAATATAAAAGCATTTGCAAGCAATTTGGCCATCTGCTCTTTCCTGTCGATATTGTTTAAGAATAAGCTCATAGCTTCACAAAAACAAGTCAATGTGTCAGCACCTGAGGTAAAAGTCTTTGAGATCTTTTTTTTTTTTTTTTTTTTTTTTTTTTTTTTTTTTTTTTTTTCCTCTCCCTTATTGTAACTGCACATTGTTTTGTGATGATAATAGAGAAGGACTGGAGCTTAAACCTCGATATGGAAGTTGCTTTTCTCAACTCCCAAACTTCCTTGAACTGAAAATTAGAAACTTGTCCCTCTTGTAATCCTCCATTAGCTCTGCTTGCTGCTCAGATGGAAGAGAGATACTCCAGAGGCTGGCCAAGGCAGAGAAAGAGACATACCTGAAGGACAGTTAAAGTAGGTCTTATATGTAGTGGTTTATTGTCACTATGCATTTCATTACTGTGTCTGCTTTGTATCAGTCCATTTGTACTTGGTTTTGCAAGGCTGATAGATCCAGCCACATGCATCCCTCTGGAATGGGAAAAGCTTAGTCTACATGAAAACATGTTTCAGGATATTGTTACACCTGAACAGAAGAAAGAGGGAGTCCACACTGGGCCCTTCCTTTTCTATGATGTCAGACAACTGCAAAATTTTTTTGAGGAAGAGCTGAAAGCAAATTAGGGATTTTTTTTTTTTTTTTTTTTCCCCACTTCTACAGACAGTTCACTTAAAAATCTTTTTATATGCTGGGAAATTCTTCAATCACTTCTCTTTTTCACATTGGCTCGAAGTGTTGCCAAAATGAAACATGAAACAGGAAATTTAATATGCAGAAAGTCCCACAAACTTTATTAGTACAATAGTTCTATGTGATTCATGCTTTGACATCTGATCCTTGTTCTTACTTTTCAGGTTAACTTTGATTTCTGTCTTTGTGCATTAATAAGCCTGAATTCCCATCTCCATTTTTGGATTTATTTTTATTTTGAAGCTCTTCCTAACTCAATAGTTAGCATTACAGTGTATTGATTTTCAGAGTAAAGCTCAGTGTACTTGGTCACTGGCTGTGTTATTGAGTGCCTTGCATAGGAAACCCTAAACACGTGAAATTAGCACACCATGCCTTTTTTTTTTTTTTTTTTTTTTTTTTTTTTTTTTTTCCCCTCTTTCCATGCCATATTTGGAAGCTCATTCATGGCCCATTGGGGAAGGTTAGGACTATAATTAGAACTTTTTTTCTAGACATTTCAGCAATAGGATACATGAAGGTTAGTAACAGTTTCCTTTTAATTGATCCCTGGTGATTTTACTGTAAAGCTGTTAACTTGTTCACTGGGGACCCACAACCCACAGGCTCCTTGTGCTGACATTTACAGCAATGATTAGAATGTCATTGCTTTCCAATACTTCATTGTCATTCAGGGAGCACTCGAAATGCCTTTTACCTCCTATTGCAATGGAACACACATTCACTGGCACACACATACTTGCTTTTCTATTTGAACAGCATAGGCCTTTGAAACTGATTCTATTTTGAACATCCACCTTAGTATCGCCTTGCTTTTCTGCACAGTGTCACTTTCTAGTCTCTCATACTAATGGAAACAAAGCTAAGCTGCTCACTCTGCACATAATAGTGGACTCCAAGGGCTAAATGTCTGTCAGTATGGAAAATAGTGAAAATAAAGAAATTGTAACTGTTTGTGTACGCACAAGAACTAATGTTCATGCATGTCAATTCTCTCAGGTCTTTGAACATGAAATAATCCAGTTCCAACTCTCATCACACTACATATTAGAGATCAGTACACAAAATTTTAACAGGTCTCGAGACCAATGTACTTAATGTGCTGGAGGGCTTGGGAAAAGTTTTTTTAAAAATGAAAAGGAGGTAATGGTTAAAGAACTATACTTTCTATCACTGAAGTGTGTAACTGTTATTGAAAATTTCTCCTTTCAGCTTCTATTTTTCATTTTTCCTATCCAGAGCCAGATAAAGTAAAGAATACATATGTAATCTGAATTGTATTTTTGGAGGGAGTAGACTCACTGATTTCAATAAGAGTAATAAATAGAAATGCTCATTCAACTGGAGTGGCAGAATTTGTGTTAGTTATTCTAGCTGTTTTTCTATTCAGAATCAACTGAAACTAAACAAAAGTGGGATTTCTGTTTTATTGTTTTTTTTTTGTTTGTTTTTTTTTTTTTTTAATTTAATTGAAGGCATAAAAGTAACATCGGACCAAAGTACTTTCTGTGAAAGTTTGTATTAAGGATTTTAAAACAGTGACCAAGTTAAATAAAATAACTTCTACTTTCTTGGAAAACATCAGGAATAAACCTTACTCTCCACCTGAAATCTCCAATAGAAAAAGTGATTGCTTCACAAATTAAGATCTCAAAAAATTCTTTCTGAATAGCTCTGAGGAGTACATTAATGATTGGCTTTATCACGATGATTTAAGACTTTAATTCCAACACACTACCTAGGTATACTGTAAATCCAGGATAGAAAAGTCTCTGTAGAAATGCACAGTTCAAGGTTAAGTTCATTTATTTGTTTTTCTTTCAGTAAAACAAGGATGAGAGGGACTTAATTAATGTTCAATGTGTCTCTGAAAGGGCCAGGAGAGAAATAAACAGCACAATCATAATAAATAGGGAACGCAAATGAGACCTCCTATGGTGTCAGTTGACTGGCACATGTGGTATTGAGTGAAAATGCAAGGGCAAAACTTGTAAGTGCTTCTACGCCAATCTGGAATCCTAAGAATAAGATGGGGAAACAAGTGCTTGCCGCCAAATGACAATGCTGATTTAAGTATGTCAGGGACCTTGTGGAACTTTGCAGGAGACACTGGTGTTAACTTTCCAGAGATGACAGAGTGTAATGTACAGGCATAGCACATGAAGGATAAATGTAAAGTGTTATAGTGTTATAGCATAAAATATTATGGGAAAAAGAAAAATAGATTGGAATCCCATACCTCAAGAATAAAAATGTAGTGCTCTTCTTGTACGGTGGGGTGATAGTGATCATGACATGTTAAATAATATTAGAGAACCTTCAGCTTTAGCACAGGTGGTGATAACCAGCAATTTAAACTACCTGCATATTGACTGGATCAATCAGAACAAGATGTAGAGAATAAGTTCCTAAATGCAGTAAATCACTGCTTCCTGGAATATCTTGATTCAGAGCCCACAGGAAAAGGTGCTGTTCTGTATCTTAAGGCACAGGACCTGATTTGAGAAGAATAAATGGGAGAGCTGCTCTGTAGTAGTGATCATAAAGCAATTTATTTCAACGTTGTAGTAGGAGAGAGTGGGCCAAATGAATGTAGCACAAAAATATTGTGCTATTGAATATTCAACACAGGGATCTACATAGAAATGAAGTAATTAATATCAACAAAATAAAACACCATAACAACATAAAGCAATGTTCTGAAAAGGAACATTTCTACAAACAGTCTAGAAGCTGTTCAAAAAATGGTAATAAAAGCTAATAAAACAATTGTGGATATTGGAGAATATAGGGATTTAGGCTATAGAAAATGTCCAAGGTTTGCACTTCTCTGCAATAATATCTCCTGCTATCACTGGTGGAGAAGTAATGCTGGACTCATGGACCACAGTCTGATGCAACAAGGCATCTTTTATTCCAGTTCCCAGTAGTTCTTTGGATACGGTTGTCCCAGTAAATTAAACAGTATCGTGGCCTGGTACCTGGGTCATGGGACTAAATATTCCATACTGTTAAGCTACTGGCTACTGGTGTTAACCACAGGCCAGGGTTGTTCTCAGTAAGCAAGCTGTACGTGGCCAGCTTCTTGTGGGAAGTCGGAAGCGTTCAGTTGTGTGAATGTGAATTGTGCCACATCAGCTGGATGAGCTGTTACCTTTCATATAACATAGGCACAGACACAGAGACTATATTGCATAGGCAGTTAATCTTGTCAGGAGAGGTGTGATTCTTACAGAGACATGGTGTATATATCCATATCTATCTATATCAGAAGAGATACATCAGCACATACAACAGAGAGCATACATATCTGCCAGATTATGCTGCCTAACAAAAAATTATAAAAAAGTAGCAAAGCTTAAAGCTTCAAGTACTTTCAAAATAAAGAGTAGTGAAAAAACAATTATTATATGATGAACTATGTGAAATCACTGGATATTAATTAATATGCTGGTTCTAGTAACTTCTGTTCACTTTTCCAGTTATTCACTGAATGAAAGAGTAATGAGGAAATATATTGCTAATTAAAAAACAGAATTGTTTTCTGCAAATAATGAGGCAAGCAATCCATTTGCATCCACTTCAGAATCAAAAGAAGACAAATAAAATTCCTTTCTTGCCAGCCATTGCTGAAATCTGTCTTGTTCTGGAGACTTGACTTCAGATTTCACCAGGAGTTAGATCATTTCCAGTATCAGCCTTGTTAAGCAAACTGTTTTGTTCTAGAACACTTCTGCACTTGAAGATGTGAAAAAATCTGTGAAAAAAGACAAGGGAAAGTTAAATCATGCTTGAGAATTCCATGTTCTTTATCTAGTTAAGTTTTAAATACTTCAGACAATCCAGTGCATCACTGCATCCCTTTTCAACAATGTATTAGACCCACATGATTTCTTTAAAGTCTACTCAATACTTGAGGTGCAAAAATGTTTTCATGTTTTCTTGCATAAGCTGATCTTTTATTCCAGTCATTGTAAATTATTGTGAAAAAAATACATGTCTAATATTGCAGTTGTAGTTGTATCATTTTGGCAAGAAGAGTTAATGCTTATTTTCTACACTCTTCTGCAGTTAGAAGTAAATAATTCAGGAAGCCACATCTAATCTGGAAGTGAGGTGTTTACAAGGCATTCAGTGTGCTAGCGTCTTAGTGTGTTGGGTTTGTGTGTGTGGCAGGGTTTTTGGTAACAGGGGAGGGTGCTACAGCGGTTGCCCTTGTGGGAAGCTACTTGAAGCTCACCCAGCTCCAAGTCACACCACCCTTTACACCAAGGCCAGGCTTATTAGTGGTGGTGGCTGTCCCTCTGGGATACCATATTTAAGAAGGGGAATCTGGTAGGAGGAGTCAGAGTTGTAAGGAGTTGTGAGCAGAACATCTGTGCAAACACCAAGGTAGGTGGAAGAAAGGAGGAAGGCGGGCAGATGTGCTGAAGCAGAGACTACCCTGTACCCTGTGGTGATATGGCAGGGCTGCTCCTGCTGCCACCTATGGAGGTCCACAGTGGAGCAGATGCTGACCTGCAGCCCGTGGAGGACTCCATACCAGAGAAGGTGCCTGTGCCCAAAGAAGGTCAGGACTCTGTGGGAAGAAGAAGCCCTTGCTGTTGTAGTTCAGTGCTGGGAAGACTGTGACATGTGGGAGGGATCCACACTGGAACAGCCTGTGAACAGCTGTGGTGCAGGGGAAGGACTCATGTTGGAGAAAGTTCATGGAAGACTCTGTCCCATGAAAAGGACTCCATACTGAAGCATAGGAGGAATGTGAGGAGTCCTCCCCCTGAGGAGGAAGGAGTGGTGGGACTGACTGCACTCCCTCCTCCCTAGGCTCTATCACTTGTACCACTGCAGGGGAGGACGTAGAGAAATCAGGAGCAAAGCTGAGCCCTGGAAAAAAGAAGGGGTGAGGGAAAGGTGTTTTAAGATGTGGTAATGCTTCTCACTGTGCTGCTTTCTTAGGTGTTGTTGTTGTTAGTGTTCGAATTAAATTGACTTTCTTTTTTCTTCCCCTAATGAGTCTGTTCTTCACCTGTAACTATAACAGGTGAGTTACCTCTGTACTTGTCTTAATTCCTGAGCCTTTTGCTTTATTTTTCTCCTTCAGATTCCTGAGGGGAGAGTGAGCAGTTTCATAGTCCTCAACTACCCTCTGGGCTCAAACCACAACTCCTAGAAAGGAATCCAAAGCTCGGCACTATAGGCTCTTAGGCTTGCTCTAGAGTTTGAGAGAATTAGGTGTTTTAGAATAGCGGCTCAAAGATCGGTATACTGACCTGGGGAGTTGGCCCATGTGAAACATTGATCATGGAGATATTTCTGTCTGCGACCCCTGATACCTTGCTTATGATAGCCTGAGATGTAGTTCAAGCTCAACCAGTGCCGAAGAGTTGAAGTCCTTCCAAGAGCAGGGTGGCATGTAGCTGCTCTTCCAAAACACTCAGAAGACCCTAATGTTTTTAATATAAACATGTTATCCTGAGGAGGTAAAAGGGGTGGTGATTGCTTTATCTAAGAGGTTGGGATGAATGCAAAGGAAGAAAGAGCACTAAGCTCAAATGCTTTTCCAGCTTGAGGAGATTAAAATCTACATTTAGGGTAGTGAAGAAAGTCCATAATCAACTCATTCAGTAGATCCAGAAAGGTATTCAGCTCATCCTGAAGTAAAACAATCATTTGATCATCTGAATTGAGTAGGTCTTTGTGCACATACAGACCTCTTGTGTTATCAGAAAATGTCTTTGGATGTCACTGATGTTCTCGCAGGTTTGTCACATACAATATAGGACCTGTGGCACATCTGTGCCCTTTCTGAGGAACAGTAAGAGACTGGAGCAAATAGGATGCTTGTAGTGTAATTGCACTACATACCACCAGATGTGAGTGAGCAATTGATTTGGGCTCTAGATGCCTACATCAGGTAAGTGAATATAGCCCTAGATATCTCTGCTTCTGTGATGGAACTGGGACAGATAGACTCCTCCAGAGGACATTTCAACATGCATTAAAGGTCATCCCATCTTAAGGTAAATTTGTCTCTGTTAACATCTATTTCTCTGAGGAGTACAAGGCCTTACATCACATGTCAGTGTCCCTGTGCTTCTTTCCAAACTAAAGATGAGATCACTCTCATGGAGATAATGTTTATTTTGAAATTGTAGTTGGAAGGAAAATTCCATTATACAGTGTATGCAAAGCACGGATGTCTTAATTAGTCACACTGATTAAGATCCAATTCCTGAAGTGAGCAAAGGCACATGCGTGGTAATTTCACTATGTTCTCACTGTTTAGCTAGCCCAGTACATATACAAATAATGTTCAAGATAAATTCAATTTAGATATTCAGAATTGAATGGTTTTGGTAGTTAGCATCAGCACAAATGAATTCTTTTCTCCTGAATTAATTTCCTTTCCTGATAGAATTATTTTTAAAAGAGTGCCAGACAAAAATCTCTCAGAGAACTGTAGCAACTGAAGTTATACTCCATGAACACGCAGGTACTATTTGTTAGAGGCAGGGCAGTGATGTGCAGTGAATCCTGTAATTTAAGATTATAGCTTCATTTTTTTCTTATATTACAACACTGTGAGGTATCCATATTTGTCCTCTGATTTATTTTCAGATTTTTTTCCCCCCTTCTCTTTATTAAGTCTCTGCATACATCCCTTCTACCCACTGGAAGATTATTTAATAATTAGGTCCTATGTATCTTTCTTTGTGTAAGATAAGTATGCAGGCATCCTTCTGCAGAAATTCATGAATAATTAACCTTTCAGTTTCATAATAAATATGCCTTTGAAATTTATTTTATGTGAACATGTGTATAAAATAAACATTCAGAAACAGTGAAGAACATCACACGAAATGTGAGCAAGACTGTCTGGGACCTTTTTTTGGCAAAGCTTGGCTTGAACTGATATTTTGAAAGCTTTCACAACACATACTTATTGTCCAGGAGACCACTCAAACACCTTCAGAATTCTTATTATCACTTAAACACATTTGAAAACTTTAGTCTGTATAACATTATGTATGATGGACATAACAATGTTTCCACTAATTTGCTGCAGGTATTGATTATGTCACTGTTAATATCTATAGGGATTTGAAGAGTATTACTGTCCTACAAAGTTAGAGAGCACCCTGACATATTCTTGCCCTTACACCAAAAGGAACAGGTTGAATGCATCAATACCAATAAATACTCCCTTGGAACCTAAAGTCAGGTTCTGCTGTGGGCTCTGGATCATGCTAACTCCTAAACAGTGCCTAGTGAGAGAAAGCTCCTTGCTACCAGTAAAAAATATGCCATGCCCTGTTCTAGCAATTTAACTACATAGGTAAGTAAGTAATGGTGCTTGGAAGTGTGTCCTGTAACTTCTTGATTTACTGTTCTCAACAAACCTCAAACACGACGTATTTGTTTCCATTATACCAATTATCATTTACGCCTCCCTTCCCTCCTGACACTGTGCTGATGTCAAATGCTGATGAACGCTTAGAAAGATAGATGGGGAAATTATGGTCTGTCTCTGGAATGACAGTGGAGTGGTCAGCCCAAGCAGCCATAGCGTAGATATCCTAACAGCCCACTGCTGCAGGTGTCCGTTCTGGAGTCACCAGAGACTGCCATGCAGATCTTGGCTTTTCTGACACAGCTGAAGGTGGCAGTAGATGCCCTGGTTCCTGCCTGCTACAGAGGGGGCCGCACAGCTGGAACTGCTCTGGGAAGACCTGTCTCTTTTCATGCTATTGAGCAGTCAGTAGGTGGCAACACCTTTCCGTGGTTATCACCTTGGGCTGGTTTATAATCACAGGATGGATGACGTGTTATAGCCCATTGACAATGCCCTGAGCCCCCTACAGCTCTTCTGCTTTCATGTTGAAGCATCCATAGGTGTTTCCTAGCATGAACAATTCTGATGTGATAAGCTGTAACCAATGCATGAGCTTCTGGAGCCATCATAATGTATCATGCCAATAGAACTGCAATACATAGGTACTGCATTATTAAATTTTTGATGAAAATTATTTTTTGCACAGCAGGTGCATTTCTAAATTCAATAATTCCATTGATTTTTTTTTCCTCCAAGATTCCAAAGGCAAAAGGGCTCATTACTTTGACTAATGATGTGAAACTTTTCAGTTAGTCACCCCTAGAACCCCAATCCCACATACACATAAAAATTCTTTTTTTCTAGGTCAACATAAATTCTTTTTTTTTTTTTTTCTTAGTCAACACAAGAATCACCTGGTCTTTATTTGATTGATTCCTGGTGTGTAAATTAGAAGAAAGCAAACTATATTTATCCTTTCAGATTTTTAAGGTTTTATTGGCAGTTACATGAAAACATATCTGGAGCTTTTCTGCTGAGTGAAAAGATTAATTCTGGAATTATATGAATCTTAAGAGAAATTATAAAATAATCATAAAATACAGGATGTTACCATTAAAATACTACTAATACAAAAAGCCATTAACCCTACTGCTACTTCAATTGCTCAGATTAGTTTAAACCATGTCTCCCTTCTTAGCATGAAAGAAATTAAGCAAAAAACGTGTTTAAGAACAATAGGAACACTAGGGTGCCCTATTGTATTTGCCTTCCTTTCGAGGCTGTGTAATTGTTTTGCTAATCAGGCCAAAGAATCCCAGATTTTTTGGTGATGACTCTTACCATGAGAAAATACGATCTACCACATTTTCAGTGTGTGAGACATGAAAATTGTCACGAAATTTTCCTATGACAGTTTTAGTTCTTCTGTTCCTATCTGATTCCACTGTAGTATATATAAGTGCAGGCTCATATGCATATAATCAGTTTAGTTTCACTATGTTCCTGACAGAACGGGTTAGCTACTATCCTTCAGATGGGCAAAGGGTAACTGGATGAAATACAAGGGTTTACCAGAGTAGCTGACTAAACAGTTCCTTCTGTATTTAATCTCTATGGATCCCAGCTAGGTTAAGGACACATTTACATTTAGATATGAATTTCAGCTGCAAACAGATATGAACTGTTTTCATCTGTGCTAACAGAAATTTTCGAAAAGTGCAACACAGAGAAGCTAAAAATGACAGTGGTGGTGTGCTCGAGGGAGTAAGCCTTGCCAAGAGGCATCTGTACTTCCGATATGAGATGGTAAATCCACACAGGTAGATTACAGGCTGTATGCTGCTGGTCTGTGCTACTCTGAGACCTCAACACCTTATTTGGGACAATAATGTAGAGACCCATCTAAGAAAATAAATCCTGCACCAGTTCTTGCCTTTGTAATTACTGTGGGATGTAGCTAATACTGAATGTGAAAAGATTAGGGAGGATGTGATAATTTTTTTAAGGAAATACCAGAAAGAGCAGTGCTCTATGCAAGCATTTTAAGGAAAAAGGATGGAAAGGTTACACAACAGAGACAACTGGTGAAATTATTTTGAGATCACTTTTCTTATGAGGTATTTTACCTCAGCTATGTTTAGCTGTAATCTGGGATCAGAGGGTGGTTGAGATGCATATAAAACCCCTGAACCCTGATTTCTGGCTTCCATGCCCAAGCACAACCAGATCGGTTCACATTCTCCACGGCATTAGTAAACTTTTTGTTCATTTGTATTCCTCTCATAGTCTTGTCCTCAGTTTGGAAGCATAATTCCTTGATTAGAAAAGTTTGCTCCTTGACTTCTGAAGTGCTGAACAGCACTAATGCTTGTTGTATTAAATTTCACATATAAAAGAAGGCCCTAGAGTTGAGAGGAATGAGTAAGTGTACAGCTAGTCAGAACAATTATGTAGTGCTGGAGGCAATATTTGCTGCTTGTTTGTATATATCTAGCTGGAGAGTCCTTATCAAAAACTACTTTACTGAATCTGAAAAGGTTAGGGGATTTTTGGGAGGTTATCTCACACAGCTTCTTCATATTGCTTTGGGTTGTTTAATTCATGTTTATAAAGGACAAGTAAGCTATGGAAAGAAAAGATTACAGTGCCCCTGTTAGTTCTAAACAGTCTGTATTTGATTTATTCAGCCCCCTTACTTTTATTTGAGGTGAAAATCTCATCCAAAGGCTGCTGACTCTCTGTATTCCAGATGTTGCCATATCAGCCTAAGTTGCATTTATCATATCTCCCTTCTCCTATCTGCCAAGTTTATGAAAAATTAGAGCCCTCATACAATCAAAATGTCATTCTCCCTGCCTTTCCAGGCAAACCTGGCTTTTGATTATTGGTATGCAGTCATGTGTAAACCTCATATTGGACCTCATCAACAGGACTGCTTAAAGACTGTGGAATCTGCCGCATGATATTATTAGATCGTGTTTTTCTTGGAAAACTTTATGTGCTACAAAAACATTGATTTTTTTTTTTTTCTTTCAGATGAGATGGTGTACATGTTCTGGGTGGCTGGAATATTTAGGTATTGTAAAAGGCAATGTTATGGTGGAGAGATTTCTGACTGTCACTTATAGGTCTCCCTGGATCAGTTGTGATCAAGAGTTACTAATACCTGATGGTCTTTGGTACAGATTCCAAATAATCAAATGGATCATGTGTTTCTATTTCAGTAGAAGAAGGATATTTAGCT
Source organism: Athene cunicularia (assembly GCF_003259725.1). Lineage (NCBI taxonomy): Eukaryota > Metazoa > Chordata > Aves > Strigiformes > Strigidae > Athene > Athene cunicularia. The sequence continues at coordinate 41,195,130 of NW_020799097.1, forward strand.
GTGTTAGCTGACTTAAAATCTCACTTATTGCTCAGCTCAGAAAGAGTAGTACCGACAGAATGGAGGTAACTTTTAAAATATCTTTTATTTCCTTAAGCACCAGGACATCAAATTTATAGGTGTTGACAGACCATGCACACTACATGTCACCCTCCAGATACATCCAGTGAAACACTTGCCAAGAATTTATAGGAAACTAATACCTGAAGTAAAAGACCAAAAGTTACAATAGAAAAGTGCACAGTAGAAGAAGAGTAGAGGGAAAGCACAGTGGTTTGTTTTAACATAAAACTCACCAACAACCTAAGGAATTTAATCTAGGCCCAGCTACAAAAAGAACAACAACAACAAGAGAAGTGATAAAAAATATAGTTTTATAATGTGCAATTTATGGAATTCACTGGCACAAGCTAACACAGAAGCCAAGATTAGTAGCAGCAACCGGACAAAAAATTGACATGTAAATTCAGATTTTTAAAAGTTCTTGTATCTTTGTTTTTGATGAGTGATGAAAGAGATGAAAAGCAGATAGACTTGACTAGCTGAGGGGGTTCTCCAACAGTGGAAAGTCTGACATAAATCAAAGATTTCAGTTCTGATGAATAGGGGCTTGGCTGGAGGACCCAGAGGCCTTGAAATCTACAACCAAATCTATATGTCTAAGAAATACCTATCAGGATGCGGGAACGAGGCTAGCACACAGGAAAACACAGCTCTATAAATAGATTATAATTATTTCTTATTAACTTTACCTGGAAAACTCAATGTAACAGAGAATCTGTCCCGTGTATGGCAAACAATGTCTGTAATAAGATTGATAAGGCTTTTTGTTTTTATTGTTTTAATATTTCCAGGTTTAGTATAGCAATTTTGTACCTACGTGTTGAAATTTAAAAGTTAGGGACTCTCTTCATTTTCATTTTTTATGAACTGCAAAGGTGTGCACTTTGGGACCGGGAAAGGTAATGGCAAACTGTTTTGATAAAAAAATGACATAAAAAGCACTGTCTGCAACTAGAAAATTATATTTATATCATTGGAAACTTACACCAGTACATTGTCCCATGACTTGAATTTACAAAGTTCTTAGGACTACAGCCCACATTCTAAAAAATAAATCTTTATTTCACAGTAAAAGAATCCCATGTCACTTAATACAGCATGACATTCCACACTAAGGAAACTGAAAACACTAAATGCATGCATTTTTTTTCATCAGCACAGCCATGATAAGAACAGATTTGGCTCTCTTCTGGCTCACTGTTCCCTTTAACCCATCTCCTCGTGCATTCCAGATCAATCCATCTCTTATCATTTCAGAAACTTTTCTGGTTTTAGTTTTTCTGTCGTATCCATTACTATAATGTCTAAGTGCTGACCTTCCAATCTGTCCACTTTTAAGAAAGTTTTAGAGAAAAAGGCCAGTTCTTTAGCCTCACCTTGTCAATTACATTATTTAAACCAGTCAGTTTTAATAGATAAACAATACTCTTTTCAAGGCAATAACTAAATTCTTATGGCTTCATGGGCACTTGACTGCATTTTAATTTGAGTGTAGCCTACCAAGTGTTATATGAAATAAAGCCATGATGTTCTTTTATTTGTATTTAAATATTTTACCACATCACTTTATCTGAGTTTCAGTGCCTTTTATACAATGACTTCAAAGCATTGTCTGACTCTTATGAACTGGCTTTTCCAGCAACAAGGTATGCTTTGCTACAGTCTTTGCTGCTAGAACAGCTCACTTCCTGGGTGAGATGGGTTCTTTAAATTTAGGTTTGAGCTAAAATACAGTACTGTGATTGGGATAATCCTAACAGTCTAATCTGGATAAAGATTATTTTTTTCCCTCTCAAATGCTTTTCTCTAATGTTTTTTCATCCCTCTGTTTACTAATTAAATCTCATTGCATTTATGATCTTGAATCCAGACTTCACCTGTAAAACCAAAAGGGAAGGAGAAAGAGACACTATGGAAGAGCTAAATGATAAGTTCTACATTTATTTCCAATCTACCATAAAGAATAGTAGTCAGTCTAATATACTTAGTCTTTTGGTGTTTTGGGATTATTTTATATCATATATTTGTAATGAGCAAAAGTAGTCTACAGAGTGTACATGTACCTGCATCCTACAGAATTAGGCCATTAGGTCATAAGCAGGTAGTCTGTTCTTAGACGTGAGCAAAAATGCAATTTATATACCTTTACTTGATGAAATGTCTTTGACTAGACTGTGACTGCGGTAGTGATTAGGGTGGCGACATCTCATCAGCAAGTCTAGATATACCTCCCTAAAAGAAGAGCATGTTTAGCATCTTCTAGAATGAAAAGACAGTAGATCATTGTAGACACTTATTATACTTATTAGGTTAAGCTCATGAATAAAGATTTTTTTAATGGACCAGAAATTAGCAATATTTTCTATAAACCATTCCATGGTTAATGCAGAAAAAGCATCGATTCTTTATGATGGACTTCATGGAGGATGATCCATCACACAAGTAGAGCTGATCATAAACAGTAATTCTAAGAACAAAATTTCTGAAACACTTTTATTGGTAATGTAAGTTAACAGAGGTTCTCTAGGTGTCTGCCAAAGGAGTCAGAGCTGTTTCAAGCCTTCTTTGCCATGCAGTGAGGAAGACAAAATTTAATTTTGTTTCAGTGGCAGAACAGCTTCTTCTAGACTAAGGAAAATCTGAACTGTGAGGGGACCAGCTTGTTCCAGGAGAGAATAAGTGGTGTTAAAAACAGCTGAAATTTTCTGTTCTTCATAACCCCTCTTTCCCTGAGATGAGATTTACCTCATCCCCAGGAAGTCACCTATTTTTGTTCCTGCATTAAAAGAAAGTCCCCTCCCTTCTGGAAGCCCACATTTCCTTCCTGAACTTCTTTGCCTACCGTAGAGAGGAAAATAAGATAAGGCTAAGGAAAGGGAGCAGATGCCATTAAGAAATGTAGGGTGAGAATAACTGATAGTTACTAAGTTGCTAGAACTGAAGGTTCCAGTACAAACCTGAATGAAAGGGACATATGTATCTCTGTGTCCAATGATGTCTCAAAATGTGGAAATATGAGGATGTCTGATTATTTTTCATTACTATGTGTAGGAGTCTGAGCTGCATTAGACAGGAGTTAATGCAGACAGGTGGATTCAAGGCCGAAGGCAAAGCTAGCAAAAGGAGTAGCTGTACCGATAGCAAAAGAATGAACACCTGTGGTCAGCAAAAGCAGAAATAGCTGTGGTCAGCAAAAGCATACCAGTTTGAAGAAAGCAAGATATGGGATAATGAAGTTTTGGCAAGTTCTGGGCTTTATATACATAAATACAAATACAATTATTTACAATATATACAATTAACCAGTGCAAATGCTTGTAGAAATGCATGGACAGCGCGTGTAGATAGCATACAGCCTATTAGAGGACAGAGAAACACGTGTACAGAACTTAGAATACTATAAATGTAAACAGAATCAGAGAATAAACTAACAATCCGATCATCATACTGGTGTTGTGTTGTTCCTGAGCCCGCATGAGAAGACCCCAGCAGGGGTGGATAACAACCCTGGCAACTATGTGACTGAAATAGTAGAACATTATCATCTCGATCATTTCCAAGGTACCATGAAACTGACCTAGGAAAGTCTGAAAAAAAGGTGACCCACATTATCGGGAAATTTGAATATTGATAGGTGTCTCATTAATTGGTTAGTGCATACTGAAGGTGGTATTTATTTGCCTAAATGTTGTCATGCTTTGAGCCCAGAGGGAAACTGAGCACCATGTAGCTGCTTGCTCACTGCTTCCCTTTCAGTGATGGGGAAAGAAAAATTACAAAAAAAGGCTCAGGAATCAAGATAAGGACAGAGAGGGAAAACTCACACATTATGGTCATGTGAAAAAGACAGACTCCTTAGGGGAAGAAACAAAGCTATCCGTTTCATTTGGACACCACCACCACTTAATTTAACAATCAAACAGAGTAGGACAGTGAGAAATACAACCACATCTTAAGAACACCTCCCCCCAACTCCTCCTTTTTTCCCAGGCTCAGCTTTGCTCCTGATTAGTCTACCTTCTCCCTCGCAGCTGCACAGGAGGACAGGGGATAGAAGTTGAGGTCATTTCATCACCCATAGACTCTGCCACTTTCCCTGCTCTACCATATGGTCTGTCTTATGGGAGACAGTCCTTCACAATCTTACTCTGATGAGAGTCCCTCCCACAGGCTGCAGTTCTTCCCAAACTGATCTAGCATAGTTCCATCCTATGGGTTGCAAATCTCCCAGCACTGAACTGCTCCAGCAGGGGCTTCCCTCATAGTCATGGCCTTCTTTGGATGCAGCCACCTTCTCCGGTGTGGGATTCCCCATGGGCTGCAGGTGGGCATCTGCTCCACTGATGATGTCCATGGGCTGCTGAGGGACAGCCCTCCCCCCCTCCCTCCCTCCCCTGACAGTATTTGCCTAGGTATCTCCCTCACAACTCCTCCTCTCCAGTTCCCCTTCTTCTATACGGTATCAGAGAGGCATGGACTTGGCCAGAGGCAGGTCCACTTTGGAGCCAGGGGAGCTTTGAGAAGCTTCTCACACACACAAACCCAACATAATGTAGCAAAAATATTTGCAGCTAACATACAGCTCAATATTTTGTCTGCTGGAAATCAGATAATATTTATTACTTTTCTTAATCTTCTAGAAATAAATCAGAATTTTAAGACATGTTTCACCATTCTTTAATAGATTGGTAAATTAAGATAAATCCTCACAAGATAGTTATTTCTTATCAAAGTTGAAAGTTCTTTCAATGTTTTCTGATTAGAAAACAACTTCAATTCTGTAGTTGCAAACATTCCTTGGTTTGTTTTTTTTTAAGTTTTTTTAAGTTTTTTTTTTTAATGGAAGATGTAGAGACACTTTCTTTGATTAAGTGTGACTTGCATCATACATCAGTGTAAGAAATACAATAAATTTGAAATTAAAAAAACTTGATATGGTATAAACAGAAGTTCATGACATAATCCATTAACAGAAAGGTAAGTGACAACAAGGGGTTTATGGTAAATTACCTGTCCTCATGTGTAACTCCTAACTAATAATATATTATGGCAAAACAGAAAAAATGGAAAGGGTTTTATTCAGTACTGTAGTCTTAATAATCCAGCTTGATGTTTTGGTTTCAGTGATCAAAACCCCTCAATCCAGTCTCTTTACCATAAACAAAAATACTGATATATTTATTCTTATAAAGGGTTAAAAGGTTTTAAAGCTTGGGTAGGAACTCTTTGCTTGGAAAATATTAGCTGGTCACAGACACAATACAATTTGTTTGTGTTTTTCAGGAATTTCCTATTAGGAAATGGCATACAACTCTATCTTCAGATTTGAGTTATCCATGTTTCTTAAAGCCTGTGGGATTTTGAAAAGAATTCCTACCTAAAACATAATAGTGAAAATGTTTTTCATGTTGTATACAGAGACAGACAGTTTGCAAAAAAAACCCCCAAACTAACCTGAGAGAAAAAGTTATTTTAGTTAAAACTGCTCTTCACATTAAAGTAAATTTCAAGTAAATAATTATGGATTGTTTTTCAAGATACCAAAAATATTTCAACCAAATCTTATGACTATAGAACTGTACATTTTAGGGCAATGGAAAATATAAGCACATGATTTAGAAGGGAACTTTTTCTTTTAAAATGTTCCTAAATAAAATATTATTTTCCTTATTTTTCATGTCATTTTAATTTATTGCAATAAAATCAAAATCGATCATCTTCGACAAATCAAATTTTCCTAAAAGAAGAAATTAATAGGAGTGAGAGAAAGGGAAGGGGGAGAGAGAGATATTTGAAATAGCACAGGCCATGGTGGTCTGTAGAGTAAGTAGCATTGCCAATAACTGGACTACTACTACAGGGGCTGAGAGAAGCAAAACGCTAGAAAACTGCTTAGGTGCTTCACAGTTACATAACATAAAGGAAAAAAATAAATGATCTGTGAACTATTCTTAGTCTTGGTGTTGTTTTACATTTTCTGCTGAAATGGGAATATAGAAATGTGAGTAGTCATGTAGATGCATTGGGCTAAAGTCCATATTATGGAGAGTAATTTTTGTTAGGGAGGTAATGTTGGGAATTTCATGGAATTGCACACAGAAAAGTCCTTCCCACTGACTTTTCCTCTATCTTTGCTTGGTTAGTTATTCACTCTTATGGATCAGTTAGAATAGTAACTACAACCTCAGACATCTCATTAATACTTTCTGCAAAACCAGTTACAGCTGTGCTGTGTACCAACGTTGCAGCTGTAGAGAGTTATGGTGTACTCATAACAACTACAAAGGGGGCTATATTGGCAGCTGTGTCCTCACCTGTAGACCATTTAATGTGCAAACCTTACCAGAACACAAGAAATCTCCTTTTCCAGTCTTAGTCTAGAATCATACTCAGTCTGTTTAAGTATGAAGTGTCTTGTATGGAAATAAAAAAAAGTAGTACTCTAAGGATTGCTCCAATGAACTAAAACCACAGCCACCTTGCTGGGCAACTGTTACTGCAAACTTCAGCAGACTAAAAATACATGCCATAGCCTGGCCTGTTAACAGATGAAAGACAGTGTGAGGTTAAGTGGAATTCAAGAATGCGTGGTCTGTTCTAGTCGATTAATGGCTATTCAGTTTAAGAGATGAAGAGGTAGGAAAAGAAGTAAAATAAATACTCAGAAATGCAAACCTGAAGAGTGGCTGATAGCGTAAACAATAAGAGGGGATTCTGATTCACAGACTGATAAGCCATTGAAAGAACCAGTCCAATATAGCGTGATGATATTTGGATAGAACTTTGATGAGAAAAAGTGGAAGCAAGACCATGCTGAGTCTTACTATAAAAAGCAAACATATGTGATATTTGGGGGTTTGAAGGACTGTGTGAAATTTGTTACAGGATGTTAGAAGGGGGCTGTGAGCATGTGCAAAACTTGTTACAGAGTGATCAGGGTAAGGGCCAAATGATGGGGAAAGAGGGAGGAGGGGTATATTTACAGATCATCCAGAAATGACAGCAAGCTTGTGAATCAAGCTTGTTGCCCTTGTGAGCTTTAATCTTTATTGTCTGGAAAAGAGGAGCAAGGTGAGGCTGTCTCTGGTGTTCTGCACTGTGTAAGTGTTGAGATAATGGAGGTGGCAGTAAAGGACTTGCTCTCCTACTTGTGTTATTGTGTGGTCAGACACACTTGTATTCTGTGCATGTGTATTTGCATCTTTGGAATATGCACTCAGCCCTGCCGCTGGCCAGACCTGGAAATGGGACAGAACAGCTAACAGTCTGTTTAAAAGAAAAATCCCCAGGGTCTTCAAGACTACTGAAGCTGGCTTCTCTTAGTGCTGATCTGAGGCAGTGTAATCATTCAGTCTTTAATACCTCTGCTGAAGTACACCTGGCTATGTCCTGTCCATTGAGTGGGTGAACGAGTCAGGAAAAGATGGTATCTCTCAGCCAGGCTGAGCACTTGTCTTCTCTTGGATCCACCTGTGGCTAACTGAATAAGCACTGAATAAGTCCCTGAATGAATATGGTGAATCCTTTTGTTCAGTTTTCATTTCCACATAGCCGCTTCCCTCTCCCACCATAAATACAGTGTAATAGAAAGACTTGTGAACACGTTAACTTTTCCACTACAAAAGGGTTTATATCTCATTCTCTTTACACACTTGACACTGGCGACTGTCATGAAAACAACTGTAGTCTAGTTAGGTACACAGTTTGATCAGAGCATCCTCTCCACAGGAGAAACTCTTAGTCCTAAGCAGCAGCCCTCAGTTTATTGTTCCTCCTCCCCCCCAAACGGTGGTGTTGCCCAACTCAGACCTTTTTGGCCCTTCTATATGCTTGCCTGGGACATCTCACGTTCGTTGTCTCTGCTTTCTTGATGTGGGTGTCATCAGCTTATGCCTCTTGTGCTTTCTAATATATATTGTATGGGAGGAACCATTCCCCCCAAAAAAAAAAAAAAAAAAAAAAAAAAAAAGACCCTTCTTAAGCTATCCCCAAACAGGGGAATGGAGCAGAGAGTACAATGCATTCCCAGGGGAAGGAGCATAAAGGTAGGCTCAAACATTTTCAGGGAAATAAAGAACTTAAATAACTGGATCTATGTGGTTCCAATCATGAATATCCTAAACTTTGCGTTATTTATTTTTTGAGTGCTTTGTGTGCACCTATACTTTATAGTTATTGTTCGCATCTAATACTAAACTGCTACCCCATTATATCTGCGAAGTTTAAGCTAGCAAACTACAGTGGTGTAACAGATTGTATGACATGGTAACTCTTGACCTTTAAATACCAGCCACTTTAAGAGTTCATTGTTTGAAAAGAAATTAATGTGAATGCTGAAATGTTAGAAGAGATGAGATTAAGCAATTTAGTCAAAAGATGATGGTCTTTTTATTTATTTCTTTTCTTTTTTTGGGGATGAGTCTATTCTGTTGTCACTATTAGTTGACAACCAGGCTGTTGAAGCTCTTTTTCCTATCTTAAGGAATATTAATTACTGATAATTAATATATAGACCTGTGGTTGCTATGAAATCTTTTAATCTGTACTGTGGGAGTACATTCTATTATAAATGCATTCATATAACTTTCATTGACGTTAAAAGGAGTTTCTGGCACTCACTGAGTGGAGAATAGATGACACTGTTGCTGAATAAGTTAGTCATCATGTTGTTCAAATGCATGACATTTCATTAAAATGTTCTTTCAAGGGAATAGTTAAGAACACAGAATAGAAGCCAGTATTTTTATTCAAAGCAAGTTTGGCATTTATCTAGTATAGATTCCTTAACTGGCCATACTAAATATATTACCACAGATGATATTTCAAAACAATGCAAAGTCACAAGTTACTCATTTATATATTCCATATAGACCTTTGGATGTTGCAGCACTTCTGCATTTTATGGATAATATAGGTTTTATGTCCTAATGTGTAGGAAATTAATAGTCACAGTGGTCTGAAGAGTGATGACTTCCCTGATAATAATGATAAATGGATTGAGGACTTGATGGATGTACCTAACCTGGTGGAGGTTAATGATGGTGCTCCCAAAAGATTTGATTTGGTAGTGATAAATTGAAGATGACCTGTAAAGATAAAATACAGATCCCATTAACTTATCAGAGCCTCCCTCCATAGAAGGACTAGATCAAAGGGTACATTGGGTACTTTCTTACCCCCAAAATAACAGATCTTTTTGCATACTGTCCAGTGGCATTTACTTCTAATGCAGTTGATTAGCTTCTCCTCAGAGTAAAGTACAAGGACTAATATCTATTATATGGTGGTTAAGTCTCTAACAACGAAGATTAATTTTTAATGGCAGAGTTTAACAGTAAAACCTCTGAATATATCTACTGTCATAGATTTGGGGTTAGGTTGCAGTGTACTGCTGGGTTCATTAGAACAGTGATGCTCCTGCTCTAATAGCAAATCAATAACTTATGTAAAGGACTATAGTAAAAGGGAGAAGCATGTTGTCTCTCCCCAGCTTCACAATACCATACAGCCAGATACCAGAGGTCACATGATCAAAAGAAAGAAGAGAGGCAGAGAAGCAACACAACTGCATTTATTTGGGGGGCTTTCTGTAAGAAGATGATAGAGAAAATTAATATCTTCCTGTCAAATTCCTTATTGTTTTAAAATGTTTTTTTTTTTTTCTATCCAAAGTACCATTTTAAACACAGCCCTTGGTGGCAGTTAATATTTGTCATTGCTTTGGGAAGCAAATATCAAATAAATTGATGATTTTAAACCAATTTTTCAGGACAAAATGTCCATGCTGTAAAAAGCAATATATCTTCCAGTGCACTTTAGCAATGTTCTGGAGAAGTCAAAGACCTTGCAGGCCCATAAGACTGTATTGCCCTTTTAACCTCATCCTCTCACTGTATATTGAACTAATAGGTAGATAGGGAAGTGTGAGGAAGCCTGTACTATCTGTATCCCTATTGGGATTAGTTTTTGGTTGCCGCAGCTGTCAGTATGACCTTTTGTTGAATTAAATTACTTTAAACCCCCTGTTTTTCAAAGTCTGGCTTTCCTTCATATAGTATTTGCATAAATGCAGAGGTGATTTTTGCATATTACATTTTAATAGTTAATTTTTAACACAATTAATTTTAACAAAAGGTAGGGGAATAGGTCAGAACACAGAAAGGACAGGTTAAAGAATATTAAATAACTTAGATGTAGCCAAGTTGTCAGGATCTGATAAAATTAACTAAGCCAGAATTGTCTCTGAACCATTAGTAATTACGTTCAGGAACTCTAGGAGGACAAACAGTCCTACAAGACTGGAGAAGGGCAACTACAATACTATTTTATAAAAAAATGGGGGGAAATAAGAAAGAAAGGAAAAAAGTTATCTATATACAAACCAGCCTAACTTTGGCACCTACAAAGGTATGATAATACATTTTTAAATAATCCCTTTATGAAAGCCCAGAGAAGGCAGACCTGATTTTGCTAAGAACAAATGTTCTCAAACCCACCACATTCATTCTTGAAAATGGCAACTTGAAACAAGATGGAGACTTATGCAGTATATTAGCAAGATTTTTCTAATTCTGAAAGAAAGAAAATTTTGTCAAGGAGAAATTAGTAAGATATGGTTACATTAATGGTTTGTTACTGAAGTATGAGAGAATCTTATTTGTGGGAGGCTGTTACAATGTGATACTGTCCAGTTTACCAACTAGGTCATCAAAGGAGGGAATATATTTCTTTGTGGATCACAAATAGTTGCCCTTGGATGAACATTTTATAAAGTAGGGACTTTTAAGAACGAAAATGAAATTGAAGATGGTCCTAATGAAAAGAGAACATTCCAAAGTATATCAAAAGAAATTAACTCAAGACCAGTTTGAGGTAGTGCAATTAAGCGCTGTATCTCTATTGCAAAATTACAAAATTACCCTGCATAAAATGTACAGTATAATGAAGTACATAGTTGATGTTATGACCTTGTTTAAAGAATAGGTAAATTTCTTGTAGGTACTTATTTACGAAAGTGTAGCATATAATATATGGGAGGTAATGTTTACATTTCCCTTAATATTTATTCAGCCTATTCTATTTTCCATTCTATTTTGGGCACTACATTTTAAGAGAATAATATCAGTAGAACAGAAGCTCTTAACAAATAAACCCCCCATCAGAAATGAGCAGAGAATTAGAAAATGTCTCTGAGAAATGGATGAAAGAAAAGATCATGTCTTCTGTAGAGAGGAGAAAGATTACTTCAAATATATTTAAAGTGATGCTAAAATCAACAGTGGCTTGTGTGCTGTATGCAAGTTACCTCCCAAGCACTGGGTTTTATGCAGAAGGTAGCAATCCTTCTCACAGGTAGTTCTTGAAAACAGGCTAGACATGGTTTTGATCCTACCTCAGACTAAGCTGGTGAACTATGTTTCTCCTGTTTGTCAGATCTGTTGTGTTTTCTGTGACTGCATTTCATCCATGCATGCAGTGTTGTGAACTGATACAAGATATTCTTGTTGTTCTATGCTATTTTTTCTTTCAATTCAGTTACTGTTACAATTTAAACACACATCACATTATATTACATAAATCTTGGACTCCTCACAAACACGTTTCTAATTATCTCAAAATACTGTGTATATCAGCAGTATTTTCTACGAGTTTTGTTGTCTGCGGTATATAATTAATCTGAACTAAATAGTTTTTCATTCAGAAAGGATGCCCTGCTGCCACTGGAATTGACTGAGTATTGTATATGGGTCCTTAATTAGGCAAGATATAATGGACAGAGTTATTCCTATTGCTCACTTGTCCCTTTACTTCCATTTCAACAATTCAATATTTTCTCAATTCTTTCAACAAATAAAAATTAGTACAAAGTAAGAATTGGCTATATTTTTGTTGGCCTTCAGAATACCTGTTGCAGAGAAGTTTGAAAGTGGTTGGGTTACACTAATTTTTTAAACGTTGAAGACTTTTTTTCACCAGTCATGTAGATTTTGGGATGAAAGCCATAAAGAATGTCACTGATTCAGAGAAGACAAATGCAGTTTACAGTGAGCCTTGTTGAACTGATGTCCTCTGAAAATGATGCCAAAACAAAGGATGAGTCCCCAAATTCAAATAGTGTACTTTTAGATAATTCTCATAACTGGGCATCAGAGACACTGAGTTCATTAAAGCAGGTGCTTATAGGAGAAAAAAAAAATTGTAGCTGCTAATCCCATGCATTTTCATATCTCCAGATACTGACAAGAATTTACACAGTTAACTGACTTTACAGATACTGTTAGACAACTCTGTTTGTGCAGGCAAAAACTGTAGTGATGTAATAAACGCTTATTTTTGTTATAACTATTTTATCTAAATTTTTGCTAGTTCCTTTCTGTAAACAAGAAGTACAATCATACTCAGTCACTCTTCTTGGGAGCCTTGGGGACAGGGACAACTGAAAAGTTACCTTGTCATAGAATAATTCTGGGAATCTAAACTTAGATTTTTATGCTGTATGTTAGCTTTCAAACTAATAAAGGACTAAATATTTGCTTTTGTTTTTCATTAGCACTGTCATAACCCCATTGCAAATGATGCAAATGTTACCAAATGCCATTGAATGAATGAATGAATATGATAGAATGAAACCAGAAGTGTAAATTATATTCATTGCCATCTGAACTTTGTTTTCCATTTAAACAAGGCTAAAATTTACTTTTCATAGATATAAATGCAATCAAATGTTGAATGTTGCAAACACTGTTAGAGTGTAGTAAAGGGCAGGAAAAGTTAAAGTTAGTATTTGAAGTAAATTATTACACTCTGAAAGCTCAGTACCCCCAAATTTAGATTACTAGTCTGAATGCAATGATTAATTCCATAATCAGTAATCCATAGTTTAACCATATTAATTAAAAAAACCCCAACACCCACAAAACCTTACAGCTACAATAACTTTCTTAGGCATATTGCTTTTGTAGCTCCTTTTCAGAAGGAAAAATAACTGAATATACTCACTGAATATTTACAAGACATATATTTAGAGTATGAGTACATATAACAATGATTTTTATGTTACAATGAGTAACTATTTTATCTGTATCGATGTAAAGTGGAACAAAAGATTCATATGTTATATATAGACACATTTACACAGGTAACCATTCTGTATTTCAGAGAAAACATTGCAGGCTATGTTGTTGACAGAACATCAATGATATGTATGAAGAAGAAGGGACAGTCTGCTCTCCACTCATTTTAACCTATAGAGCAGATGCAATTTGAATAGAATTAAGATAATGCATCATCTTTTTATGGGAAAATAAAGAAATGTTTCTCATTCATATGGAATAAACAGATAGCCCATTTTTGGTGGAACTGCAGTTCCTTATGGGTTATTTCATACAAAGTGATAGGGAAAATGTACCTCCAAGCCAAAATACCTTCTGCAGTATGGCACTTTCATGTTATCAGATAACAGCATAGGACTGTGCCTTTACAGTATCTGACCGCTAAGTAACTATTAGTCTCAGCCCCTATATGGTACATTAAATTTTTATACTTACTTTCCATCTATAAAGGTTAAGGAATACAGGAAATTTTCAGGAAGAGAAGTCAAAATACCTTTTGTAGCCTGTAACACTTAGAAACAAATTTATCAATAATGCTTATTCTCCATGTCTGCACAAATTTATCCCCTTCAAATACATATCCTCCATAGTCTCCATTTCTTTTTCTGTTTAGATTAGACCCAGCAAATTCCTTCACAAAAGGCAACTCAAGGTCACAATCCTCCAAGGATATTTTTATCAAATCAATCCATCATAAAGCTCAAAATGTATAAAAACATTATCGAACAAATAAGAAGCAGCATCTCTTTTAACAATTACTTGGGTCCATAATTAAATTTTGCCAACTTGACTCCTTTAACTCACTCTAACAAATTCATGCCTGCCAGAAGTGGAATTTTTCTTTATTTAATTTTGCTAATTTCTCTTGAAAAAATGGGAGAAAGGGACGTGGCGGAAGGTGAATGGATAGACAATGTAATATGCAAACCCCAACAGGCCGAGGGTGAAAACAAACAAAATGAAATCACCAAATAGATAAATAAGTTTTGCATTAGAAGATTAAAAAAAAAAAAAAAAAAAAAAAAAAAAAAGCTAGCAGCCTAAATCCAAGCCCAAAGTGAGCAGCTCATAAAAGCATTAACAGAGGCATATGTGATACATAAAAAGTACAGTATTCAAGAGACATCAACACCAGATGTGTTTGTTTAATAGCTCAAGCAATTAAGATGTGAAACAGACAGTCTTTTAGGCTCCTTAATGTTGCTTCCATCTTCATGTTGCTTTGCCTTAAGTTGGTTCCCTGAAGTAAATGACTGCAGCAAAGCTGACAGCTGGGTATTTCTGGGTATATTCTCTTTACTCATGGCCCAAGCATCTTATTGGAGCAGATTCCTGATGCTCAGATCTGTTCATAATCAATCATAAAAAGGTGAAATACCCATCCATATTGAGTTTTCAGTAAACCTGGAGTTAATATTTTATGGATGCAAGTAAGATTATTCTGCGTTGGGGAACAAAGGTTTAAGATTGAATTGTGAGTAAGTAGGTGTCTTTTATTTGACTCTCGCTTCCTATCTTCCTATTGGCATTATTATTTAACTTGTAATACACTACTACTCTGCTCAGTGACATGTTTTCCTGGCATTGCCGCTGCTGTACTTTAATTTATACAACGCCACTTTCAATGCTTTGCCTTTTTGTCTGATTTTGAGATCTCAAATTTTTGCCTCACCCCAGGACCATAAAAAGGAATGTTTTATAACCTAAGCAAGTGCTCAGACTAATTCTGGGTAGCAAATGCACATAGTTAAAACAGATTCAGTGTACTTAAGACGAAGTGGCTGCACAGCCTTTATATATGTACCCATCACATCAGGCTGTGTTTCAGCTGTGTTACTCAAGCACATTGAAGATGTAAAAGAAGAGAACAGTCATGACTGCAGAGGTTCCTGAGATGAGGATGAGGGCAGCTATGTTGAATTACTACTACTGTGATATAAGCTCTTCCTTCCTCCAGTCAAGCCAAGGAGCACTGAAAAGCACCCTACTCTGTGAAACCTTTTGCTGTTTGTAAGCAGGAAGTCTCTGAGAATTTAGTAATCCCTCAGTCTTCATCTTTGCCTAAATAGAGATAGAATTTAGCCCTTAGCAAGAATATATTGACAGATGCTAAAGACCTTGATGTTCCTCTGCTTTCAGAAAGATGTGCTAGTCCTCTGGGGACACAATGTAATTTTAGTTGAATAAAGAGGCATGCCCTGATTAGAGATGAACTAAGAGCAAACCTTCACATTTCTCACATTTTCTACACTGCTATATAGCATTTGGTTTTTGTGCTTCCTTATTGCTGATAAGTTTAGGATTTTTCTCCAGAGTCATATTTCTAAGCCCATCTTGCTCTGCTACATGTTCCTCTGTTCTCTGATACTGTATTTTCATGGATAGTGAATGCATTTGGAAGTTTTATCCTAAAAATTATCTCCATGTTGCAGTGGAAATGCTTACTTTTTGTAAATGAATTTCTTTTTGACATATCTGAGAGATTGCATGGTTTTATTAACTAACTCTCTGTAATTCCACTGCATATTTGAGAAATTTAATGAATTCAGTTGAAGCAGACTCCCTTGAGTGTTTCCCTTTATTTTGTAAGACTACAGGAAAGACTGGTCTTGACATCTTGTTAATCTACAACCCCCCCAGACACTTAACAGTTGCAAGAGCTGCTGATAGAGAAGTTATCTAACATGATTATCAAGACAGTAAAATTTATTATCTTGGAAGACTTCAACAATAGATGATGTCCCCATCTGCCTAGTGAAATTTTCATGAAGGTTTTCTTCAAAGACTCTGATTAGCACATTCACATATAGCTTTATTTACTTAAATGCCTGAGCAGGATATGGAACACAATTACCTCCACAGTTTCCTTTCACAGTAACAAATAAATTGTTAGTCAGCAGAGAAGACTTCTGAATAATGGAGAAAAAACTTCCATAGGTGAAAAGAGAGAGACCATGGACCTTAATGTAATGAAAAATAAGAAAGAGCATAAAATTAATTATATTCAGATTGACAGCGTATTTCACTTCTCATGCAGAAGTTCCTTACAAATAATAATGTTAAAGGATATGTAGGTAGAAAAGAATATATATGGCTGAGCAACTGATCACATTTATTCCTTGGAAATGAGGCTTTTATGTCCATCCACTTCTTATGATGCAGGATGGCATCACCTGGATCATCTGAGTATCTCAAGCAGCTTCATTAATCATTAATTCAGGCAACTCTCTTGGTTATTTTAGACCAATAGCTCAGCAATAAAAAGCAGGGCAATAAAGAACATAGAATGTCATTAAATTTCTGATATTTTTAATCTTCTGTACAATTTAAAAAATTAATCAAATGCCCTAATGCTTAACTAAAACATTATTAATTTCTTATTTTTTAACCTAACCTGAAATATATCACAAGTATTTCCCACTGTAGACAACAGTATTATTTCATTCCAGCTCTAGAAAAAAAGGTCAAAAAGAGAAATGGTTAATACTTTTTTTATTTTTGAATTCTACTCATATGTTAAGGGTCCATGAGTAATGAGATCCAAAAACGGATAAATGGAAATATTGATGTGAATCTGTGTACCTACATATCATTCAGAGGAGGTATTCCTGATTACATCACGTTGGGATGTGGACCGCTATCTAAAAAATGCTCAGAACACAGTGCACATTTCCTTATATCCAGGACTTTCTTATCACCTTGACAATAACGCAATATTAATATGAAATTATGACATGTGCACTGTGCAGTGCTATCATGCCTTCAAAATAATATTTACACAGAGAATAAACTTCATTCAATTTTACAGTAAAGAATATTTTAATAATGTCTGTGTATGCATGTTTAGGTAAAGCACAATATGGGACTTAAATTTGTTTATTTTCTCACAAATTAAAACCAAAGCAAGCAAATTTGTGTTACTGGAATAAGTTTAGATTGTAGTCTGATCAGGCTACAGAAAATTTCAGATGAGAATATTGCACCTGTCAACTGCTTTTCATTTCAGGGAATTAATCAAGCTGGCTGTTCAGAGAGTTTTTGAGAATACTCATTATTTCAGCTATTAATTTTTAAAAGCAGCAAATGTTGCAAGTCAACAGCATCCATAAAAATTGATTTATTGTGCAATTTACTTCATGTTACTGGAAGGAAAGAGAAAGGTTTATATATCTACTACTCCCCCTGTCAATTTTCTAAGGCATCCACTCTATGTGAGTATATAATTTTAAGGAAAATTATTTTGATGAAAGTAATAAAATCCTCTTTGCATTGGTTTTACACCAATGTGGATGTGTAATATTTGACCACTTGCAAGAACTGCAGAATTTAACATTAAAGAGAATGAGAAACAAAAGCAATTACATAGAAAAATAGTCACAGAAGTGTAACCTGAAAGTGGTGTGGTCTTACTGTAAGACTATGTTAGGCATCAATATAGTTCTCTAGGCTTTAGTCTCAGTGAAATCTATTAAATGCTATTCTTTTATAATGTGTATTTTGTGTATTTGTCTGTGGGTCCCATAAAGAGAAGCTTTACATCCTTTAGGCAAAGTTAGGTAGACTTCTGTTAAACACCTGATTTAATGAAGCTTCTTGCTTAAGACTCTAAGTGTCATGTTTGTGTTGAAAGAGATCTCAAATTTAGAGATTTGGTCTTATAAGACACACTAATTCCCAGTGTCTGAAGTATCTGAAATAAGGTCTTTAGGTTAAATATGGTTTACATAATGGTGCAACAGAGTGATCTGGTTTATAAATACATTTTGTGAGCAATTTCAGTCCCTGGTATGTAACACCTTTTGTATAACAGTGGCTAAAAGCCTGGTCCCACTGTGATTTATGGGAACTCAGTTAGGGCTAGGATTCATCCTCTGCTGCCTTAGGTGATGTAGTATAACCTTGCCTTGCCTTGAGGTCTTTGTCATTTGTATTGTCCATGGTAAAGATGACAGTCAGTGAGGAGCCCTGCTATTTTATACAAATTAGATTCACTGTGGGGATCCCTTCCCTGAACAGCAGATATAACATGCAAAGTCTGCACTCCTGTAACACTGATCTGACTGGAAATAATTGGACTCGACCTGCTCATGCAAGGGTCGTCCCAGCACCCACCCCTCCAAAAAAAAATCCCAAAACAACCCAACAACCAAACCCACAACAACAAACCCAAACCAAAACCCAACTGTTCCAATAGCTAACTTCTGAACAGATTTTCTAAGACATTTAGAGGGAAATGCAGACTTGTAGTAGAGCACAGACCTTCAGAAAGGCTATTAATAATTCAAAAGAGAGACATAAACCAGTCTGAAAATCTTGACCATCCAGGTAGAGGACATTACACAGTTCATGAAAATTATCAATATTATTAAAGAAATGGTAGATCTTCTCAGTGATTTAAGATTCTAAAACTGTGGATCTGAGGATCAAAGATCTACACTAACATGATGAGTATGAAATACCATATAACATATTTATGGTGTTTGCCTGTTTGATAGCTTTGCTCAGGAAAATATTAACTTACTTTGGCCCTTCATATCTGAAATATAGTCCAGATTATGAAATGAGCAACACTGCATTTGCTCTGACTAGTGTGTGGTGTGACCACTATTTGTTTTTTAAATCCTTTTTATATTATATATCTAAATATTCCAAAGATAAAAAAGAGATGAGAGATCACTCACATATACTTTTTGAAAAGAAAAGACAGTGTGGGACATTTCCTGAGCTGTTTTACAGTAGAGAGCTGCAAAGAAAGTTAAGGTTTTTATGCACAGATTTCCCACGCAATATTTCTACTTCCCATTAGCTTCTTATTAATAGAACAAAGTCCCTAAAAAAACAGAGAGCTTAGACTGTTTTACAAGACCTTTATAGAACCATTTATGTATCTTAGCTTCAGGCTTTCCTATAACCCTTGGGTGGGCATTCACTGACACCAAAACACACCTGTAGGGGGCTTGTGGATTAGGTAATAAGTGACGAGTCCCCTGTTGGGACATTGCTCTTATCATTATCATCTTGATCTTCAAAAATATTCAAGCTGTTAATGATTTTATGCTACCTACTGGGTAAGATTTCAGTTTCAGTGTAACATTTAATAAAGCATTATCTATGGAGTTCAGTGGTGCTGTATCGATAAGAGTTGCCTTTAGAAGACTTTGTGAGGCTGAGCAGTGGTGGCTGTGTAATGCAAACATGGGAAATAATGAAATAAAAACAAGCTACATGATATGCAGAGATAAAATTTCACTGCAACTAATGAAGAAAAATAATAGCAAACGGAAAAATATTGTAGAAACAGAATGCAAACAAATATAGCAATAGCAAAGACGAAAGACTAATAACAAGAACAAACTAAGAAATGAATAGCAAATAATAAAACAATAACAAATAATGAACAATAACAAACTAGACCAGAAGTAATCAAAGTGCAAAAGAAAGGAAAAGAGTGTATTATATGAGAAACAGATTAGTGCTGTGTGCTTTTGGGATCAACAATTCAAATTCCTTTCAAAGGTAAAATGGGTTAGGGAATATTTTTGCCAAAGTTTTGCACATCACAATAAACACCTCACAGTTTGCTGCACTAATTGTTCATCAAGAGAGACCACAGAATTACTAACCTGTGGATTAGTATGCAGGTTCATGGAAGGAGTGTGATACAGGGAAGTACATAAGATGCTTTGTGCTTGTCTCAATATTTGCTCAAAAATTAAAGGCATGGTAAGTGTTCAAGGGAATCTCTCCATTAAATTCAATGGTCTTTGGATCAGGAAAAGGCAAAATGTACACACAAATGAACAATTGAAACCATGCAAATCTTTATGCATGTTGGCTTCCTTCCCTTTTCCTGGCAAAGCGATGTCTGTTTAACATTGTCAAAAAAAAAAAAAAAAAAAAAAAAAAGGAAAAAAGGAAGAACTTTCCACTTGCAAATATAGTTTCTCTGAAATTGAAATAGTTTATAGGGAAATGTACGTCCAATTGATACTTTATTTTGGCAAAACTAAAACGTGCTTTTTGACATTCTTAAAGCAAGCTGGTTTAATTTCTCCTTTGAAATAACTAAGCTTCTATTCTATTATGACATAATATTCCACTGTAGTTAGAGAAAATTCAAAATCATATTACAAGACTAATTTAGTCAAAAATAATTTTTTTGATTGATCAAAATCAGTTTCCAGTTACTCATTTCAAAATTTTCTTCATCAGGCAGTATGATGATCATGAGATGATTGAATTTTCAATCCTTTGAGAGACAAAGAGAGGGGTTAGTAAAACTGCCACCTTAGACTTCTAGAGGGCAAATCCGACATGTTCAAAAGACTGATTAACAAAATCCCTTGGGAGGCTGCCTTGGAGGATATGGGAGTCCAGGAAGGCTGGACATACTTCAAGAGAGAAGTCTTAAACACACAGGAGCAGGCTGTTCCCGTGTGCCGAAAAACAAGCAGGAAGGAAAGGAGACCGGCCTGGGTAAACAGGGACCTTTGGCTGGATCTCTAGAACAAAAGGAGAATCTATGACCTTTGGAAGAGGGGCCAGGTCTCTCATGAAGACTATAAAGATGTAGTGAAGTTATGCAGGGAGAACATTAGGAGAGCCAAGGCATAACTAGAGCTCAACTTGGCTACAGCTGTTAAAGATAACAAAAATGTTTCTATAAATTTGTTAACAGCAAAAGGAGGATTAGGTAAAATCTCCCTCCTTTACTGGATGCAAAGGGAAATATGGTAACTAAGGATGAGGAAAAGGCTGAGGTGCTCAACGTCTACTTTGCCTCAGTCTTTAGCAGTGGAAGTGGGTGTTCCCTGGACACCCAGCTCATGAGCTGGGAGATGGGGAGGGGAAGCAGATTGAGGTCAGCACAGTTGAAGAGGAGGTGGTCAGACACCTGCTACACCCCTTGGATGCACAAGTCTGTGGGATGGATGGGTTACACCCAAGGGTACTCAGAGAGATGGCAGATGTGCTCGCCAAGCCGCTGTCCATGATTTACCTGAAGTCATGGCTGACTGGGGAGGTCCCATTGGACTGGAGGGTGGCAAATGTGACACCCGTCTACAAGAGAGGCAGAAAGGAGGATCCAGAAAACTATAGACTTGTCAGTCTGACCTCAGTGCCAGGGATGGTCATGGAGCACGTCATCTCGGGTGCCATTGAAAGTCCTAAAATAGACAACCAGGGGATTAGGCCGAGTCAGCATGGGTTTATGAAAGGCAGGTCCTGCCTGACAAACCTGATCTCCTTCTATGACAGGGCGACCTGCTTATTGGATGAGGGAAAGGCTGTGGACATTGTCTACCTTGACTTTAGCAAGGCCTTTGACACCATTTCCCACAGCATTCTCCTGGTGAAAGTGGCTTTTCCTGACTTGGATGGGCACACACTTTGCTGGGTAAAAAACTGTCTGGATGTCCGGGCCCAAAGAGTTGTGGTGAACGGAGTTAAATCCAGTTGGTGGCCGGTCACGAGTGGTGTCCCCCAGGGCTCGGTTTTGGGGCCACTCCTGTTTAACATCTTTATTGATGATCTAGATGAGTGGATCGAGTGCACCCTCAGTCAGTTCACAGATGACACCAGGTTGGGTGGGAGTGTTGATCTGCTCGAGGGCAGGGAGGCTCTGCAGAGAGACCTGGACATGCTGGAGCGATGGGCTGAGGCCAACTGGAGGAGTTTCCATAAGGCCAAATGCCGGGGGCTGCCCTTGGGCCACAACAACCCCCAGCAGCGCTACAGGCTTGGGGAGGAGTGGCTGGAGAGCTGCCAGTCAGAGAGGGACCTGGGGGTGTTAATTGACAGCCGGCTGAACAGGAGCCAGTAGTGTGCCCAGGGGGCCAAGAAGGCCAATGGCATCCTGGCTTGTGTTAGCAATAGCGTGGCCAGCAGGGACAGGGAAGGGATCTTACCCCTGTCCTCGGCACTGGTGAGGCTGCCCCTCGATTCCTGTGTTCAGTTTTGGGCCCCTCACTACAAAAAGGACATTGAATGACTCGAGCGTGTCCAGAGAAGGGCAACGAAGCTGGTGCAGGGTCTGGAGCACAGGTCATACAAGGAGCGGCTGAGGGAACTGGGGGTGTTTAGTCTGGAGAAGAGGAGGCTGAGGGGAGACCTCATCGCCCTCTACAGCTCCCTGAAAGGAGGTTGCAGAGAGCTGGGGATGAGTCTCTTTAACCAGGTAACAGGTGATAGGACAAGAGGGAATGGCCTCAAGTTGTGCCAGGGAGGGTTTAGACTGAATATTAGGAAGCATTTCTTTCCAAAAGGGGTTGTTAGGTGTTGGAATTGGCTGCCCATGGAGGTGGTGGAGTCCCCATCCCTGGAGATGTTTAAGAGTTGGGTCAACATAGTGCTGAGGGATACGGTGTAGTTGGGAGCTGTCAGTGTTAGGTTAACGGTTGGACTGAATGATCTTCATGGTCTTTTCCAACCTAGATAATTCTGTGGTTCTGTAATATCTTCACCCCAAGTTGAAATAAAGATAGACTTGAAAACTCAGGATGTTGCATGAAATACTCATCCTCTGCATGTAACTACTTCTATTATTGTTCAGTCTTTAACAGTGGCATCTTCAGGAAATAAAAAATTAGGATAAAACACCTGGTAAAATATTATGTTTCTTTCATACTTGACCTTGAGGATACGACAAGAGCACACAGAGAAAGAGCAAACTTAGAGGGAGACAAACAGGGGAGATAGCAGCTCATGAGCAAGATCATGTAGCTTTCCATCTCCAAAGAATTTGTGCATTCTTCTACTGAGGTAGCACAGGAGAGAAAACGAGAGACAAGTATCAGAATTTGCCCAATATCCCACTAACCCAGTGGTCAGAGCGCTTTTGACAACTGTCTCAATTCACAGTTTTGATCTGTTCCTTGTGTTTTCCCATGCCACCAGGAGAGCCAGAAACAGCTCTCGTCTGTGAGAAGCATCGTATGTGATCTATGTGCCCCCTGAATGGGCACTGCATTTGTATGCCACAACTGGTGGTCTCAAAGGGGAATCTGTGATCCCCTTTGTGCTCCATCAGTTTCAACAAACCATCACCTTCAGGTGGAACTAGTCACACTGAAAAATTCCTGGCCTTCTCTACCACCTTCCACAGCTGGAGGTCCAAACTATCTTGCACATGGCAGCGGCATGCCCACTTCATGCCACACATTAACATCCTTCAATTATTGCTGTAAAGGAAAGGTTATCTCTCAAAGAAAAAAACCCTCCAACTCAGATTTTAGTGCACTTTTTTGTTTTCTGTGTTTGAAATGCTGTCTTGGCTTCACTAAACTTACTTTTTTAAGACATTAGATTTTAATGACATAAAAAAGCACTGAGCCAGCTGTCACCATATTACAGATGTGAGTTTGAGAGCAAAACCAATGAGAGCTGGAATCCACAAGGACTAGAGTTATTGAAGAAAAGGTCTAAGGTCTTCTTTCTACACTGCTGACTGTGGAGACATTATCAGATTGTAGACAGACATTTTTAAAGCAGTGAGGAAGGCTATAATATTGAAATGATCAAGTAAATTATGTTTAGATGACCCTAACCAACCCCACAGAGAACCTCCTTCCTCCTTACTCTCCACCCTCACGGCCACTGACAGGTTTCCTTTCTGACTTCATATGTGACAAACTATTTACAGCCTTGAATAAAGCAACCCAGCCAGGTAGCTAACTGCATCCACCTATGTTAGCTGCAGAATAAAGCAGACCCCAGAAACAGCTCGCTTGGTTTCAGCCTGACCTGAATAGAAAAGTCCAGATCCTTGGGCAGAGCCCAGTGCTGCCCATTATTACCCTAATGCTGCTACCTGAGGTCCAAACTCCAGTTTATCAAAGTCTGTGCTATACTAGATGGATTTGTCAACCAGAGTAATGCTGTCTTAGGTGTCTTTGATCTATGCTAGAAAGTTCAAATGGCCAGGAGTTAGAAGGACAAATCTTTTTCTTTGCTTTTATAGCTGAACCTCTAACTTCTCAACCACTGAACTTCTACTTCAGAGAAACACAAAAAGATCTAGGTATCTTTGTTAATCTAACACTATCTTCTGCTTTCTTTTGTTTTAAAAAATTAGATGAGAATATGCTGAGGTCAAATGCTGGTTATACTAACACTTTCCTGCTGAACCAGGATACTGAAAATCCAGGACACATTTACGTGTAACTCTTACAAATTCATTGCCTTAAGCCAAAGCTGAATTCAGCAGGGATCTCATTTTACAATGACTAATATCATTATAACACAAACTGAAGTAGAAATAAATGTTGATATGCAGTATTAAAAATAACAGTTCATGCTGGCTTGGGGTTTAGGAGGTTAACTTGGGAACAGACACATTTTGCGAATGATTAAGACATCAGAATCTTTTATCTGTCTTTGTTCTCTATTCAGCTGTATAATCTAATTTACCATAGCTTTGATTTTACACTGATACAACAGTGATGATCACAAATGTTAAAACTTCATTTTTCAAATTACTTCTCTGCATTTTATATCATATTTCTGTATAATCTTATCTAATGCTGTTGAATTAGCCCTAAAATGCCTAGGTTGTTGGCAGGGGTATCATATAATCATCCTGAAACCACTGAGGAAAAGACAATTGAAACATATGTAACGGCTATATCAGTAAATCAGGTCCAGTCTGATTTATACCATGCTTCAAGTAGACATTGAATGCTAGTAGTCCTCTTTATATCAGTGAAGTTCCAGTGGAGAGAAGGTGCTAAGTGTATATCTGTCTCAAGCAACTCTACTGAGTTTAGTGGAGTTTCCTTGGATTCACAGCTACAAGCTGGGAGATGATTTGATTCTTATGGTGTTTCTAACTGGAAGAGCAGGGCACAGAAAGTTAAAACACCTTCTGTCTCTTTTATCTTGACAGGAAATTTCTGCAATGCTGGGTAGGACTGAGAACATGCACTCCAATATACCTTCGCCATAGGGTCTGGAGAGATACCTTTAACCCATCCACTTGTGTGGCCACTCTGGTGTGTGAATCTTCATGCTCTGTTTAAAGTTCAGTTTGGGTTCAAGTGAATAGGAGATGAAACTATCAGAGGGCTGGCCTGAGAGGATGCATTCAATGAGAGTCCTAAATTCTCAAATTCTGGGCCTCAAATTCTGGCCAAATACCACTTTAAGTTAAACATTTTTAAATTATGTTTTGACTGTAATCTGCTTGATACTTTGAAAATATTTAACCTTTATTTTTCCTAAAATAAATCAGATCCAAACCACACCAGGAATTTGAGAAATATTAAAAGTGGTGGAAAGTAGAATATGAAATTAATGTACCGCATGACATTATTTTCCTCCTTTTTTTTTTTTTTGGTGGCTTTGCCGGCATTATAACGGACTCTATGCCATATTCAATTAATGTCCTCATGACAGCCCTTAAAAGTGAAAAGAGTTAAAAACTCACAGGGGAACTGTAATGGTAATGTGTCCTGAGAGATATTCATTTGGCCCCAGCTGTCCATTTTATTCTAAGTGCTAAATGCTTTAATATACATAGACTATCATTTACGTAGCATGTGACTATGCAAGATGAATTATTTATTTTGTGACAAATACCTAATACCCAATGTACTGTCAAATACAAAGAAGTTCCTTATTTGACCCCCATGTGTAAATTTGCATTGTAGAATTCATTATCTTTGAACATAAGTCACATTGAAGTTATGTGCAGATATCTGTCAGTGGAACTGCAGATTATCGCAGCTTTGATTTAATTGCACTCTTTGCTATTATGTCATACTTGTATAGGAAGAAACCTGGTTTTTAAGATTTGTGTTATAGAAGCGGCTCATATATGTAACAGCTGCATTTCTAATGTAAGAAAAGATACGTGAAACAGAAAAACAAACTTAAATAATGCTGAAAATGTTATGAAAGTCAGTAATTTGTATGTCAGACAAATTGCACCAGGATTTCTTCTGCCTGGATGAAGACAGATCGGGATTCTAAACATCCCAAGGTCAAGACAATAAAATTCAGACTGCTTTCCCCATGCAGTAGGTGACCTGATCTTAGGCAGCCAGCTTCATGTTTATGTTACGTTAAGTCAGCTTGTATAAGAAATTGTATCATATCAGATTTACTATTTTTATAGCACATACAGCTCTCTTAATTCTCACAAAGTCTCACATTAATTTTTGATTCTCTCTCTTTAGTATCTAAAGCTCTTAGCCACTATTATTTTAACCATTTAAATATCTGTATTACTCTAATGATTATAGAATGTGACAGGGTCATTAGACCTATCTCAGGGCAAATATTGTACTGCTCACCTTAGTAATTATTTGCTAAATTTGACATTTGTTGGCATGTCTTTATGTGACAGTTATCAGGATAGTCCTCAGTGTTTGGTGTATCTGAGATAAAGGGAATGCTGAGTTGAGAAACATCTCTCTGAACTTGCATGGGTATATTTCAAAAGATTCTGGGGTATGACTTAATCTGTATGCACAACTCATAAAATTGTTTATTTACATAATTTGGAACCATAAAGCCATGTTAAAGATCTGTGTTAAAGAAACACAGACAAGTCCATCTTATACTTTTGCACAGAAAAGTCCATTTTATACTTTTTTTGTATACTTAGCCTTTTGGTTTGACATATGACATAACTTGTGGAGAGAAAGAGTAAATAAAACATTTCTGAAACTTGAAAGAGATTTTGCCTGGAATGAAATCAGAACAGGAAGGTCAGGTCAATTTTTATTGAATCAGTCCAGTTTCCATCCTTTACTGATACAATTTCTGCAGCTGCTGCCTTCTAGGCTGTCTCACTTTAGCAGTTCTGCAGATGAGAAGGAGTTGAGAGTACCGAAGGATTTTCATTTTGTAGGTTAGAAAGTTGGTACAGTCACAGCCTGAACTCAGCCAGAAGGAGTTTATGCCTACTAAGTGAACTGAAAATTAGTGTTGACCCTGAAAAAGCTCTTTTGCAGTTGGAGAATTTGTTTATCTGCACTTTGGCACATCTTGGATAATTAAAGCCTTTGAAGCACAATAGGCCGATTACAGACCTGGTGTGAATGGGCACAATGCCACTGAAACCAGTCGAGCTGTGCTCACTCACACCAAGTTTGAATTTGGCACATTGCCTTTGTCAATGGCAAAACAATGTTTTCAACAAATTTCCTGGCAGAAGCTGTGCTTCATGGAAAAGGCATTCATTTAATATGTTTATTTGCATAGCAGATCTGAGCTTCAGAGTTTATTATTCATTATGCAAGCTCATTCCCTTCCAGCCAGCGATGAGATGAACATCAGAAAAGGTAGTCAGAGACTTTTAGAATTAAAGAGATCTTCTGTCTGTTTTTTTATTGAAAACTCACCCTATTTCTTTCCCGGCAAAGAAACAACTTGAATGTTGGGCCAAACCCTTCAAAAATAAAAAGTATAGGAATAGATAAATATAAGGTCCTATTCAGACATCTGCCTGGTTTTCAGTAGTGCTGTGTGGTCTCTGACTCTCCTGCTGTTGCAGTCTTTGATCCTGAAACAATCTGAAAGAGAACAACAGGAGCTCAGCTTTTAATCAGGTAGAGAACTAAATACAGTTTTAGGTGGCTAACTTAATGCTTCTTTTTTAAAAAAAATCTTGCCCCAGATTAAAAGAAAGGCTGATCATTCAACTGAAATCTTCCAGTAAGAAAGTTTCCTGTAGGAGATAGAAGATAGTGTATTTCTATGGGGAGGAAGTTTAATTTCCTCTACCGCACTATATGAAATTCTGTGTATTTGGTACCATACAATTGAATGGTGATGAACAATCAGATTTCTGAGGGCCCATGAAGTCAGTGCTATATTGCTTCAGGTAGGATACAGGAAAATTAAATGATTCAAATGTGTAAAGAAACTGTTCCATAGTGTCATCTATACGTTTTCTCTTGTGTTTATATAAACAATTAAAGTTATCAAGAGAGAAAGTTTTCACTGATTTTTTTTGGATATTCCTAGAGGAAAAGAAAACTTCAGCCCCTTAATTTAAGGGATTTAAGAGAAAAGGAGGCATTTTTGGAAGCTAGGGGATGGCTGCTTAATGTGGGCAGTATATCACACTGGTGTCTTGTCCTGGTTTTGGCTGGGATAGAGTTACTTTTTCTTTTTAATAGCTAGAATAGCAAGCATGTCTATTTATAGGGAACAGAGGGGTCCCTAGCTGGGTCTGTGTCTCCCTTTCATACTCCAACTAAGTTCTTTACAACTGCTTATGTGAAGAAACTTTTGTAAAAGTAATATGTGAGCAGGGTGGTACAAATAGGAGTTTCCAAAGAGAAGTTTGAGGAAAGTATGCCAGCTGTGGGGTTAACATGCAGCTGAGCATGATAGTACATGAAGTATATCCAGAAAGTCAGACCCCTGCAGTTGAAGGGCTATCTGAGGATGCCTGAAATTATGTTCTTAAGTGGGAAGGTGGGTGAACTCTGCCTGTCAAGGGTGGTAGGGGCATTGCTGTAGGTATTGAAAGATTTCATTTAAGAAATTGTCTAAGATGTGGGGAGGAGAGCTGCAGAAGATAGGAAACATCCATGGCTGTAAAGATACCATAGGCACTATGCGCAGAGTCCTCCAATGATACAGAAACTCATTTGGCCAACAGAAAATATGTTTGCCATTCCTAAGGAAAGAAAAAGGCTTTTGCTGAAAAGGCACAGTGAATTTCAGCTCTGAACAGCACCTGCTGACATCAAGAACAAAATCACTGTTTCAGCAACAACTGAGAATCTAAATTCAAATGGCCTTATCCTGTCCCCCTCTCTGGCTGTTCTGGATGAAGATCTGTTAGCAGGAAATATATACATATACATATCTATACATATACAGTACATGTCCACTTGCTGGTCTTAAAGACCCAGGTCTCTACAGGTCTCTCATCCCAGCTGCTGGCATGTGGATCCCCAAGGCCCAGAGCTCCAGTTCAGTTGTTACTTATACCTACACACACATGCAGACACATACACTATGGATCCCTGCAGTAGCTGGCCTTATGCTCTCAGTTTAACCACCCTGGCCACCAGATCCCCTGGTATACTGGTTCATGTACAGACACACACATGCAAATGGGTCTTTCTGGTAGCTGATCCAGGCTTATGACCTTACCAGTAGTCAACTGTCAGACTTTGCATTCTCCCCAGGTGCTGAACAGGGCCTTCTGATCTCCAGTAACAAGTGCTCAGGCTCTCTAGTCTCTCCAATATCTTGCAGAGATTTACAGCTGCTCTAATATCTGACTATGAAGCTTCTATCCTAGTCACCAACTAGTCCAGTTTTATCCTTGTAAGTGATGACACATTGACATAGACACCCACACAAGTGCACAAACTCTGGTCTCTCCAGTTTCTGGGATGCTGGGCACATAGTGCTTATGGCCCATGCTCCCCACATCAATTGCTGGCACTTAGACCTACACACACACACACACACACACACATGCTCACAGAATAGAGAGTACCCTCATTCACTAAAATTAGAAATGGAGTTTAATGAGAAGACAGGACAAAGTGTGCAGATAAGATGCAGGTCATGGCCAGGAATAAGTACTAACCAGTAACCTATTTATGTGCTTGTTTGGCTACTTTATCACCTTACCCCTCTATTTTCCCACCCTTGTTCCTCCCTAGACCACTGTATTGCATCCTTTCCCTGCCTTTGTTTCCTCCTCTAAACACTGTGTATGACTTGTGCAATCCCAACATGTGTTTTTCCCTACAGCTCATAAGAAGTCTCATACCTCTAAAGGCAGTATCCACCCTCAGTTTGTAAGGCTGCCTGGGGAGTCTATCCAACTGGGTCTCACTCCCCGCCCATGGGGCTGACATGCTCCTGGGATGCCCTGTGAGACAATGGGTCAGGGGCTCATTCCTGTGACTGAACTATCAGGGTTCCTCCAGCTGCCGCTGTGCCTCTGAGCTCCTTTGTATGTGTGGAGATGAACCCTTAATCACCCAACCTACCAATTTCAAAATGTAAATGTCTGTACATGAGACAGTTGTCTAGATACTCCTTATGATCACTCTCAATATGTTCAGTGAAGACTGGAGCATTCATCTTTGCTCTTGTGTCTACTGTCATCTGAGACTCCACAGAGAAGGAAGACTTCTGCTCAGAGATGCCAGATGCTGTGCAGTACCTCCAGGGGACACTCAAGATAGTACAGAGACAGCTGGATGTCTGGTAAGATAACCTGTGAGATCTCACATGGCACTAAAAGCCTCCATGAGGGCAACTGAGTTGAACTTACAGTGATGGATCAGCAGAATCTCTTACCAGACTCAAACAGTCATTAAGTTGATAAAATGGAGCTCTCTCCATTGACCATAAGAGCATTTAGTCATCTATTCCATCTATCAACACCTACCTATAAACACTTCATTTAAATAGGTATTATCAGTAGATATATGGACAATTGTCTCATCAGATACTTTTTGTTGGGAGGTCCTGACTGCCCTTGAGGTAGTTCATGAAGTAGACAAATGTCTGTCAGTGACTGATTTGACTGAAACATGTCAAAAAAGCCAGGATATATCAGTGGTTCAGGGAGAATCTGTCTCTCTCTTTGTGTTCCAAACAGCATTCTTCTACTGTTTCATAAGGGCAGTAAAAGCAGGGAGAATAAGTGGGATCATGAAAAAAAGAAATGGGGAAGGCTGGGAAGAGAAACTGAAGCCAGTTTCATATCCAGTAGTTCCAAAAAACAGCAGAGAACTGTCCATTATCCAACAGCTTGGGAACAGAGTACCGGACAGTGTCTTCTGTTTGCTTGCTTGCTTTTTTTTAACATATACTTCAGTTTGAAAAATGTGGCATGATACATTAGAGAGAGAGCAAGGGTCAAAGACCAGTGAACTGAAGTAGAGAGGATGTATGAGACACAACGGTTACAAAAGAAGACAACAAGCTGATGAGTCTATCCCTGAGGTCAGGATATCTGAAGGTGAGCTTCAACATTCCTTCCCATAGAAGACCTACAGCGGAAACATTTGCTGTGATAGTCACTACAGTGTGCAATAAGCTTCACATCCTTTAAAAGACACGCTAAAAATTAAGATACATGATAACATGCACTGTTTATAATGCAGGAACAAACATTCCTCTTTGTGTTTTCAGAAGATGGCTAGTTTTGGAGCACAAAATATTTTTCTAAGCTCTGTCTCAGTGCAGTTATTGAAGCCCTGAATTTTGTTCCCCAAAGCTGCATGTGCATATTGTTAAACTCATGTTCTTTCATATCCATCATATTCACCAAAGGCCCAGGATTACAGATGTAAGCTTCAAGTTATACTTTACCTGATTTTACAGGTGACCACTTTAGCACACAAGAAAAAGATTTTCAAATTATTTTTTTATATTTCCGTAGGAAGAAAAGGATGATTATGTGAACTCAATGAACAGTAGCTTCTTGATTTTTTTATTTGTTTGTTTTGGTTTGTTTGTTTTTGGTTTTTTTTTTATCTAAACACTGAGAATTTTTATGGGAGCTTCTCTGTCTGTGGAACCATAAATAGTTCAGAAATGTTTTAATGCTTCTGATGTATTTTAAATGTGTCCATTTGTTTTTCTGTGGTGAATCTGCTGGTAACTGAATATTATATTTGTAAAATTGGCAATGTGAATATGTATGATTTAGTTTTTTCTTTTCTACTTTTTCAATCAGTAAAAAGCTGTGTGTACAATCAAATTGAAGGAATTTATGAATTTCATTCCTAAATTAAAGCCTTATTTCTAGACCTAAGGCTTGGGAATGGGTATTTAATTGTCTTGGAGGGCTTTTGGTGTCAGGCTTTGAATACACTATCTTGTTTAACTTGAAGTCAATGAGATTTTTGATTTTTTTTAAAGATATAAATGAGAGAAGGATCACTTATGAAAACAAAGTAATATTAATCAGAGCTGGTGTGAGATGTTACATAGGCTGTCCAAATTCAATTAAGAATGAACAAATTAATTTTCTGGTAATCATGGGACAATAAAAAATAGCAAGACACTTGTTGTACAATTTATTTCATCAATGCATTTCCCATTTAATACAATGTTTTCTTCTCTCTTTATCATTTCAGATTTTTCCTACATTTTGCCAGCTATACTCTTAATGGATATATTAAAATAAATATAGTATACAATAATTTCATCCTAGCTCTAAGTCTAGAACAGTAACTCTGAGGTAGGCCCTCTGATGTGGTAGGATGTTGAGAACAGACATTAGCAGTGACAGATGTGGATTTGGAATCACTACTATATTGTGATTTCGGCCTTTCTAATTCAGTTCCTGTGCCATGGGACTTCACTTAGAGGTATAGATCCTTGGCATGTTCAGTTTTACTGTGACTTCTTCCTAGATTATCACTTTACCACTCATAAATTGTCTGAAATGAGGAACCACATCTAATGGACGTTGCCCATTTCTATCGTTCTGGAATAATCACTCATGTTTGTCCATGAATTTATGTTTCATTGAACCACTTGCTTTCAAATGCCAACATTCTTCTGTTTGTGTTCTTTATATTGAGTCTAATATATTAGCACATATATAGCAGCAGCATATTTTCAGTTCCTGATGTGAAATTATCAAATGACTACTCTAAGATCAAGCTATTTGCTTGGGTCTTTGAGACTAATGATTTATTGAAGATCAGATTAGGTTGCTCTTCTACATTAGCACTCTTTGCTGAACCAGAATTGTGATGCTCAGCCCAAGGCGGTGATAGAAAGGTGACACTTGCATGCACTTTTTACTGACAATGAAAAAGGGACTGGATTAATTTAAAGTCCCTTTCATGAGAAAACATTCTATCCCTCCTCCAGGTCTCCAGTAATTCATTATGGAGTTTACTGCAATATTTTTCTTTGGTTTGTTGGGGTGTTATTTAGAGGAAAATACAGTGTGGAGTAGAATTATAATCCATGTTGAGTCTGACAGTTCCTGATTTGTCTGAGATGTGATCACAGTGGGAGAAAGGGTGCCGCTGCTATTTGAATTGATTACATAACCTTGCTTTATTGTGCATTAAAGCTTAGGTCAATTCTATGCAAGGATGTAGACAGATAGTCTCTGATGTATGTGAAGTATTTAAAACAAAAGGGAAAATGAATCTATAATTAAACTGTCTGCTTAGTTTTTTAAGTCCTAATCATGACCTGAAAATTAAACTAAGTGTTCTCTGTATTACTGGGGAGAGGAATGTACAGTGTGCTCCCAAAATAGTTTATGATAAAAATAAAAAGTATTATAATAAAGACAAGCAATTGTTTGATTTCTTTACTAATCTGCATTTTTTCTAATATTTTAACTATTGTGAAGCATCTATCATGCTATGATACCTGTCTGAGTGAACAACAGATTAAAGAACACATTCTTAGAAATACACAAGTTAGCATTTATACATTTATATGTTTGCATTCTTTTTACATTAACTACACCAATAGAAAAATTGAAAATTGGGCTTGTGAAAACACTTAGATACAAACATAATGATGTTCACATGGCCAGTTGTACCAGTGAATTTATCTCACTTGTAACCCAATATATCAAAATTGACATTAAAACTTTGAGAAAATAAATACGTGATACAAGAAAAGAAGAGATTGGAGAGAGATGAGGAGGAATAAAGAGATCTGGGCATGGGAACTTACAGCAAACATGAGTTTTGTACTTTATAGCATGATTGAAATCCTTTTTCTTTTCCTCTTTGAAATATGATTTGCTAAATGTCCGTTTTCAGCTGCTACTTGTTCTTACAGTATATTTTATCTCTGTTCTTTTGGGAGGAATGCTGGATGTTGCAAAATAGTATTCATTTGGCTGCTTAGTTTTCAATTAAATGGTCCAATATGAACTGCAGTAACACAGGCAGGGGGACAGTCTAGATGAACCAGTGCTGTTTTGACTTGCCTCTCTGAACATAGCATATAAGCCAGATGCTGTGAATAAATGTTCTCTTTTTATGGCCAGTTAAATCATCACTTGTACTTCTGTAAAAAAATTGTAAAGGAAATTGTAGACATGGGATATGGTCTAGACAATATTTCATGAAAATGTAACACAGGTATATAGAGGCGTGTTTAGATTAATATTTTTACAAAGATGGAAACAAGATAGTATATTTTATAAATAACTGAATAAGAAGAATACAAAGAATTTTGAATGGAAAACAGGTATTATCTGCTGTAATCAATCCACCAGGCTTAAATTATGACTCTCTAAGGACTTATTAGCCAGAATAAGACCTCCTTAACAACCTCAAATAAATGTGTCAGTCATAAATTCCCAGAAACGTTGACTGTACCCTGTAAGTGTTCCTCTTGTATGAAATTACTCTCTTTTTTCTCCTAGTTAATTCATTGAGTATAATGCACTGGATGACTATCTGTAATTCTGAAAAACCCCTAAAAATCACACTGTATACACCAAGTTCTTAATTTTAGAGGTAATGTTCTCTATGGTGTATCTACAACATCTAAATATTATGGAGGTAGATAATATGATCAGTCCTAACAGCAAAGGTCTGTATCAGACCTGTACCTAAGGGGCTACTAAAAGCAGCCCTCATTATTCTGTGTCTCCCACACCCAGTCAGGACATAATCACGCATTTGCAGAATCACCCATGTCAGTTATAGAAAGCAAAAAAATAGGTTATCAGGAGTCTCCACATCTTGCTAAGCAGTTAGTGACCCATGGACCATGTAAATGAAGTGAAAGAACAAGTTTTTATGCGATCTGACACAGACAGGGAGGTCTGCTGCCTAACCACTCGTAGGTAGGGCCATGTTAACCCTTTCAATACTGAGTAACTCTGCTGAGAGGCTCTCTGGACCAAAGTCTGGACCAATGCAGGAACATGCAAAGTCTTCGCATGTTCCTGCATTGCTCTGTGCTAATTCAGCATTAGATTCACAGTCTTTAGCTTTGTGCACTGAAGACCGAAGATCTCTTTGTGCATAGTATGGACAGGATTTGCTTATGTTGGGTACCAAAATTTAACAATGTTTTCTATACACTGAGACCCTTGAGGTGTATGAGCACATATGGGCCCTGGCTGCTCAGGTAGGATGTGGACAGCTATGTCTGCCATTTAGCTCAGTTCTCTGAAGGGTCCTGAAATGGACGTCGATTAAGAGTAATGTAAATATGTAGAATAAATTGAAATTTAAATTTTAATTCCTGGAAAAAAAAAAAAAAAGAGAAACTAAGGCCAGTATCCTGTTAGACACTCCTCTGACTTTAAAATGGCATCAAGAAAGAACAATTTACATAATTGCTGTGCTGGATCAGATTACATCAGTAGAATTATTCTCCATATGGACCTTTGTATGTATTGTCAAGCCTTGACTCTATGCAACTAAAACCCTCAAAAACGTCTCCCTTTCCACAGTATCTCTCAAATAGTAAAAAGAAAGAAATGAGAACCTTCTGATAATATTTGGAGGAAAGTTTTGGCAAGGACCTCTTTCCAATAAAAGTAAAATATAGGTGCAGCTCACCTCTCTAAATCATGACTTCCTCATAAAGACTGGGAGAAGCAAACCTGAATGTTTGCTTGATCATCTCCCTGTGATGAAGCCCACAGCAGATAAATTTGCATCTCATTTGGTGTCAGAAGGATTCTGTCTCCATTGACTCAGCAGTGAAGACTTGAGTTTTTCTGCAACTTCTTTTTGCAAATGAAGAAGGCAAAAGGTGAAAACTTACTTTTAGATATCATAGAAAAAGACATAGGGGAAAGATAAATAGCTTTTTCACCCTTTTGCTCTAAAGGCAGGGAAATAAATTTTAATCTTTATTGCATTCCTGTGCGTTATTACAGCCAATTTGCTTTCTTATCATAGGAAAAAGGTTTCATCATTTTCCTGTTTTTGAGATATGACACCCTTGAGTATCTGACACTTCAACTTTCCAGTTTGTAACTGATCTCCTCTCAAGGGTTTACAGTGTTGTTTTTTGAAGGTGCTGCCTTAACCAGAATGCTCGTGCCAGCTCTGGGGATTGTCATCTCTCCACTGACATGTGCAGATGAAATGTTCCTCCTGCTGAAGTGGAACCCACACTTGGACCATTCTGGAGTTACTAGTGCTCACCCAGGATTTCACCCGGAGCCTAATCATATTTATTATAGAGGCCTGGACCTTGGATCTTTCATGTTCTTTTCCTCTCTTTTTCTTTCCCTTCCTCTTGCATACAGTAGTTTTTGAAGAGCTTTCAATCACCCACAGACAAAATACAGAAACCCATACATTAGTTTGCTCCCTCACATTTTAAAGATGTCATCAATTTGCAAAAGGCTCACAAATGATCTTAACTGGCTTGACTAACTAAGAATCTGTGGTAAGTATAAAATGATTTTGGATTCTTTGTCTCCTAGACAAAATTATTTCTTAGTCACTGTGACTGTTCATTTTCTATGTACCACACTTCTGGCCAAGAAATCTGTAACAGAACCCTGGGCAGTTCTTACCTTGTGCATACTGGAGTCAGAACTTCATATCCCTCAGTAAAAGCTTTCTGAGCTATATTTCTCTCTTGCTGTAAATAGAATGGTGCACATGTTTGAGAAAATGAACATTTCTCCTTTCTTGACTTTGACATTGCCCACAAAATATGTTAAACTTTATTTTATGATATAATGAGTGTATTATTCTGAGCTGAAATATACATTCCTGATTTGATCTGCACATAATTATTTAAATTGATTAGATTTCAGGTTACTTTATAGATCAAAAAGTTACTGTTTATGTCTATACTATTCTACACTGTTCAACTAACCAGTGCCATTTAACATTCCTGGGCATTATAAACTTACTGTCTATACTTTAAATAGAATAGCACAGTTTGGCTACTTCTGAAATCCTATAATTTATAGAACACACTGACACCAGAATTATAATAATTTGTACTTTTCCCCAGGTCTTGAAACACAGTTAATATTGACATTTTAATGCTGAATTGCACCAAAATTTGGAAGGTTAATAAGAAAGTATTATTTCAGATGAGTGATCCTTGTATCTTTGCAGTCAGTTGCTTTAAGAAAACTTTGATCCCAGCAATCTATCAAAGAATAGCACCTTTCTAAACGTCTTCTTTTCATAAACTCTTATATTTAAATACTTTTTTCATAACCTGGGATTCTTGGCATTTGGAAGAGTTTCACTGGTCAAAATTTTCTGGTTTATTTTGAGTAACAACTGTTTGTACTGGGATGGAGTTAAATTTTTTCATCGTGTCCTGTATGGTACTGTGTTTTGGATCTGTGGTTATAACAGGCCTGATAAGACACCAACATTTTTGGCTACTGCTGAACAGTTCTTTTGCAGTATCAAGGTTTTCTCTATTTCTCCCTCTGGCTGCCAGTGAATAGGCTGGGGATACACAAGAAGTTGAGAGGTGACAACCAGGCCAGCAGACCTAAATTGTCCAAAGGGATATTTCATGCCATATAACATTGTGCTCAGCAATAAAGTTGAGGAGATAGTCTTTTTCACTTTTGTAGTTGCTCTGAGACTGTCAGGGCATGGTCTCCTTCTGGGAGGTAGTGAGTGATTGCCTCTACATCACTTTTTTTGTTTGTTTTGTTTTGTTTGTTTGGTTTGGTTTACTTCTCTTATTAAACTGTTTTAATCTTGACCCAAGAGTTTACTTTTACCCTTCCAGTTTTGTGCCCAGTCCCACTGGGGTGGATGGGGAGTGGCTGAGGAGATGTGTGGACACTTAGCTGCTGCATGGGGTTAACTCACAACACAAATGGATTCACATTCTTCTACAGAATTATTTTAGCTGACTTGTTGAGCCTATGGACTTCCCAATATTAAAAAAAACACCCCAAAACCAACAAAATCAGTGATAAGCTGCCTTCTGAAAATTGCAGATGAACTGAATGTGTTTCAGAATAGTTCAGTAAACCATTGTCCAGGACACTGGCCTTAACTCTCAGCTTCAGTGTGTTTTGACTTTGATTTACCTATCTAACATAACATTTTTTATCTACATGCAAATGCTTAAAGAAATTAGGCACTTTACAACACAACAGTTTCTACCAGAAAATTCAGACTTGTTGAGGCCATCACTGGCCTTGATTGTCCTAATTGTCTAACTTAATTGTATATTTCAAGTTGTTAATGTAGCACCTGACATTATTTTGAACCCAGACGGCATAGCAGTCCCAAAAAATTCCCAGGCACAGTTCAGGAATTAAATTGGAACAGGTGCTATTCCTAACAGATAGGTTGCAGGCCCTGTGTTTTGCTGAATATAAAGATTTAGTAGTGTGGAGGTGGGCTATTCTGTGCTAGTGAATCTCATGCCAAAACCAGTCAGGGAATGCTTAATTTATTTACTGGTGTATGTGTCACCACTGAGTCTGTCACTTTCCTGTAAGATTAACTCAGTTACTGAAACATTTGCAGGAACTGCAATTAGTGAGGAAAATACCAGATTATGCTTATTAGGCTTATTTAAATAAATCAAAGATTTTTCTTCAGAGGAGGACTTCAATGTAGGTCCCCCACATTTGAAGCAGGATGCAGTTACTGAGTTCTTTCAAAGAGCTTCTCCCCCTCACTCTCCAATTTTTGATGAAAAAATAAATAAAAATGATACTGAGGTGGAATGTAAATAAATTTGATCAATTTAGATGTTCATAAACAGAATGTACTTTCCAAACAACAAATAACTATAACCTCAACTCTCCTGACCAGGAACAAAGGATTCTTTTTACTTAATATCAAAACCTGACAATGTAGATAGCCACATATGAATTCTTTAGACATGTACTCTCCGTGATTCATCAAGCTTATTTTAGGCATCTTCTTTCGATGGAATGAGTCATCTTCTGGAAGATACTATTATTCCCTTCAGTTATAGATATTTAGATGCTTAGTTCATACGTAGAAATCTGCATCACAGATGTCTAAAAAGCTAAGATGAATCCCCCAGTGCAGGTTTATTCAGCCTTTATTATGCAATTTTAAAATAATGAGGTTGTGAAAACCTGACTGTGGAAAACCTGATTGTACTCATGTAAGCTCCAGTCTGCTAGATATAGGCAACTTTGCAAGCTGTAATTTGGCTGGGAATTTATCATTTCAAAAATATTTTGTATTGACAGCTAGAGGGACTGGTCTCCTACTTTCTCTTCACAGAATAGGTTTAGTGAAGATACTCTAAGAAGGATTTTTTTCTGGACCCATACATGTTACTTCTAGGGATAATAACAGAGAAATTTAAACAAAGCTACACTTTAATGCTACACAGTCAACAGGAATGCAACTAATTTCATGCTAATGATTTTTGCGATAAATATGAATGTCATGTGGGATGTAGACCATGACTGACTCATTTATGATGATAGCCACAAGGTCTGTAGAAGGTAACAGCTTCAAATTTCTAACAGCAGAATTGGATTGGTATTGGTAATCTCCACTGAAAAAGCCTTATACACCATTATTGATCCCAGCAGTCCACAAAAGTAGATTGAAGGTATGATATGTGGATAAATAGGATTGGTGTAGTTCTCTCAAGCAGAATGTAATCAGTAAGGAGATGTCAGAGGAACTGGTATATGAAAAGATGTTATTTTAATAAGTAGCACAGCATAGAACTATTGAATTACTGGCCTACAATAGTATGAATTGGAAGGTTTTACTACAGTGTCTCTACCAACTTCAGAGAACTTAATGTAAATACCAAGGCAACTTCTCCACAGATTACAGCCTATAAGAAACCATTTTTTAAATGCATGTTGCCAGCACTGAAGGTTTTACAAATTGCAGTATGTTCAGCTCAAATTATTCCAATCAATGGAGCATTTTTCTTATGCACTGTCAAGCTTCTACTGTAATTACCGTTCACATTGCATTTCTAGTGCTTTTTGCATGCCTATAAAATCAGACCCTTCCAATAATATCTACTTGTGATTTCATAAACATTCATCATAGCTTTCTTCGCTGTTGGCTATCCCCAAGGACTTTAAGACTTGTGCTATTCAATGCACCTGCCCAGCGGCACAGCTCAGTGGCACCGAAGTTTATTGACATTTCTTTTTGCTCTTATGCAGCCCTGCTCTGTAACATTTACTCTGTCAATTACATTCATTTTTGTATTCATGGTCAATTCTATCTCTGTGTGACTTTAATTTTATTTCACTAAATTAAAGAGGCATTATAAAGTTGTTACCCTTTGATTTTGTAGCTTTAATTTCATTTTTCTTTAATCTTTGGAGCACACTAGATTATCAATTAGCATAATAAAACAGACACTGTGGAATTCAGTAACCATACTGGATAACCTGTGAAGTGAATCAACCCATTTAATGTTAGTAGCATGACAACAGTATGTGCACTAAGTAATAAACTATTTTTTATTCTACTCCATATTTCTATGGTATCTCTATACATGAATTAAAGGGTTTTGCGATTTTTTGGGGTGTTGTTTCAAATGATGGTAGACCTCTTTTGAATGTTTAGAGAGCTCCTTTCAAGACAACTGTCTCTGCTCACATTTTGGGCCTTAGAAATTGCTTCATTCCAGTGGTCAAGATTTCCTAGTCTGTTTTTTGTAACACTTCTTCTGGAGAGACCGTGTTTTTCTTGTAGGTGAGTTGAGTTTCTGTGTCAGTTCTCCTAATTATCTGGTTTTTTTTTTTGTAGGGAGACCAGTTCTACTGGTGCATATTATGCATTCCCTGAGCACATAGAGGAAAATTAGAAAACTGCCTATTTCTTCTATCCCAAGCTGTCTGCTTAGACACTGGTGAGGCCAGCCATGTTAAGTGACAAGATTCTAAGCATCTACATTTTTAATTTCTTAACCAAGAATAGATGTTTGTAGTGGATTTAGCCTTCAGGGTTATATGAAATCCAAGAGGAAAGGAGAAGCTTATAAAGTTATAAGTCCCTTTGTAGTACTCCAAAACTTTATTGTATTCAGTGCTTTTTACTTGTAATGCAGATAATTACCAAGCCACATAAAATATATGTTTCAAAATATCTTATAGGAACAGCAGACAACTGGAAGAGATGACAATAGATAATCATGCAATGTTTTAAAAAGTCCATGTTGCTAGATACAAGAATTATGAATGTCAAGTCATTGCAATTACCTAAAAATTTCTGAAGCATTTAAAGAGGTGGGAGGGAAGGGTATAAAGAAAGGAACACGAAGAATGATCAGTCTACATATTCACCAAACCAGTGGTAGTTTGGCTGTTTTCTCTTTAAAGAATAAAAGTTCATTGTTACATGATGTTAACCTTTTCTGAGTCACAGCAAAAAGATTTCTTAGGGAATTGTACTACAAAAGCTTATAAAAAGCTCTTGAACAAATACACAATAAAAGATAAATATCTTTATTTCTGTTTTTTAATTATTCTTTATAATTTGATTAAATTCAGGAGTACTGGCTTGCCTCTCTCCTTTTCTTCTGTTTGTTGTCACCTTCTGTCTACATCAGAATTTTCTCGGAAAAGAAAAGCCTTTATAAGTTGAGGTCCCCTGATGCTACCTCCACCGTCAGTCCTGCTGGCCCATTTCCTTTGTCATTGTGGGTGAGTCACTGCCAAAAATTGGTGAAATTGGCCAGTGACACCATGACACTGGCTTCAGGGTCAGCAGAGACTCACTTCCCTCCACCAGGTTCACCCTAGATAGAAAGCACAGGGCTGCCAGACAGAATGGAGTCTATTTTACATGTGTGAAGGTGGGGAGAGAGAAGATGTGAGTGAGAGCTCCTCTTCTGAAATATTTCTGTTAAAAAATGTCAGTTGTTTCCCCTCCTCTGTTAACACCAAAGTTGATCTTAAACATGCTGCATTCCAGACATCATGTGCTTTCTATTTGTATTCATTGCAGATGTGCACTAAAACTACTGCAAATAATTTAGGTAATTGGCAAACCACAGGGGTACTTACCCTGTTCACTGGCCTATTTTAGGCTGCCTCATCATCACCATTCTAATTGATGACAGGTCTCTAGTTTTTCGCTTTCCAGGCTGTAAGACAAGGAATACTAATAAAGTGTTCTGGCAGTGGGAATGTTGTAACTGTTTCCAGCCTTTTGCAAGCAGTAAGCTTCCCTGACCCTGTTGCTAATGTACAAGTGATGTGGTGGGGAAATTTTTCAATATAAGAACACTTTTCTCCATCCACTCAGCCCCTGCAATTACCTAATTCTAATACAACCACAAAGATGTGGGTTTTTTTGTTTTGTTTTTTAATGTAATGATGTACTCTGCAACTCGTTGTTATTAAAAGTAATGTCATTAAAGTAGCTGACATTCTTATTGAAATAACAAAAATTTTCTCTCTCATATAAAGAACATCTCAGAAACTAATATTGGTTTTATTTACTGTTTCCCACCACCCTCTTCCCTAGATGCTCAGCACTAGTATTTATTAATTGGAGAACATACACATATGTGGTCCACTGTGATTTTTTCTTCAAGGACTCACCATAGAAGCCAATTCCTGGACCAAGTTATCTTGTTATCTGACTGGAACACAGATAACAGAGCACACTGTTGAGTCTATGAGCAGAGAAATCACAAGACTGCAAGAAACAAAGGACTCTTGGACCCATAATTTAATTGTTCCTGTACCTACATTCAGGTTCATGTCACCCTGTAGTGAAAATGTAGTAGAGTTTCTTGGCACTGCATGTAAGCTATAGGAAATGTTAAATGTCTCAAGTTCTTAAACAACAGATCTTAATTACGAAGGTCTTGAGCATCAGAACACCCCACATCTGAGGCCTGCTGAACAAAACTAGTGTTAGTCAACACCAAAAGTTAAGCACAAGTGTTTGCAACACAAATGATTGCATGTCACTTCTTGTGGCTTGGTTCATGATCTTTTGTTAGGCTCAAAGTCCTCTCCTGAGATAATGCAATGGTAGCAGCTGGCATCAAAATTGTGTAACACTGTAGAACTGGAAGACCCTCACTTGTATCTCTGTTTTCTAGTCCTGCCCTTCTTGATCCTATGGGGCTCACAACACCACATCATCTTTTGTGCTAATGTCTTAGTCACTACTCAGTATAAGAGTCAAACGAAATGAGATACTTTAAGTACTGAAGTCTTTTAGAAAATATAACTTTAACTGACTAATCCGAGATCAAATAATCTGAGACATGCAGAATAATTGTATATACATTTCTCTTTAGTTCTTGTTTTATCCACCCTCTATTCAAAATATAGTCTCATCAGCCATCTTGGGTCATAATCTGGTATATGATTTACGTCAACATAAGCTATTCTGATAATGAAACAATCAATCCTGCCCCCTGCTTGTTCTTTTCTCTTTCCTTTTGCCAGTGCAAGGATTGGAATGGTCATATGGTCATATTAGAGAACTAAGCAAGGTTCACATGTTTGGGGAAAAGAAATGGCTCTAATACGTCATTAATGTAGGAGACTCAGAAAATTCACTCTAAACAAGGCACAGGAATTCAAAGCTGAATAAATGTTTCTTCTAGAGGAGTATGAGAGCAAAGTCCCAGGAAGGTATGTCACTTGGTGTCACAAACTGTTCATAAGCAAGAAACTGTTTGTAAAGAGCATGTCTCAAGCAACTCAAGTGGGATGTCCTGTGGGGGAGAAGTGGAGCAAGCTCTGCAGTGGTGGAGTGGTGGGCTGTTTCTCTCCCTCTCCTTCTTGTTGCTGTCCAAAGACAGACCTTGCCTAACTGTGCAGGTACAAACTAGAGAAAATGAGAACCAACTGGAACAACCTATTGCACGTGCATAAGAAAGACTGTATAAAGGCATCACCCCACGTGTGTCTTTGTGGACCCACCACCTACAGACCAAGCTCGCTAGTCTACAGCAATGTGGGATCCAAGGGTGGTGATTCACCATTTCCTATCCCCTCACCCTCTCTTTTTTCTTTAGTCTTTTTCTCTCTCATATATATGCGTGTATATGTTTTGTATTAATTTGTTCGTTGACGGGTTATTAGGAAAATAGTCTCATCGCCAAAGTGTCTTTTTTTGTTCCCCGGACAGTTATCAGTTCATTGTTGCCAAATTGTCTCCATTCATGCATTGAAGTGTTCACTAAATAAAGTTACCAACACAACTGTTCCTCTGAGTCATTGTCATGACTTGACCCACCCTGCGGCTCTGCGGGGCAGAAATTGGCTCTTCCATTAGCGTGCAGGCTCTTGGGGAATTCAAAAGATTCACCCCCCTCCTAACCCACCGCATGGGACAAGACACTTGGTCTATACAGTACATCATCTGTCATCACAGTTTGCAAAATCTTTTGCTGTGTTTGGAAGAAGAAATCAATGTTTTCCATTTCT
Organism: Athene cunicularia; assembly: GCF_003259725.1. NCBI lineage: Eukaryota > Metazoa > Chordata > Aves > Strigiformes > Strigidae > Athene > Athene cunicularia. The sequence goes on from NW_020799097.1 coordinate 41,239,602, forward strand.
TTCATCTTAAAATAGGGTGCTAATTCATGCCAAAGTGTTGAATGTGAGTTGTAAGACATGAGAGACCTAGGCTTGACCACAGCTTTTCTTGATTTTTTTCATATGCTAAGAATACTTTCTTCATATTTAGTCAAAATGTTTCATCCCAAGTTAGCTAAAACTTCAGTAAAAGACACAGAAACCTTTGACTGACTTGTTTGTTTAAGACGATTAAAATAGTGCTCAGTACTTTGGACCTCTTAAGCATTCATCATGCCAGTGGTCTCTAATACATGGATGAAATTAATCCTAACATCAGATATCTTACATGTAGAACTGTATGTCTGAAACTAAAGATAATTGTTGAAGCCACTTCCATAGTCAATGGAGAAAAGTAACTCGTCTCAACCTAAAAGAAACCTTTGAAATAGTACAGATGAAAACATCTCTTAAAATCTCCTATTTCTTCCTACCAGATATAGATGGAATTTAAACAGTTACATTGGCATTGTCCATCCAACATTGGGTCAGATAAAGCCCACTTTCAGTGCCCTCATTTTAGGTGCTTTCTTTCAACTTACTCATCCAACTTGGGACATTTACTGCAGTGACACATGGTGTGCTAGGCTTCACTGCAGTGGCAGGGTGTGCTCTAACTATATATTTTTTTGTCCTGTTTTGTCATACAATAAATTTTCAGGCAAAATAAAATAAAACAGATTGAAAGACTGCCTTTCAAAGAGTCTCTATACTGTTCCTTGGATAAGAGATTATTCCTTGGTCAGGAGATCTGAGTTGGAAATCTCACCAACTTATTTTCCTGTTGAATTCAGTGTTTCTGTGATATTTCAACCAGCTTTGGTGGCAGCAAGAATTGAGTGAATCAGCTGTAGTATTGCTTTCATCTCACCATAGAAGTTCAGCCACTAGTATCAGTTAAGGCCATTACCCTGCTTGCAGGATAATGAGATAGATGTCACATTTTATAAAGCAAGAATTGGGTTACTGGGCAGAAATGTACTTCTAAGTCTGATTTAGCAAAATATTAAAAGATAACTCAGTCCTCTCTCTGCCTTTGTTTCTGTGCCTGACGTTCCACAGGGCTGAATTTAGTACTATGTTTCATACTGTAGCGCAAAGACCACACATGTGACAAAGAAATCCTCTAAAACATTGGCCCTGAGCTTGTCAGCGATAATTGGTGCAGGAAAAGGAAAGGAGTAAGTATTCGTTATACTTAACACTTCTCTAAATCAGGCCTGAAAGGAGAAAAGTTCTAGTGAAAGGGGAGAGAATAGAAGGGAATGTTATTTTTTTCATTAAAAATAAATGTCTGGAGTTTAAACATGTTGACAGACTAAAGCTCTGTTCTGTGAGGCACTGAGTGCCCTTGAATCCCTTTGAAGCTAGTGGTAGGTGAGGTAACACAGCACTCCACAGGTCTGAGCCCTGAGGATCCTCCTGAAGGAAGCACAAAGAAGAAGGGTGCCGATGGGTTTCGAGCTGAACTCTACTTCCATCCCACTCTTTCTCTCTCCTAAATCTACATCTGTCTAGATATGTGGTGCTGATTCATTTGAAGGTATTATATGCATACTAAAATATTTAGTGTGCAGTTCAGCATAGTGTCTGTCAGTTCAAATGGATGAAAGGAAATGGCTCATTTCTCAGATATATGCTTTTGTTATTCTGCTGGAGAGCAAGAGAGGCAATGCTTGTGCAATCCAAGCTATTTGCTATGTACTCCAGTCTTGCCCCACACAATCCTGAATCTGGCAGACAACTCTTGGAAATAAAAGGAACTACTGGAAATAAAAGGACGGTGGAATTAGATCCCTGAAGGATTTAATGGCCTAGTGATTTTTGAAAATATGAGGGATTTGAAAAGATACTTCCCAAATTATGCTTTGCAGCAGTTTTTACACACCATGGTAAGGAACTTCATAACTGTTTTATCAATTGCCTCACCTTCTTATCATTACGCTCCTTTATGTGAATAAAATCTAGATACCAAAATCTGGATACCTCTCTGGTCCAGTGTTTGACCACCCTCATTGTAATTTCTTTTCCTTTTACCAAGTATCCATTGTTTATCATCCTTTCACTGTGAACTATTGGAAAGAATCTGGCTCTATCTTCCCTACATTGTTCTGTTAGGTAATGGTAGAGTAAGATGATACATATCATAACAGGAGATCAGGTTGTTTCAGAGAAGCTGTGCAACCTCATTGGTGTCCAAATTTTGTTTTGGTTAAACCCTGAAGTGTATCAGTACTTGAAGGGGAAATGAAAAGTCCTTTCAAGACCAGGATCATCACCACGCTTCCTGTCTGAAGGTGAGATTCCACACCTGCTCTGCTGAGAAGACAGGCCAATGACTGATGTTTGTGGGGCGGTTGGATTTACAGTAGATGTGGCAACTGTGCTTGGTCCTTTCACAGGATTGGGTGGTGAATCCCTAACTAAGGGGAAACAGCTGTATAAACCCCTACTGCATGGAAAATTACGTATGTATATGCATGGATAAGAATGAACACATATGTATTATACACATGCTGTATATTTCTAGTTTTATACATAGTGCAGACAATAGTCAGGTCATATGCAGTTAGGTCACATAAGCTTTTATGTTGTGTACTTAATGAATGTTTAATTTTTGCTTTGGTTTTTCAGCAGCAGAATTAGTGACTGAATGCCTTTGTTCTCAGTATTGATGAATACAGGGAGAAACAATTTGTTTTTCTTACGTGAACCCATTGCAAGCATCTAGAAGACTAGATAAAAGTTCTTGAAGGATTCCCATGTTGCATGTGGAAATAATTGTCTAGTGCTAATCTGAGGTTTGTATACCTTTTATATTTAACCTCTTATCAAACAGTCACAAATCCCATAGTTCCTTTAGTATCAATACTCAAGCCTCCTTTTAATGGCACTGATTTCTTCAATTCCCACTGAAGTAAAAAGAAATAGAGAGCACTCATATTACAGTGAGCCCTTTGATGGTGATACTGGGGAGAATACCACAATGTTTTTCAGAGACATTTCAAAGTTTAAATATGTGCATTTCCATAGCTCACTACTGCATTTACTCTCTAAGTGATGGGTCTTGGTAGATTGATTTCCCTTCTGAATAATATAATGTGGAGTTTTTGGGTTTTGTTTGTTTGTTTGTTTGTTTGTTTTTTTAAAAAAAAACCTCAGAAATCTCTTTATTAAATTCTAGACCAATAGGCACTGAAATCAGTAAAAAACTCCTACTGAGTTAAGTAAAACCAGGTCAAAGTGTTGTGTAATCAGAATTTCTCACCGTAAAACAGTCAACCCCTTCTTCCTTCCTTCCTTCCTCACTTTCTCTGTGTTTTTCTATCAGCTGTGTGATCAAGTGATGGAGTGAAGGAAGGGTTGACCCTGATGCTAATTGAAGAAGACTTGGTTGGAGCCAGCTGGTTTGAAACATTTGTGAAAACAGTTTGAAAGTGCAATTCTGAATAAGTCATCAAGATTCAACACTAAAAACAAATCTAGTTGATTATGCAAATCCAATAAAGAGCTTAAAAAAGGAAGAAAACAAAAAATCTACAATCTAATAAAATTGACTGAATAAGGACCAGCCTCTGAAATGGTATGAAAAAATGTGATGACATTTAAAACTGTTATTAGAACAAAACATATTTTTGAGTAACATGTCATTTTCACTTAAAAACTTAAGTTTATCTGCAAATATAATCTGAAAAAAACCTAAGAATATAATACCAGAGAATATATTCCCTAATCACGAGGGGGATTCTTCAATCTAATCTTCAACCCAAGCTCCTCAATGAAAGGATATTCTGTGGATACTGCACTGAAAGGCAATTGTTCTGCTAAGTTAGTGAGCAGCAATACGAAATGAGAAGAAAACCCTGAAGTGGAAAATGCAGTGCAGAAGGGGAAGGTTTTTTTTTTTTTTTTTTTTTTTTTTTCCAGGAGAAATGAAGCTCATTTATCTCTACTGATAAAGAGCAGGGGAAATGGAAGCAGGGTATGTTTGTGTGTGGTTCTGAGGGTTAATACAACTGTTTTGGTATTCTGTTTGTGACCATCTCAAATATTCTTACAAGCTTAAAGCCTTGGTATATCAACATCTCAGTAATTAGCTTCCAAAGAAACAAAGAAAGGAGTTAAGGACCAAATTATTATTGATAGGTAGATTCTTCGTTTTAACCTGGATGAGAAGAATAATGAAACTTTAATATCGAATCTGCCCATGATCTGCTTGTTAGTCCCATGATCTGCCGATTTTTGTTGAAGTCATGGACTGCTGCTCTTGAGATCAGCCAAAGTATACCTGGGTTTTATGCTGGATTACTTTATTTACTTATTTTTTTAGTTAAAGAATTTTGTATCATGGACAGCTCATCTTTCAAGGGTATGATTGTTAGAGATCCAGTCCCTTTCCGGCACCTGCTCAGCTGCCTGTCATGGATCAGGCAAGATCCAAAATGTGATGGCAGAGGGGCTGCAGGGATTCATGCAGTATCCTGCTTGTCACACAAGACAAGCTCTTGTGGCTGCTGCAGCTGTTATAGTTAAGCATTCCTGAGAGTCATACGTGATGCCACAAAGTAGTTGCACTGGTTAACATTTTACAGTGTTACAATATTTTTGGGGCAGAGTTTTGGCATGTCAAAGTCTGTAAAATAGGTTCATGCAAAAGAACAATGTGTTTTAAAGGAGATGATCTAGCAATCTCATTTCCTTTAACATTGCAAAGATTTTTTTGGTATCTGAATGTAATATGTTAATGAAAACTCCTGCAATGTTCTCAATATAGTGTCTATCATATCTGTATCTGTACCTTCATCTACAACAAATATTATAAGTACTACATCCATACTGTATACTATGCAGAGAGAATATTTTGTTGCTTTAGTTAAAGTTAGAACTAATTACCGGAAATACAATAAAAAATATGTTGGGAGATAATGGACATGTGAGCAATCCTTGCACATGTGCACGCCTCGGCAAGGACATGTCAAGGCCATAGCCCTGACGGGAGAACAAAGAACTCAGCAAACAAACAACTCCAGGAGATGGGTTGGGCGGAGAAAGACATTGAGTGTGGCGCTTATTATCCAATCGCAAGAAGGCTTGAAGCGTGTGGACAAAGCTAACTATCCAGTCATAAGGATTGTACCACATACCGTTCGTGTGCAGAGGAGAAAGCTATAAAAGGGCTTGTTTATCTTCAATAAATTGGCACTGCTTGATCATATTGGTCATGTGCATGTCCATATCTCCTGCAAAACATCAGGTATTTTGTCATAAAGAACAGTAGATTTCTTCATTTAATGCATGGGGATAGGGTCATACAACTCTTTCATACTAACAGAGGTCCGTGGCCAGAGATTGTACATCTAATGGTGAAGGAGATCCTAAGAGTTTACTCTGTTAATCAAAGCTCTATATTTATGTTTAATAATCTTAACCATTGTATGAAAATATTAATATTTTGAAATTGTCTGTGGGAATATGATGCACTGATCTTTTGATCATTGTATTCTTTTCTCTTTGTGTCCATGTTATATTACTTTTGCAATTCTCTTTCTTCCTTCCAGTTTAGAAGACTCACTTTTTAAAGACTTATGTAGCTATTTTTCAGCAGAGTACACACTTCACTGTGCAGAATTTTGCAAGTTTGCAAAATGTGTCAGTAAAAAAATAGTCTTAGGGAATTACTATACAATTATTTATAAATCAATACAAGATTTTCCCCCCCCTCCATATTAATTGTCTATTTCCAGCCCAGAATAATGACTGTAATTACTCTGGCCAGCAGATGGAAAAACAAAAAAGGGAGCCTAACTTTAGATAGCTTTCCTCCTTCTGAAGAAGCTTAGTTGGCTCATTTGTCCTGCTCAGATAAATGATTTGAATAATACAAATTCTGTTCTATCTGAACCTTATATAAGGAAAAAATACTGTAGGAATAATTTTGTATCTCATACCACAAGACATGGTGAGATGTCAAGACAAAAGAAAAGCACTTAGAAAAATAAACTAGCAAGAAATACCCTTTTCTCCAGGCAATCACTGGAGGTTTTTATTAGGCAATACTTTCTGCCAGCAAGGACATAAGTGCCAGACAGATGATTATTACAATCCAGCACAAAACCATTATGTGTTTTGCTCTTAAATTGTCTCAGTTTGGATAACAATAAATAAAGATTTGGCAGAACTCTTTATCATAATCTCACCAGCTGCACTGGCTAGATTGTTAGATACACTGACTGCCTCCTTCAGGGGAGGGAGGAACAAGGATCCTGGGAACAGCATGCAGGTATTCACAGAATCCTTGTAGACCTCCATTATATAATTATGGGAACCCTCCTCTTCCCTTCCCTCTTGCTACTGACCAAAATGAATAAAGAGTTAGTGAACACCATAAATATTGCCCTCTCCAAACTAAATAGAGTGGAGACACTATGGATGCTGGATCTTCAGCACCAGCTCATTAGCTCTAGAGATCTAGTGGGTTCTGTTGCACTAGTTGTTAACATGGACACTGCTTACCGCTATGTGTATATATATGTTTCACAGAATCTTTTTCTATACTTTTGCCTGCTGCCAAACAGCTTCAACAAAGAGATAATTATAGCGAAGTGAATAGACTATCATGGGAGGAACTTGGGAATCACTCAACATGATAAAACAAATGAGATTTTTGCAGTTGAGAGCCTTTAATGAGTCCATTGTCCTACTCTTAAGAGGTTCCTAGAAAAGCAGCTTGAAGGTTATCAGTCTTCCACTAAAAGAAACCATGAGAGAGAAGACAAGTGGTTCTGATTCTTATCCAATATCAGTTTATTCATTTCAATGATAGTGGAAGCTCATTTTACTTCAGCAATTGCAATGCCAGTGATGAGAGATAGGCATTAAGAGGAAGCTGGACACAATGTGCTTTTGGCTGCTGTAATGGAACAGAAAACAATAAGGGACTGGTGAAACCATACAGTGAAAGAGGGGGAAGGGGCCCTCCTGCTGGAGAAGAATGATAAATAATTTCACAAGGTGTGTTCACTCATAATCATCAGAGAATGTTTTTCTGGTAGAAGATGCAACTTGAACAGTACCTGGGTTCTTAATTAATTTTAAGAACTTGGATGCTTGAACTTGGACTTGAGATTAAGTGCCAGAAAGGATGAAAATATCCCTTTGTTGTTAACGCATTTTACACAAGACTAAACAATAGTGAATGTAAAAAACCCAGACCCCTAAAACCAAACATAAACCTAAGGGATTTTAGACAAGACATATATCAGATCCTCCAAGAAGACAATGGAACTATTGTCAGGAATCCAGCAGGATCTAGATCCAAACTAACTAAACATGTACAAAACATAGCCACATACTAAACTAAACTTCTACTAAATGTGACAAAGTGTACTGAAGTAAACTCAGGGAATCCTTACTTTTAACCCATAAAAGATACAATAGCTTCATAATAACATGACAAGCAATATATCGAAACAAGCTTGTTCTGTAAGAGATGTGTGAATAAGAAATTATAATATATTATTCATGAAGAATTGTACATTATTCTAATCTCATTTTCTGCATTATGAATATTCTAAAAAAGTAGTGCTGCAGGCAAATAAATGGCCATGGAAAGTGTGATCATTCATTCCAATCTTTTTTTTAATAAACTTTATTCAAATTAAAGGAAAAAAATAATAATTACAGGGAAGCAAGTGTCTAAAGACTATCTCTGTAACATAATAATTTGCTTTAGAAGGACTCTTTAGAACAAAATCATATTTACAGCATTGAATCTTCAGACCAGGTCCAGAGACAGTAAACCTATCTTTAGAAAGTTGATTACAATGCTTTGAATTCCAGTGCCAGTTATTGGATATTTTTGAGCTCTTCACTTTGCGTAGTCATGGAGATAGCTTTATTTTGAGTAAAAGGATACACCAGACTCCAGTAAAATCCAGTGAATATGAAAGCTTTATTTTTATTTAATAAATGGAAAGATAGATCAATGGCACGGCTAAGTGAAGCTAGGTGAAGCTTGACCTTCCAGATGCTAACAAACTTTTAAATCTGAATTAGTATTTTGTGTATTCTATAAAAATCCAATGTGTTGAAGACTTTGTGTGTCAGGTATTTTAAAGGTATTCAAATGTTATTTCCTATGTATTTACACTGGACAGATGTCTTGAAAACTACAGTTTTATGGAATTTAACAATTATTATTTTTCTTTTTCTTCTATACTACAGAAAGCAGATCCTGTGTTGAACATCATTGCCTCCATAGATGAAAGACCACTAGAAAGCTCCTTGAGGACTTTAATATTGCATTCTAAAATACTGAGAAATGGACTAGAAAACCTATAGACATCCTTTCTATCCTATGTTCTATAGCTGTATATTCCTGTGCTATCATTATATTGGCAGTACAAAATATTAGGTATAAATGGGGATTCTTAACATCTTTCAAGGTATCTTGCCATTTTTATTTTATGAGGTTTAGTGACATCCTGAGTTTATGCAATGTTTTACAAGTATTTTTCTTTTTAAACTTTTAGATTTGTATCCTTCTTACTATGTCCTTAGAAATGTCTGAGTTCCAATTACAATAACATACCTTAAAGGACAGCTTCTAGATGTTATTTTGCTGTGAGAATAACAACAGTATCGTCTGTACGGAGAAGAAATGCTTAGCCTGCACTAAGCTCCATACTGTCTTGATTAAACTGCTACTATATCAGATCGTTTTAAAAATAGCTGAGATGTATAAGTTTGTGACTGAATTATAGATCTAGTCTTTGAGTGGTCAATTAACATGAATTTCATTATAATCAAGCCATGTTAAGCCTCAGGAAAGAAAAAGTATATCAAGACAGCATCTTATAAGTAGGATGCTCGTGAAGGACACAAAAACGTAAGGAGAATGATTTATGCCAACAACATATACATTTGGCTTTTCAATAAGATGATTTAACACATTCTGAAATGACTGTCCAATATAGTCTCTAAGAAGGGTGCTTACCTGATTACAGTGAGCTAGAGGGCTATTATTTATGGGACCAAGCTTGGGTGAGATGGATCCCTCTTAATGGTTTATTGGAAATGGGAAAGTTAGCAGCCTCTCTTTTTTGCTAGTCAGATGAAAGGTTTTGGAGAAGCCAGCAGGGAAATGGTGTAAAAGAATGAAAGGTATAGCTCCTGTGAGACATTATTTTCTTTAAAGAACACGGGCCACATGTTGGTTAAGAATATAACCCCTGCCTTTATTACTATTGATTTGCTTCTGTCATATTTTTGTTAGAGCTATTTCTCTATCACATGCATACAGAGAAAAGAGTAAAATGCAGGGTCAGGCCATGGCTTATTCAAGCTGCTGATACCCTTTTGGCATTGCACGCCATGGCCAACTGTATTTAGTAGAGAGGAGGCTCCATAGACATGTATTTCCTCAATCTGGTGATCAGTGACTCCAGGAGCAGAGAATACCCAGAATGTCTTTTAACGTATTTTCTGTTATAAAATATAGCAGAGGGGGATACAGTGGTTTGGGTGTAGACTGAGGCTTGGTCTCCTCTTTGAAGAATCTGTGAGATAAAGAAATAGTCTGTGACCCACTAAGTCACAATTTCTATCTCAGGTTGTTACTGCGGCAACGCAACTGCTCCATACACTGGGCTGGGCGGAAAGCAGTGGTAATGAATGTCCCCCAGTATTTAGTTTGTCATTTCCCCCACCCTTCCTTTCTTATTAGGACGGTGATTCCCATTTCAGTGAAAGGAAAGACCCCTGCAGACTGCATGGAAGCTGGATCATGCTGAAACACAGTTAATATTACAGGACAGCACAGTGTTGCCATCAAAACTAATCCCAGCAGTAGCATATCAAATCACCCCATTTCCATTTAGCTTTCGTCAGTATCGTACACAGGCAGATATGGATTTGGTCCGTGGAATGGCATTTGCCTTTGAAGTCATTTATTTATTTATTTATTTATTTTTCCTCTACATCATGCATTCAGCACTAATAGAAAATTTCTTTTCAGGAATGAATTCCATTCAGTTGCTGAGCATGTATCAGCTACACTGCTGATCAGCAGTGTGATAGGGAAATTTTAGGTTTTCTCTTCTGCATAAACCTCATCTCTTTTTCCCTGCTTTGCGTGACTGTTCATTTTTGACATGTAGCAACTTAGCTGCTGTAATTGTTCCAGAGATTGCTTTGATATTTGCTCTTTTGTTGTGTTAATAGAACCACTAGTCTCTCTTACTTTGACCTTGCATTATTTTGTCAAAGCTTTCAAGCTCCACATTCTTCTGTACAGGCAGTCCTTATTTTCATAAGGCTTTAATTACAGATTAGCCCTTTCTGCAGCACTGAAAACGAACATGTTTAGGCTGTTTGATGACATTTTCCAGAGAGAAGACTGACATTATTATTTTTTTCTGGTCATGTAATTGGTCATTATTGTATTTAGTTTGCCCTTGTGTTTCAGTCATGCATCTTGGAACAAGGTCAGATATTTATTTTCTTTGCATGTTTGGTCCTGCTACTTCTGTGTTCATTTTGTGGTTAGGCACCACTAGATGTGGCCCAGTCAGAACTTATAGCTTTTTCAGTTTTCTCAGCATAATAATCTATGCTGACATACAGTTCATTTTTCTTTCATTGAAGTGTTTTCTGCCAGCAATATAATTTCGGATGTTACTGAATATGCTGTGTTCTTTTACCCCTACACGAAAACTTAAAGCCTGGAGTGGGAAACATTCAAACACTACTGTGAGGCAGAAATGATGATTCAAAGGAGAACATGGACAGACTTGAGAATTTGAAAATTTATCCAGTATCATTTCTAGGGCTCCTTCCATATCAAAGTAACTTTTATCAATAATCACATTACCACCTCAGTCACTCAGCACTTCTCAGCTCTTAACCACAATCTGCCACTGAATTCTGTGGTGTGTTTCAGGGATGCTTTATAGCTGAATCTTATATAGTAGCATCTTGTTCTCCTCCTTAAATGATTTCTCTTTAAATGTCTTCCTGCTCTTGCTAATGCAATTTTGGATGAAGTGGGGAAGATTACTTACAGTATAATGATTTTGTCTCAGGTTAAGGTTAAAGATGGGAGACAGATTGAATTATATTACTGATACAGGCTTGTCTCTTCTCAGCTTTCTGTTAGCATTATGTATTAGAATCAGATATTCTTATTGTTTATGTAAGATTACAATTATTTATTAATTTTGGTAATTACTCATCTTGTAGCAATTTGTTTTAAAATCTGTGTTATACAAGAAGATAATTCTGTTAATCAGATTTGAATTTCCATTTTATTAATTTAATGTTCCTCTTCAGCTTTCATAGAAAATCTCATACATAGAAGTTTCTGTGAAATGGAATTTTAGTAAAGGAATATAATATTTTCATATACATGTTTCTATGTACAAATGTGCATGTCTTAGATGTGTTGCATGTCAGGATTCCTGCATCAATAAATAAGTCTGAATTATATTTTTTCTGAGATTGTAAAATCTCTTTGAGGCCAGATTATGTAGTATACTTATAATTTAAATTTAACTATTTGTTGTGCTTTTTTGTTTTCTTAAATAAATCCATTTTTTTTATAGGAGATTAGTAATAAACCACATTGTACTATCCCTTCACTTTATTTCTGGGAGTATTTCCAATCAAAACATTCTTACCTGCTTTTAAAAAAATAACAAACAAAAATCATGCTAATAAGGAAACACATATGATACCTTAAGAAAAAGAAAGAAAAATATTGTAATATTTTGTAATATTGTAATATTGTTAAAAATATGGAAGTCCTACTCAATATAAAAAAAAATAATGAAGGGCTTCTTTTGTTATGGAGCCATTTATCACTTTCTTATGACTAAAACAATATCTTAAGGTAGACAAAATTAAGCCAACCAAATAAAAGTAAAAAATAACTCTTTGGCAGAAGACATGATAATAATTAGGGAACCCCTATGAACAATATAGCCAGCCATGTTTCTGTAGGTGTGATTTATCTCTCAAGTTAGAGTGTGAGCTTCTTTGGATACGTCAAATTATCAACACTAAAAAAATTTTTACTTTTGCAGCAAGGTATAAAATATAATGTGTCACATCAGGCTTGGTTTATAGCAGAGATTTTCCAATATATGTCACTTAATATATTTTTTCCTTTCACTATTTGCTGATATAGTCATATTGTTAAAAGCATTTGACTAGATATATTGTATTAGCAAAATATTTTCTGTGTGGGTTTTTTTTTTTTTTTTTCTTTCCCAAGAGACTGATGATAGCGCCACACAAAAGAACTATGTTTCTAAGGTGAGCTGTGTCTCTAACATAGTGGTTTGTTACTATAATTCTACTGACATGATTATAATTACAGTTGTTTCTGATTGCACACAGGACCTCAGAAGAAAATAGATATGTGTTGTCTTCCTCTCACCTTCAAAGATCAAATTTCAGAGCTTATATCCATAAATCAGTGGACTATCTCTCAGTGCAGCAATGAAGTAGCATTTTGTCTCAATCTATTCCAGGCCCTGGCCTTAATGAACATTTAATGTCTGAAAAGAAAAACAGAAGAAAAGCTAAAATATTAGTGCCCTCTGGGTTAAAATCCACATAAATATTTTCCTTTTTAAAAAAATTCTGAACTGTGTACACACCTCAAATTCCTTGTTGAAACATAACAATTTTATTGACATTACTCTGTAAAAATATCATTTAGGAAAAATAAAATTTTCCATTTATAAGCCTCAGCTCTGGTCTTTCTGAAGGTTCTAGGAAAATAGAGCTAGTTTTATTTTGTTATCATTTTTGAAGTCATATAAAAGATTTTTTCCAAAGACATTTACTTTTCCTTAGGAACACTGACGGATATCATAAACTATCATTACACTTTGGAAAATATAGGAAATTAATATGAAATGTGCATCATTATGATATGGATGAAAAATCTTTTACTAATACACAAATGAAAGATTTTAATAGAGCTTTATGATCTATGTTATCTAGAAAAATCTGAGTGCTATTAGCATTACATTAGATATATTCAGTTTAGAACGGCTTTTTTTGTTTGCTAAGGTTTTCTTAAGCCTTGGGTGTTATGGATACATTGCAATATCGTATACATCTTCTAGAGAGTAGTAGTATATATTTATTTGCACTTTCTGGGAATGAAATTGTTTGAGCCATGTTAGTGCCAGACTGCAGTAAAATATGTATATTTAAACTATAATTTCTTTATTAATTAAACAAGCTATAAATGTTTGAACACTTCCTGAGGATATATTTATAAAATTTGTAAACAATTAGTAGCTTATACAGAAATAATAAAGTGTCGGGGATAAGACAAGTGCCATTCCTCCACAGATTATTTGGGCCCAATGAAATGAATATTATCTGCCATGGAGTAGTTCTATTAAAGAGTTTCAAATGGGCTAGATTTGAATGCATTGACTGGTTTATTGCATCATTGGGCACTACCAGCAATATGTGTGTGGATTATACCTTGCTCAAGTCTTCCTTATGATTACAAAGACATGTTTCTTCTTGTTGTCTTTGTCTTTTTAGTTTTCTGTTTCATCAGTATGACATAAAATATAAAACTGTGGTGAATTCAAGAGACAGAAATTAAAAGATGATATACAGTTTTTCTCCTAGTTAGTTCTTTAAAAGCAGATGCAATGTTTTTCTAGAGTAAGTGTTTAAGGTGTTTCAGTCATGACTGAAACACCTTAAAACAGTTCAGTCATGTTTCAATGACTAGAAATCTGCTTTCTATGTGGAATTCGTGACATGCTTCTGGCAATTCTACTACACAGAGTAAAACCTGGAGCGTAACTGAGAAAGTCCAAAGGCATTTATAAATTTTTCATCAATTGGTCAAGCATACTAACAAATACAAGTGAAAGGCTTTTAAAAATCCACCACAGTACCCATATTAATAACACAAAACTTCAGTCTCATTATATATGAAAAGAATATTCTATACCTTACCATTATTCCACTTGACCTATTTATTCTATTATACAGAAAGTCATATACAGTTATATTCACCTGTGCCATTTGCACATCACTTGTCTTTCAGTTTACAAACATTAATTCAGCTTAGAAATCAGACATTGCCATTATGGCTTGGACAAAAACACAGAAAAAGCAAATTTCCAAATTTGCCTGACCCGTTACTTACACAGCAGTTAACACGAGCTGTAGGAATTTTCTCCCAAACCTTTGCTGTTGTCAGTAAGTACCTTATCTTAACTAAAATTGAATTAATAACTTTATCCTTACTTCACACAAGAGTAATAATATTGATGGTGTCAAAGTACATTAAAATTGAACTTCACATCTTTGTCTTTCTTGGGGCCTCTATGTGGGTCTGAAGCACAGTCTGCAGGGAGCGAGTTATTGGCTGCTGTCCACATAGCAGTACTAGACTTTTTTTTCTGGCTAGAAACATTCTTTAAAATGTTTCTAAAACCAGTAAAGAGAAGACATAGACCATTTTTTCACCTCAACTTACTGTTTAAAACATGGAGGTTAGTTAAAACTGTAGTATTGGACTTAGATGTCAGTCACAGTTCCAAACACTTATCTAAGTTTGAATTTACTTGTTTAAGTGGAATACTAAAGACCTCATGGGTCAACCCATTTGGACCTAGCATGGCAAAACTGAACAAAATCGGCCAAGGTGGCACAACTAAAGTTACTCTGGAAAAAAATTCAAAACACTTTTTCAAGGCTTTTTTTTTTGTTGTTGTTGTGTTGGGGGGGTTGCGGCGGGCGGAGGAAGCAAGCAGCCGATTCAATGTGAATGATAGAGCAAGCTTCAACTTTATTGAGAGAAATCACACCTTATATAAGCAGTCTACAATACACTACTTGTAACTCTATTGGATACATTTAAGAAACTACATTATAGTATGTCAGCCATTGGGTACATCTAAAAAGTCACATTATAATACCCCAGCTCCCTGTGGCATTTCTGGTATGCATAAACATCTTTCTTGCTGCGAACCTGCTTCTCTCCCAGGGCTGCTTCCTCTGACCCCCAAGGTCATAATGCGCCCCAACTTATCTCTGTGTTCTCACAACAATCCTCGCTGGCACAACTGAGCCTTGGGTCTTCATCCTTGTTTACATAACTGTGCCCTGGGTTCTTTCCTTTGTTTACCCCAGGTGGCTGGGACCGACTTCTGCAGGGAGCTATGGCCGACCAGCTCCTGCAGGGAGCTATGGCCTTGCTCTCTGCAAGCCGTTCTCCAACAGGGGCGTGGGGTGGGGTGTTATTTGTTTGTTTTGTTGTTGTTGTTGTCTTGGGTTTTTTTTAAATGGTTTATGGAGCTGTCTTTCTTCTCTGTCAGGAAAATTTGAAGAAAAATAGGCTCTTCACAACTTCCTTGATAGGCTGTTGAGGTTTTTCAAACATGAGAAAAAAATGTTGTGGGAAGGCAAACCCAGCAAAGCTTGGTGAGTTTAGCTGGACCTTTAAAGATATTATACCCAAAGTTCACAGGCAGACTTAGAAAAAGTTGAACTTGACTGTTATCTTGAAAAGCTTTTGAAGGCAGGGATCATCAACACCACCACAGGTCTCATCTCTGGCAAACAATTTCAAGCAGCTTTAGGTATCAGATAGAATAGTCTGGGGATTCGAGAAAGAATTTTAAGGGCTGCTGTTTCTTTATAGGTTTCTGATTTGGAAGCAAAGTTTACCGTTGCTACATCTAGAGAAAAAAAATAGTAGTTAGATTCTGAAGATGTGTAAGATAGTCATTCTCTAAGTGTTGTCATTATTTTCAGTGATAGCAAGTATAAATCTGAGATGATTAAAATTTTTTTTAGAACCAACTAAAGCATTAGATGTTCCCTGTGCTTTGAAAGAGCACTACAGGAAGCTTTCTTTCCTCTGTCAGGCTTGGTATATTGTCTGCTCAGAAGGCAGGTTTTATTGGCACCTCATGGTGGTATGGTGACTACATGAAATAAACTCTTGGGTTCATTTCAACTTCTTAAAAGGAAAAAAAACCCAGCACCATTGTAGCACCTTTGTTGACAGCCTTATTATACATGTCAAGGGCTGACTGAATTTGGTGCCTGAAGTTATCTCTTAAAATATATTTAGTATTTTCTTTGTGAGTACAGGTGACTAGACAATGTTCCTTTCCAGGGACTGGCAAACAGAAAGGGCCAATATTACTTTCTAAAGAAACTTTTTTTTTTTTTTTTTTTTTTTTCCCCAAGTCCCCCGAGTTTTGGAAATTGGAGATGAAGTTCATGGCCTTGATTCACAGAAAGAATGAATAATGTATAAAGTAGTTATGCCTGCCTAGTGCAATGACATGCGTTGCCATAAGCAGCCACACCAGAAATGTGGGGGACACAGTTGTCATCGATGGCAAGCCATTATGTAGATTTTATGTATATAAGATTAAATTCTTCCAGAATACCAGTCTATTCCTAATATTAAATAGATATTTTAAATCCATTAGGCAAATCAAAGGTCAGCAGTGAAGATCAACTTGAAGGATTTATATTTTTATGCCATGTTACCTGAAAGAAAACCAGTGCTTCAAGTGAGACCTCCCAACTATGTGAGTCAGTTGGAAGCTCATTAACTTCAGTTTGATCAAAATTGTTTGTAATTGATAACTTCTGCTTAAGCATCTTTCAGAACAGAAACAAGATAGAAGTGACATGGCAGCACTGAGGAACATTTGCAGTCAGGAAAATGCAAATTCCCTTATCTTTAGTTTATTCTACTACACAAAAAAAATTCTGGTTGTAAAAGTCAGTAATTTTAAGGAAAGAAATTTAAGTCACTAATACACCTATATGATTTATTTAAGGTATTCCACCCAACTGATCATTTTATCTTCTTTATGTGTGCTACATTGTGGTGGTTAGAGGCTAGCCCCAGCAAGTTCTGGGCATGTACAACTGGTGTAAAATACCGTAGTATTTCTACCACAGTATTTCATCATCGAAGTTGGGCCAAAATGGAAAAGTAGCTGAAGAAAGTCAGTTACCTCAGACCCTATAAGAAGCAACCCTAAATGAGACCCTTTGATCTCTCCTGGGTTGCAGCAGGCTGTGACCAGTATCTCCCCTGAGCTGGGATGCTTCTCAGGCACAGACTCCTCAAGGTTTCAAGACCATCTGCTGACAAAGCCAACAAAGGGCCAGGGAGAAGTCAGACTTCTCAAGGTCAATTATCACCCATTGAGGAATGCTGATACATTGTGAGTATTTATTCTAAACTCAAGAAGAGGGAATTTTTAACTACAGGATGGCCTCTTCCATCCACCTCTCTACCTATGTGTTTGAATATGCACATTTGCTTTCATGAGTTGGGGTGTCTACTGGATCACTGGGTCTGAATATTTCTTCTGTCTGTGGGTGTGTATGTTTTGTGTTTATACATATGTACATGTATATATTTTGATTTAGGGTGCCTTGTATTAGGTTTGTGTGAATCTTCATTTTTGAATCTGTAATTAAGTCCCTATTTTAATTATAACATATTCTACCAAATCTCCTTGCTAATCTTTAAATTGGTCAATCATTGTGTTTCTAAAATTCAACATTTTCGTCTATCTCACACCATTAATAAATCTTAAATTGCTGTTAAATCATAACCGTGTCAAATATTTCATCCATGACGCTATTCTGTGGAGTGGGTTTGGTAGCTGTGTTCTCTGAAGATGTTAAGAAACAGACATGTTCATTTTAGGAAATGGGGAAAGCTACATAAGCTCTAACAACAAAGATTTGTACAAATATTTCCTCTTCCTTCTGTTGTGTGATGTGTTTCAGGATGTCATCTTCTTCAGTACTCAGAGAAAAGATATGTTGTTTAGAGTCATGCTTTGCGTTATTAATCTGTCCTAATCATTAGAATTTCAGCTCCAGCAAGTATGATGTGTGTACATAATCTATTATAAGTTAGAATGTTGAAACAATAAGTTTTCCATGCTTATATTAGCAGTTATATAGTTTATTCATCATTAAAATCGATGCATAATCATAACTGGATATATAAGCAAGTTGTTAGGCACAGTGACAAATCCAAAGAGGCAAGTAATTTACCTGAGTCTGTACATTTGGCTAAGGAATAACAGGTTGTGGTAATATTTCTAACTGATAACTTTCAGTTCATTTGTCAAGCACAGATTTAAATAGAGAAAATATCTTTGAACAGCCAATACAAGGACAAAACATAAAAATATATAACTAATGAAATCTCTTGGAGTGCTCAGAAGTTGATAGGTACATGATAATGTAGCTGCTTGCTCCTACAGATAAGTTTTCTTATCTGTATTAATCACTAACACGTGACTCAGAAGTCTTTGAGCTAACTGGGAATAAAACATATGAAGCTATAGTCTCTCCATGGCAATAAGAAGTCTGACTTGCAGTATGTGAGATTTATAGAACAAACACAGATCCATTTCTTAGTCTTTATCCAAGGTTTGACTCATATCCAACAGAAGTTAATCATGGCCTATTCCTGTTGCTATTGCAGCCTCTGGAAATCTCTCAGACTCTGACCCTCTAGGGAAAGTCTTTCCACAAGGTGACAGCAAAATCTTCCAGATAAGAACAGAAGCAGGATCTGAATGACTGCAGTGCTACTGAAGTAAGATTTCCCACTGATTTGGATGAGGCACATAGCACGTGCTTTGCAGGTTCTTAAAAGACCAAGTGTCTATAGAAATACTCCCTTGAATTACCTTGAATTACAATGTATAGGTAAATCTCAGACATCGGAAGACAAGTTTATTTTAATTCTCGTTGGACATCAGCTTCCTACTTGGAAGAATTTTGGCACAGCTAGGAAGGCACCAGAGTGTGGTCAGATCGAATAGTGGATGCCTTGCAGACTTTGTCCCTTTGGTGCTGTATAACAAGCCACACAAAACACAAAAAGCTTTTTGGTTTAGAGCATGGAAAGCTCAGTTAACTAGATCTCTGAACAGCAGTACCATGCTACCTTTGAATGACTTATTGGTGGATTGACACTAAACAGCAGCTAAGCATCCACACAGCTGCTCACTCTTTCTCCCTCCTCATAGAGTGACAGGAAAGAGAATAAGAAAGGTGAAACCAAGAAAACTCTTGGGTGAAGATAAAGGGAGTTTAATAAATGAAGGAAAGAAAAACACAAACCACAAACCCCCACAAATGCAAAGGCAATTACACTACCTGCCAAGGGCACACTCATGCCTATCCAGTCCTCAAGCAACTACTACCTGGCAAGAGAACCTTCTTCCACTCTCTACCCCTTCCTCTCATTTCCTTCCTTCTCATTTTTATCACGGAGCATGATGTTATTTGGCAGGGATATCCCTTTAGCCAGTTCAGGTCGGCTGTCCTAGTTGTGTCCCCTCCCAACTGTTTGCCCAACCCTTGCCCACATGCTGACTGACTGACTGGGAAAAAGTCTCAATTGCTGTGCCAGCAGTGTTTTGCGATAACCAAAACACTGTTGTCTTATTGACACTGTTTTAGCCACAAATCCAAAACTCAACACCATATAGACTGCTGTGAAGAAAATTAGCTCCATTTGAGCCAGACCCAATACATATATTTCCCTAGCAGAGATACACCATTGACTCTGACGATGGCAAAGATGATGAACCATTTGAAACAGCAAAGCTTTGATAACATAGCAACAGGGACTGTGACTGACAAGTAGACATGTGTGCTAAAAACATAGCAACAGAAAGCATTTTGTTGGGATTATGTATCTCTGGAAGGACTCAGTCTGTGATGCATTTAATTTGGAGCTTAAAAGCACACAATAAAAAGAAATAACCCATTTTTCTCACTAATGTCTGTAAAACCAAGTGTCCAAATGGCAAATATACCTCAAAGTTTCCGCATTTGATTTGGTTTTATTTTTAAATAAGAGTTTAAATGGAGTTTACTAGACACCAAAGTGATTATTTGAAGCTAGTTTAGCCAGTCATGGGAAATACTGAAGGCGGAGATAGTAGTAGGCCAATTTGTCACATATTCTTTACTCCTGCCATAAGCTGTGCAATTATTGAAAACACCTATTCAGAGTTCCTACATCAACTCTAAGCCTTTGAATTCAACCATCATAGAACTATATGTGTATTCTAATTATATGTGCATAGTACGGAACGAGGGTGAATTAATGTTTCTGAATGATGTTAGGAAATTGATAACTGTACTTGTTCTGCTGGATAAGGGGAACATCTGGAAGAGATGGAAACTAATGACATTTATACATAAAGATTACTTAATGAGTCAGTGCTTCCAGGCACATTATCTTGTCATGAGTATTGAATGTCCTCTTCTCTAACGAGTTTTTCAAAAGCATGGTGAAAGCAATGTAGAAGCATTTGCCTCAGTTCCCTAGTGGAAGAAGAAGGGTCTTATTGCTTCTGACATCATAAAGAAGATCTTCAGCATGATTATGAAATGAATTGTGCCCAATGACACACTGAGAAGCAAAAACCACAGTGATGTGATACTTCAGGAAGTCAGTTCCCTCAGTCATCTGAATAACTGAATTTTCCATCTTCATCTATTTTGGCTGAGGGTAGAAACAGTAAAGAGTTCTCCTTAGCTTTCATAAGGTTCCTAGATGTCTGTTGGAGTCAGCAGTGAGTGCCTTTATATTATGTAAATATGTTTATGTTCATCTGGCTTTATTACTAATTTATTTTTCCCCAGGTTATATTTTTATGGTTAATTATGTAGATGAATGACCCAGGAAATAATTTAAAAAGAAAAGTCAAATGCATTTACAAGTGCATGTCCATTAGAAGAGCTGTGTGAGAATCACTGGACTCTCACTGGAGAATCTCCACACACTGAAGAATCACATCCCGGGGTTTGGAGAGTATATAAAGAAAAACTGATAGTATTAGTTGGTATTCTTTTCAGGAGTGTCACTGGGCTTCATTACTTTCAGAAGACTGAAGAGACAAGAATGCCTTAGCAGTCACAGCCTTCCCTAAAGATTCTTGTTACATGTAGAAAATACACTCTTTGTGTAAGATTGCACACATCTCACCCAAACTCAAACATTTGCAGCTAAAGATATTTGTGAGACACAGAGTGAATCACTCTCTGGAATTTTCTTTATCTCTTAATTACAGAGGGATCCCAGATAGTGCCCTAGTTTAGAAACTCTTTTCCCAGATGAATGAAGCTGTGAAATACAAATCAAATCTCTAGCATCTTCTAGTATAGTTTGAATGAGATCTTTTATACACTGTCTTCATCTTTTTGTTCTCCAGATGGCAGATTCTGTAGGAAGCCGTTGTTCTTGAATGGAGGCATGCTGAGAGTATAGGAGTTTCTTATGTGCTCTTATAAAATTACTTTGAATTTGCAAGCTGTATGCAGTGAAAAGCTATATGTTTTGTTTTGGTTTGTTTTTGTTGGGTTTTTTTTTCCCTATACTTTTCTCCACAAACAACTAAACTTTCTAAAGGAGTTTTTTAAATAAGTCCTAGTAAGATTAGACAAAGCTGGTCAAAAGACAAATTCAGATTATGTCAGAGCCAAAGTATTACATAAAGATGTATCATTTGGCAGTGAGACACCCTGGGGGCTGAGCACTGGTTAGCAATGTAAGTGATTAAGGTTCTGCTTGATGCTGTGCTGGCCTAGAGTGATTAAATAAGAGTTTGAAACTGATCCTCTCTTAGCTTAGCTAAGTTTACCAGCCAGTCACCTGCATGCAGATGCACACTTGTTTTTCTGCATCTTGAAAGAATATCAGGTCTTAGTCTGAGAACAAACTTGCTGACACATCTATAAAAAAAAAAAAAAAAAAAAAAAAGCTTATTCTGCAGCAGAGTCATCATCTTAGGGATGGTCCTTTAGAAAGGTCACCTCAGAGCTTGCCTGTGTTTTCACATTACTGACTAAAGAGTACAAGATGGCTCTTTCTCCTCTTTTCTTGAATAAATGGAGAACCTGGAAAATTTATTAGTCAAATTTCCTCTCCTAAATTCGATAATAATGTTTTAGAATGCTGGGATTTCTTGTGAATCTACAGCAATTCTGTAGATGAACAGGCTGCTAGAAGTGCTGTGTTAAGAGGATTTTGCAAGACTAGGTGCAGTAACACACAGCAGCTGGTCCAGTGTGCCAGAAGGGAAAGATGTTGTCACTACACAGATTCTTGAATCTTGCAGCAACTGCAGTAAAAATGACATGTATCAAAGATGTCTGTGAAACAAGGAAATGGAATGTATTGCATTATACCCTTCAGAAGTTTTGGGGTAAGGTTAAGTATCAACCGTTCTTTTTGACAACTGCAGTAATAGATTCAAACAAAAAGAAAACATTAAATCTACTATTGACCTATAAAATATATTTTTAGCTATTAAATTAAACACTTTTGCCAGTATCTTTTGCTGTTCATAACCCCTATTTAAAATTTCCTCAGGAAACAGGATTTTCAAGGATTCAGAGGTCTCCAAAGATCTGCACATTCTTTTGCAGCACTTAGTGGCTTTTTCCCCTGTGCAGTACATCTTGAGAGTTACTGGATTTGTTCTCTTTCTTCCTCTGTGAAGTGACCTCTTCTCAGCTGTTTAATTCTGCATGAGCACATTTCTTCCATGATAGCTTCCTCTACTGCTTCTTCCACAGAACCATTCTTGCAGCCTATAGATGTATCATCATTTGGCATATTATGTACCTAACCAGTTTTATATATACATTAGGTTGTAAAGTCACAGAGACTTTTACTTATTTGCACCTGATGCATACAAAATGCAACCAGCTCTTTAAAAGTGACTACTAATTTTTAAACATTCAAACACAAAATTAATATGCTTCAGAAACAGAGGATGCTGAGCATCATCATTAAAATGCATCAGTCTGAAAACTGCTGGTGCTAATGTTGATGACGATGATAACTTAGTGGAGTTCTGACCATTGCTGTGCTGCTTCTGCACTAGCACAGGAGGGATTTTTTTCATAAGGAAATGAATTCTGGACAGGCTGGAGCGATAGACTAAGGCCAATTGTAGGAGTTTCCATAAGGCCAAATGCCGGGGGCTGCCCTTGGGCCACAACAACCCCCAGCAGCGCTACAGGCTTGGGGAGGAGTGGCTGGAGAGCTGCCAGTCAGAGAGGGACCTGGGGGTGCTGATTGACAGCCGGCTGAACAGGAGCCAGCAGTGTGCCCAGGGGGCCAAGAAGGCCAATGGCATCCTGGCTTGTGTCAGCAATAGCGCGGTCAGCAGGGACAGGGAAGGGATCTTACCCCTGTACTCGGCACTGGTGAGGCCGCCCCTTGATTCCTGTGTTCAGTTTTGGGCCCCTCACTACAAAAAGGACATTGAATGACTCGAGCGTGTCCAGAGAAGGGCAACGCAGCTGGTGCAGGGTCTGGAGCACAGGTCGTACGGGGAGCGGCTGAGGGAACTGGGGGTGTTTAGTCTGGAGAAGAGGAGGCTGAGGGGAGACCTCATCGCCCCCTACAGCTCCCTGAAAGGAGGTTGCAGAGAGCTGGGGATGAGTCTCTTTAACCAAGTAACAAGCGATAGGACAAGAGGTAATGGCCTCAAGTTGTTCCAGGGAAGGTTTAGACTGGATATTATGAAGCATTTCTTTCCAAAAGGGGTTGTTAGGTGTTGGAATGGGCTGCCCAGGGAGGTGGTGGAGTCCCCATCCCTGGAGGTGTTTATGAGTCAGGTTGAGATAGTGCTGAGGGATATGGTGTAATTGGGAACCGTCAATGTTAGGTTAATGGTTGGACTGGATGATCTTCAAGGTCCTTTCCAACCTAGATGATTCTGTGATTCTGTGAACCTTCAAGGACTTGGGTTTTCTGAAGACTCAGAACCAAATTTCAGATGTCAGCAGAGCCCAGAGTTTAAACAACCTCTTTTATCCTGAATGGTGAGCCAAATGTAATTTCAGTATATTATTAAGTTTACATTTCTTGTCTAAAAATAGAATTGATCCCCATGTTCTCAGTCTTCTTACCTGTAGGCAGTTTATCTCACATGCCAGTGATTTTGCTCTAAAGTCCAAAGTGTTAAAGAGGCAAAAGTACTCACTTCTTATGATGGGAGTGGGTTCTGCTGACTTTCGCTTTAAGAGTCTGTGAAGAGTAAGTGAAAGCAAAAGAATATATTTTTTCAGCATGTATCAATCTTCTGGTAGTCTTTGATCTCTTTAAGGGTATTCATGGTCTAAATTACTACCACACTTTTATAGAAATAACTGAAACCTGGATTTGAAATAATTGACACCAAAGGGAAAACATATTAAAGGTAGTAATCTCTATCCACTGCGTATTTTTTTTCCCATTGCCAACATTAAAGGTAAACTAATCCTTATTTTATTCTTGAAAAGTAGTGATTTAGACAAAGTAAAATATTATATTATGAAAGCAGCATGTACAGACTATTCACCATACACTTGTCAAAGATTTAAGAAAAAAAAAATGTCAATAAAAGTTACCTTTAACAATTTTTCTTATCATTTACTTAGATTTTGTCTTCTTAGTTCAGTCATAAGTAAAGATGAAAAAAAAAACCCAACCCAAAACAAAAACGTGTAATACACATTGTGTTCAAATCAGTTTTCAGAAAATCTGTAAGTAGCATGTATTTACATTTGTAAATTAACCTTTTTCAAAACTAGCTGAGATTTTGTCATAGTATCATTTCTGCTTTACTGACCTGGGATAAAATTTGATAATATAGCCAGTAGGTTAAAAAAAAAAATGTGGAAGACCATCCTCTACTGGTTTATGTGAGTAGATTTTTATAAAAGAAGAGCATACACTGGAATTTATTCTTTCAATGTCTGTTAAATTTCATGGGCCAGATCACATCCTCCTGTGGGGGAAAAAAAAAAAAAAGGCAGTGTGATGTCCACAGTTAATCCGACTATTACGGCATATAGCTCTTTGCAAGAGGAGTAGATACTAAATGAAGCAGATCTCCATAAATTCCCTGCCTAAGAACAATTTCTGAACAAATTTGGGACCATAAGGCCATCAGAGCCTCTTCTGATTAGTGGGACTGACAGAGGCACCCACACTGGGACTGAAAGTTTCCTGGCTGCTCTGTCAGTTCTGGTGGTGGAACTTCTCCCTCATGGGCTCATCTTTTTCATAACAAGATCACAAAAAAACTGTCTAGAAAGGAATGACAAGAAAAAGCATTGAGGTACATCAGTGGTATGTCAGAATTCCTTTCAAAATGAATACTGATATCATCAGTGCTCATCTCCAAAGAGAATTTCTTTATAGGTATGTCAGAGGGTACTGAGGTGCTGTGCAAATTATTTTTAGCTTTTCCCCTTTTTGTGCTCATCCATACTTGAAATCATGATCATTTAGGTGGCAGAGAGCTGCCATCTAAGAACAGAAATTCAAAGCCTTTTACCTAAAACTAATGACAGAGAATTGAAAATGGGATAGAATGTAATTAAATCACATTCAATTTAGAAAGTAATATGCATGCCTTTATTCACAGCTAATGGCTAAATTTTACTCTTCTAAAAGAAAAGTAGTAGCCCCTAATATTAACATTTGACATAGTATCTTGTAATTCAGTTGGGATCTTGCTTCCATTTCTATAACGTATTTTTTATCCTCATTATGTCTTGACCACTGCAGCCATAAGCAAGAACAGTCTGTTAAAGATAGCACAAAAGAGGTGGTTGGCCTTGGGAAGATGTTGTAGGTTAAGCCAGGTTCATCTGATCAACCACTGTATTGCTTTTTAATTCATGTATATCTCATTCACTTGTTTTGTTTTTTTTTTTTAAAAAAAAAGCAATTAAAATGAGTATCAGAGGTAAAAATGCATGTTCAGGTAAGAGTTGTCAGCATGGGGGGCACCAGAAACCATTTGCTTCTGACTGTCATTGCCATATTACAAAACACTTGTGGTTCAGAAACATCCACAGATTCACATACTGAGCCTTTTTTTTTTCACTGATGTAAACAATGTTAAAGCTCTCTTAGTAGTCAGAGATGTGGTATTGGTCTCAATGTCACTCTACTGAGATGCTAACAACAAAGAAGTAAAATGAATAAAGTTCAAGGCAAGTTTTCAGAGATTTCCAAAGAAAAAGTGATTATAACTTCTCCTTTTTCAAGGGGTCAGTTGTTCATTGAGGCAGTCTCTGCGGATGACATTACATTATTATACCAATTTGTCACCTAAATTAAAGCCATTTAGCCTGTTATTTAGTGTGCAGCTGCAGAACTGATGTGTTTTATTTTATTTTTAATGTATTTTTTTACAGATGGGAAAAAGAAACCCCTATATGGAGGCAAAAATCACATCAGAACTCTCTAAAGATGTTTCTTATGATAGAAACTGTCTCTGGCAAGAGGAACAATAATGTGAACAGATCAAAGTGCTCTCCTTTGTTACATATATCTTACTTGTTGGTTAAGAACACAGCAGTGTAGAGATATCTCTTTACACAGCCATCTTATTTTCTTTACATCTGTTCTGTTTTTCTGATAATGTGCTTCCCATAAAACAGGTATAAGTGCATTTGTGCATCCACAGGAGCTACTTTATTTATCATGGCCATGGGTCGTGTCTTCTTAATTATGAAATAACTTTATTTCTATTTTATATGTTTATACGTTTTTCTTCTTATGTTTAAAATGTTTGATAGATCTACCAAGAATAAGAAATAATATCAGTAAATAGATGACCATATGGAAAATAGCTACTGGAGAAAGGCAATAGCTTTGTAAAATGGTACAAGATGTACTCCCAATTTGAATCTTACTAGAAGCATGTTTAGAATTTCTGGAAATTCTGGTCTAATTCTTATCTCTTTCTTGCTTTATAATCCAGAGTGCTTATCATCCTACTGTGTTAGCCAGAGGCAGTATTTCTATCAGGATGATAAATGGTGTCCTAGCTGGTCAGCTCTCCAAATCTATCAATGGGGTTTATACAAATTATATGCTACACAAATTTATTTGACTGAAAGACTACCCACTCCTGACTTTTCTCCCTATATCTACTTTTTATTTGGATAGTTTCTCACCTTCTAATATCCACACTTTTTCCTCCCTCTCCAGTTTTGTTTCATACTAAAGTAGCATTTTTCATTCCTTCTCCGTGTTTTTCCTTCAGCCTCTTTTGCTTTCAACTGTTTTTCTAAATTGCACTTCAGTTCTTGGCTGTCTCATTAAAATTCTTTTTTTTTTTTTTTTTAATTTTAAAAGATGTGCATTTATATGTCAGAAAATAATAATACTCATTTATTCTTATAACAATGTTCATGTCTGCTCTTATTCAACTCAAAGCAATTGCCATGTGGGCATAGTCTTATATCTGAAGACTCTGAATAAGTTATTTGCTTCCAATTGGACTCTGTTATCTTAATCTCAAGCCTGTCAGCTCCATCTGATATTTTCAACCCTGCGCAAGAGTATTTATCAGGTTTATCAAGGCATATATGAAGAAATAGGTATATGATGGAGTTTTCTTTCCCATGAGCAATAGAAGTGGGGTTATAACACAGGGTGCCAGGATGTAGGGGGCTGTTGCAAGCAATAGTGTTAGGCTGAGCTTTTAGTGACAGGATCATATGTAGAAAATTTGTAGCTGGTAGTTGCTGGAGTGAGCTTAGATTAGTTATGAAGGCTCATTGTTCTGCACTTTGACAGAATTATCTGATATCTGGGAAATCCTGAACTGCTACACTGTGATTATGATTAGCGTAATCTCATTTTTCTGCTGCTGAAACTGACAGTGAGGAATATGAGGAGACTTCAGACTGAAATTCAGCCCTAGCTGTTCCTTATTTATATCTATTCAAATGCTATTTTGGAAAATTTTTCTGAAATGATTCATGACCCATCAGCATTTCACTGAGGTGTTGTCCCAAGTCTGTTTAAGTCTTTCTAGTGCAGAATGATAGGAAGTAATGTCACCCTTCACAAAGAACTCTGCAGGGAATGTCTTAGTATCCTGTCAAGTAATTTCTGCACCTTTTTATCATAGTGCAATAGGAAAACACAGCTTTGTAATGATAACTCACTGATTTTGTGCAGTTCAAGTGAAAAGAGCAGCAAAAACACTACTCAAACCAAGTAGTTTCCCCTTCATCCCTTGGAGTTCTTCATATACAACCTTAATTTCTTTCTGCAGGAACTATCGCATTTTAAGAAACTGCTTTTCAAGGGAGACCTGTGGTATTAAAGGACCTAGTTCTTCTTTGCAGCCCTCAATTTTCTTTTTACCTGGAAGAAAGCAGAATTTTCATACTTCTTTCATGTTTTCTCATCAGCTACTCTGCTATGTTATTGTTGTCATAAATACATTTTCCTCAGGAATTTTCTTTTGATTTCAACTAATCCGGCAAATCAGAGCTTAAACTACAAAAATTAATTTACTCTAATTTGTTCATCTAGGTTTAATGTAATTATATGGTGACAGATATGAACAAACTAAAGATTTTAAATTGTGCATAAAGGAAAGAAATAGATGGATTCAAATACTTTCTGGTTGGTCACAATGTGAAGATCTGTAATCTGCTAGTCTTTCTTTGAAAAACCTCTTTTAAAGGGTCAGTTTCCTTCAATTCACATTAAGAAAACAAACCTATGTTTAAATGAAACTTGTTTAAAATATTTATTATTTAACCTTTTGGTAAAATGTTTATTGAATATCATTTAAATATTTACATTGATAACAATAAATAATATTCAAAGCTGCATTTAAATAATACTAATCTTGTGACACAAATTAGCTCTAGGTAAGCAACTCCAAATCCAAATGGAAAGTACATTGTTATTTCTATTCAATTTAAAACAGAATAAGCCAAAGCACAACAGAAAAACTGGAAAGAGTCATGGAAGGTCCAGGGGTGATAATAGAAATCTTCCAAGTACATTATAACTGTTATATTTTAAGTCTTGTTTAATTTTAATTATTAAATGTAGTCACAATAACATACATTTGGAAGAAACAGCTTCTTCAACTCCTAAAAATTTAATAAATTTAATATAAATATTTATTAACTTTTATTTGACCAAACTAAGCCCAAAAGTCAAGTCATGTATTGGTCAAAATTTCCTGCTTTATCAAAGCCAAGATATTTTATGTCAACAGCAAAAGAAAGATGAGGGAGACCCTCCATCCCCTGCTAGACACAGGATGAAACATGACAACGAGTGTTGAGGAAAAGGCTGAGGTGCTTAACGCCTTCTTTGCCTCAGTCTTTAATAACAAGACCAGTTGTACTGAGGGAATCCAGCCTCCTCAGCCAGAAGACAGAGACTGGGAGAACGACTCCCCTGCAGTCCAAGAGGAGACAGTCAGTGACCTGCTGCATCGCACAGACACACACAAGTCTATGGGACTGGATGGGATACACCCGAGGGTGCTGAAGGAGCTGTCTGGGGTGCTCGCCAAGCTGCTTTCCATCATTTACCAGCAGTCCTGGCTGACTGGGGAGGTCCCAACAGATTGGAAATTGGCCAGTATGATGCCCATGTATAAGAAGGGTCAGAAGGATGATCTGGGAAATTACAGGCTTGTCAGCTTGACTTCAGTGACTGGGAAGCAATGGAGCAGCTCATCCTGAGTAACATCACACAACACATGTGGGACAACCAGGTGATCAGGCCCAGTCAGCATGTGTCTATGAAAGGCAGGTCCTGCCTGACAAACCTGATCTCCTTCTATGACAGGGCGACCTGCTTATTGGATGAGGGAAAGGCTGTGGACATTGTCTACCTTGACTTTAGCAAGGCCTTTGACACCATTTCCCACAGCATTCTCCTGGTGAAAGTGGCTTTTCCTGACTTGGATGGGCACACACTTTGCTGGGTAAAAAACTGTCTGGATGTCCGGGCCCAAAGAGTTGTGGTGAACAGAGTTAAATCCAGTTGGTGGCCGGTCACGAGTGGTGTCCCCCAGGGCTCGGTTTTGGGGCCACTCCTGTTTAACATCTTTATTGATGATCTAGATGAGTGGATCGACTGCACCCTCAGTCAGTTCACAGATGACACCAGGTTGGGTGGGAGTGTTGATCTGCTCGAGGGCAGGGAGGCTCTGCAGAGAGACCTGGACAGGCTGGAGCCATGGGCTGAGGCCAACTGGAGGAGTTTC